>NC_137133.1:29073498-29435998 GCF_949319135.1 Squalius cephalus | reverse complement strand
GATGTCAAAGCTGAATTTACACATCACATGATCCTTTAGAAATCATTTTAATATGCAGATTTGGTGCCAAAGAAAGATTTCTTATTATTATCAATGTTGAGTTGTGCTGCTTCATGTTTTTGTGGAAACTGTGATACATTTGTTTCAGGATTCTTTGATGAATAGAAAGTTCAAAAGAACAGCATTTATTTGAAATAGAAATCTTTTGTAACATTATAAAAGTCTTTACTGTCACTTTGATCAATTTAACGCATCCTTGCTGAATAAAAGTTTTAACTTCTTTAAAAATAAAATCCTTCTGACCCCACATGCTCTCCTCTGAGCATCTGGACAGTAAAAGGGCAGAAGAGACAGCTGATCCCCCCTCAAACCCTCCGGCTTGAATGCTTGAAATTGTGTGCATGGTACGGCTGCTTTATGGCAAAAATCATAAACACGACTATTTTTGGTCAATATTGAAACCACGATTATTGGTGGGCGATATGATCAAAGTCTTATTTCACGAAATGAGTCATTAGAAATATCAGTTAAGTTTCACAATTTTACTTTAGCAAAAACTAATGCTAGGCTAACTAGTGTATGAAAAAGACTGCATTTTACAACACTCACTTATTTGGCTGATTTGGATGTTAAGTTTGGGATTTTAGGGAGTGAAGAAAAGGAAGGTGCGCTGGACAGAATGTGGCAGCGGAACAATAATCGTTTTACCTCGATTATCTTGTTTTCGTAATCGTTGGAAGCCAAAATTGAAATAATTTCCGATTAATCGCACAGTCCTAGTGCATGCATACAAATTTTAAATACAACCTTTAAAAGCATTTCTTTAGGTGTATCTGAATTCTACATGAGCAGTCACATTTAAAGAGCCTAAAGAAAAGAAAAAAAAAAAAAGACAAGAAATCTTCACTTGATTTCACTAGCCCCCTGTGGAGCAGTGGGATATGGTGTCATTTTCCAAATGAACTTTTCTAATGCCACTTACAGCAGTCTTTTATAAGGTCACAGCTCCTTAAATCGAAATGCTACGAACAGGCTGTTGAAACTACTGATGCTGAAACAATGTGTGATGCTATATGATGAAATATATTTGATCTAGACTGCTTCTCTGTTGCTAAATGAGAAATCTCCATGGGCGGGTTTCATCACAAAATACACCACAAATACCAATGAAAAATACTGGATACTACAATCTCATATAAATAATACCCATGTTCAGATACCAATCAAATAAAAACCAACCTCAAGTCCACACCAAACGTCTGACTACACTACAGATGATTCTCACCTCGAGGCTTTGCACCAGCTCAGGGTTCGGATGTTCTCGTCGTGGGCATGAAAGCAGTGGTAAGGGAAGAGAGACACAACTCCATCTGGAGACTTGACTTTCAGTAGTGTAGACTTGCTAGCAAGATCCCACAAACCAACCAGACCTGGAAAAGAGAAAGTGAAGTGAAACATATTGCGACATAAATAAACAAAGATATTTACATTTTTACAATTCTCTTTAGAAGAACAAATAGACCTATAGACAAAACATATGAAATCACCATCATAGAAGCCAGCTGCCAAGAGGTTATGTGGCTTGACATGGAGCCAATCCATAGCAAAGCACAGGCCACTTTGACCTTTATGATCTGCCTGGTTGGAGCCCATCTTCAAAGAAAGCACCTTCTTCACCTGCAAAAACACACCATCATAAAACAGGTCATATAACACTGATCTAAAACACTTCATCTATCTGTAATAATTACAAAATTAATGGTATACATAATTCAGGGTTCCCACAGCTTTTGACCAATGAATATCCATGACTTTACAATGTTTTTCCATGATTACCACATATAAATTTCCAACATTTTTTATATAGTTAAAAATATATACTGTATACATAGTGTATTTTATATATATATATATATATATATATATATATATATATATATATATATATATATATTAGGGCTGTTAAACGATTAATCGCGATTAATCGCGATTAATCGCATCCAAAATAATTTTTTTTTTTTTACATAATACATGTGTGTGTACGGTGTATAATTATTTTCTATATATAAATATGCACACATGCATGTATATATTTAAGAAATATTTGCATGTATATACTGTGTATATATATTTATATTATATATAATTTATATTATATATAAATATTTTATATATAAATAACACATTTTCTTAAATATATATATGCATGTGTGTGTATTTATATATAGAAAATAATTATACTCCGTACACTACACAGACAAATTATGTTAACACAAACTTTTATTTTGGATGCGATTAATCGTTTGACAGCCCTTATATATATATATTATATATATATATATATATATATATATATATATATATATATATATATATATATATATATATATATATATATATATATATATATATATATATATATATATATATATATATATATATATATATATATATATATAATTTTCATAGTTTTTTATGACAATGCAAAATATTAGTGCAAAAATAGTGCATACCTTTTTAAGCAGTGCTAAGTTATTTAAGATGCTCTAAATGATACAAAACGGCTAGAAATTATGTATTTTTTTATTTTTTATTTCTAAAGATTAATTTCTAGCTGTTTTTTTTAAATATTTTAGATCAAAGCACAGCTTAAAAATGTATATGCACTATAGAAATTCCCATTTATATAAAATATACAAAACATTTACAGAAACAACCCACTATATAAATTATAGAACTATGTTTCTGAAAATATTTTATTATTATTACCATTATTTTAATATTTACACAATATATATTTTATTAATTCATATTTTTAAATTCCCTTATATTTCAAGCTAATTAACAGTTTAATATTTGCTCAATAGTTCTATAAAGCTATTTCCTTCTCCCTTATCCAAAAAAAGTTTAGATTAATCTTTCACCCTACACTTAGTTTGAGGAGGTCCTTCTACCATAACAGCTAATTTCCAGAAGATCATCTCTTGGATGCTTGAAAATGTTATGTAGATTGCCCATAAAATGGCCCAGAGGAGCCATAACCAGAACAGTTTTAGTGAAAAACCACTTCAACTGTGAAATTAAGCTACAGTGAAAATGACACGTCAGATTCAAGCAAGCATTCCAATGATCTCTTGCCATTCTACCTTTACATCAGTTGCTTTAGGTTTGATGCAATGACTGTGTAATACAGTATGTTTTTTAATGTGTGTGAAACAAAGACTGAGGTCTTATCTGTGAGAATAAGAAGCATGCTGGTAGAGAGTGGATATTGACCTACCCGGCATATCAGCGGTGCTTGGCTGGTTTCTCCTATTGGAAAACACATAAATGTGTTCAATGTGCACTTACAGATAGGAACATTACTATTCAACACATGACTGCATTTATCAAGAAAAACAATCAAAGGAACAAGGATCTAATGACGTGCTTAACTGAAATAATTTAAAGTATAAACAATCAGCAATTTAACAATGTCATCATTTAAAGGGGTCAAATATAGTGCATTTGATCTTATAGAGTTTTTTAAAAAGTCATCATTTTGTTTTCATCATTTTCCACTTGCTCTCCTGTACTATTAAAATCGAATGGGCTGTTTTTGCTACCATCCCTTTAAGACTCCAGCGTAAAATCTGTATAGCTGTAGAGGTTGTGCTTTTATTTAGAAATAAATAATAATAATACTATAAACTCCAATCAGTGTTTCTTGAACAAAAAATGAAAACGAATTTCCAAGTTCTTTAAACAGTGATTCATATTCTCACTAAGCAGAGAATAGAAAACAAAAGAGAAGTGCTAGAGGTGGTGAATGGAGCCACATGTATGAAACTGTGTGTGTCTATGGTCAGGCACTGTGCGCATGGACAGAGTGTGTGTATGGGAGTGCAGAAGTGATATATTGCGGCATGGCTTCAGGTCGGAGCCGTACAGAGAGGGATGACGGGTCGATCAGGTCGATAAAGCATCGCACCTCTGATCCACTCATTCTGGCAGCGTGGCAGACAGCCCTGATCACGGGCCCTTTCTCCAGGCTGACTAAGGTCTTTTTGATTGACAGGTCAGAAGGAAATGGGTGTCAGGTATTCGGCTGAAATTCATGGCCTCAAACACTAACAACTGTGTAGCGATGCATCTTTTTTGTCATTTCAATTATAGATCCTTGTCTGATGAAAACAAGCCAGTAAATTATTTCCATTGAGAAGGGAGGAGTCAGCGTCTCTCTCGTCACCTTTTGCGGGACACCCTTTCACTCCAGAGAAAACCTATTTATAATTATCTAGCATAAACCTTCCAAACCCGAGACCATAAATAGAAAGTGGGAATGTGGTTAACTGTTTTATCACTAGCTTTTTGAAACGTGTCCTATAATTGCTCCTGTGAGTCCTTTTCAAATCAATGGACAATCCAATAATCAATCTACAGTACGAAAAGGTTCAAATTAGAAATTAGAACAAAATGTTTAATAAACAAAAACCTAAAGTAAAATAAAAACGAAGAGAAAAACAAGGAGATGTACAAAAACAAATGAAGCAATAAAAAAAAAACAAATTTAAACAAATAACTATAAAAAAATTGTTATTTTTGTATTTAAAAAAAGAATAATCGTTTATAATAAATGTGTATTTATTACACATGAAATAAACAAAATATTAATAAATAAACACCTAAAAAACTAAACAAAATGACAATAAAAACAATATAAATTAAACTAATAAAATGACAATAAAAACAGAATAAAAATAAATAAAATGACAATATAAACAAAAACCAATAAAAACAAAATAAAAATAAATTAAATGACAATTAAACAACTAAAACTGAAAAAACAACAATACACAATAACCAAACCAATAAAAAATAAAAACAAAAATGTAATTTTCCTTAATAAATAAATAAATAAATATACAGTAAATATAACAAATATTAACTAAATATGAATAAATTACCTGAAAAAATATAAAGACAATAATAATAATAATAATATATATATATACAGTACAGGCCAAAAGTTTGGACACATTACTATTTTTAATGTTTTTGAAAGAAGTTTCTTCTGCTCATCAAGCCTGCATTTATTTGATCAAAAATACAGAAAAAAAATTTAATATTGTGATATATTATTACAATTTAAAATAATTGGTTTTCAATTTATTATACTTTAAATTATCATTTATTTCAGTGATGCAAAGCTCAATTTTCAGGATCATTACTCCAGTCTATCAAATGATCCTTTAGAAATCATTCTAATATGATGATTCATTATCAAAGTTGGAAACAGTTCTGCTGCTTAATATTTTTTCATAACCTGTGATACTTTTTTAGGATACTTTGATGAATAAAAAAAAAGAAAAAGAAAAAAGAAAAGAAAAAAAAAGAAGCAAATGTTTTCAAGATAGAAATCTTTTATAACAACAATATACACTACTGGTCAGTAATTTGGGGTCAGTAATTTTTTTCTTTATTTTTTTTTAAATAAATCAATAATTTTATTCAGCAAGGATGTGTTAAATTGATAAAAAGTGATAATAAAGAAGATTTATATAAAAAAATATATATATATTTTGAATAAATGCAGTTTTTTTTAACCTTTTATTCATCAAATATATTAGGCAGCAGAACTGTTTCCAACACTCATAATAAATCAGAACATTAGAATGATTTCTAAAGGATCATGTGATTGACTGGATGTCACATGTGACACTGAAGACTGGAGTAATGATCCTGAAAATTCAGCTTTGCATCACCGAAATAAATGATAATTTAAAGTATAATAAATTGAAAACCAATTATTTTTAATTGTAATAATATATCACAATATTACATTTTTTTTCTGTATTTTTGATCAAATAAATGCAGGCTTGATGAGCAGAAGAAACTTCTTTCAAAAACATTAAAAATAGTAATGTGTCCAAACTTTTGGCCTGTACTGTATATATATAAAACCTATAAAATATAAAAACAAAACAAAAATAATAAAAAAACATTTTGATTTTCATTTATATACATTCACTCCAACACACACGCATGCACACACAAGCCAAAGAGCAGGTCTGAGGTCTGACAGAAGGATTGTGCGTTCAGTAATGAAGGTTAATTCCCTGAGGGATTAAAAAGTTCTTGGCCAGAGCTCATTGCCGGGTCACTGACCAAAGACTCCAGGAGAGCGAGTCCAGTAAGAACCACAAACAAAGCCATGAACAGTGTCAACAGAAAACAGTTTCCAAAACCAGTGTGGAGATGTTAAACTGGTGGAGTGTGAGAAGCAATTTCTCTAAGTAATATCTGGAAAATACAAGAGCGAGAGAAGGAATAGCTTTGTAAAGGTCATAGAGCACGTTTTTTAGTTGAACAATATCCAAGCATTCCTTCAGAATTTACAACTGCGAGCGGTGCAGTACATGCCCATTTCAGTCCAGATCAGAGTGAAGATCAAAAACATACACATTCAACCAGGATTTCTTTTTCTCAAATTCCCTTTTAAATTCAAGACTCAACTTGAAGAAGAATTGACGCTCACTAACAGCTTCAGTCCTTTGAGAGAAAGAGGTCTTTAAAGAAAGCATTTGTTACATCCGAACAGTTCTTCTGGCCTCAGGAAAGCGTAATTAAGAAAGCATTAAAGCTTAGAGTAGGATCGATGAATTAGAAGCTTGCAAACAGGGAGAATAAGACACTGGCAGCACTGAAGAAACAGAGGCGGTTCATTAATGACCGTGGGCTGGCTTCTTATCTCTACTGGAGCAGGGCCCGAGTCTACCACACCGAGGGCCCCTGAGGGACCGACCATATCACTGCTCAATAACTAGAGAAACCTAGGACAAAAGCAGAATGTCTGAATGATAAATAGTGAGGACGGCCATGAAATTGCCCCTGTTTACTAGTGTATTAAAGTAAGTGGAAAAGTCCATTAATTCCATTGAAATTCCATTATATTTCCAGGATTTCAATAGCCATGAGAAGCCCTATGAATATTGTTTCTTGATAAAATTCAATTTTATTAAAAATATCCCCCAAAAAAATTTCATGTTTTTTTAAAAAAATTTAAAACAAGTGTTTTGTATTTGAATATACTTTAAAATGTCATTTATTTCTGTGATGTCAAAGCTGAATTTTCAGTATCATTACTCCAGTCTTCAGTGTCACAGTCATGATCCTTCAGAAATCATTCTAATATGATGAGTTGCTTCTCAAAAAACATTTCTTGTTATTATCAGGGTTGAAAAAAGCTGAAAAGAATGAATTACTTTAAAAAGAATTGTACTGACTTAACCTTTTGAATGCTAGTGTATATTCAATATGATTATCTTTCATTAAATTACATTTCATTCAATTATTATTCAATGCTATTCAAATGTACTTCTTTATTTTATTAAAAATTTCAAATTGAATGATTTTACTGCCGGTAAAGGGTGTCAGGCACACCATATCAGAAATATTTCCATGATGTTTAAAGCCTGTTACAGAACTCTGCCATGTTAAGTTACTAATTAAATTGCAGTGGTATGGAAACAGTTAATGTGGAAACAAGTACACTACATAACACATTATGAACATATTATCAGCTCTTGAGATGTGATGGATTGTTGGCTGTATGCTCAATCAATTAAAATATGATATGCATTCATCATGTTAACCAAGGACTGGCACCTGGATACAGAACACAATACCAGCAGATCAGTGCTAGAGGGAGATCTCTTTCACACACACACAGTATATTTTATATATATATATATATATATACACTATATGCAGTATACACACCTTTTATTATTTATTGTTTTATTATTATATTGTACAAACTGTATAATACCCCTAAACCTATCCAAAACTTTCTGCATTTTCACACTCTCAAAAAACATAATTTTGTATGATTTATATTCTTTTTTCCTCTTGGCGATCAAAAAAAAAAAGTCTCCACAAGATAAAAAATTACTGGTATTACTATCCTTGTGGGGTTATTCGGTCTCCATAACGTAGGGAATACCAGGACCACACACACACACACACAATTAGTGAGGGCGTAGACTACCATTGATTTTATATCAGGTTAATAATACTTTCTATCCCCAACCCAACTCCTATCCCTAAACCTACCCATCACAGAAACACGTGCAAAACACTAGATTTTAATATAAACATGTTTTAACAAGTGAGGACCAGTAAAATATCCTCACAAGTCGACTCGGTGGTCATAATATATAACTATATAAGTGAGGATACTTGGCCCTCACAACATAGCTAAACTTGTACCTGTACACACACACACACACACACATTCTTTCTTGTTCTCTCTCTCTCTGTTTCTAGTTATTTGCTGGCATCATTCGTGAGTCAAAAGGATCTTTATAATTAAACCAAGGCTGTATATAATACCTGTAGAAAGCTATCCATTAGCAATCCCATTCAGTGTATGCAATTTGTATTGTGTGACATCGAAAAAAGCATAATATAATAAAATGCTTGCTATACATGTTTCATGCAAAGAATTTCATTTAGTCAGAAAGACTAATATTTTGAATAGTGATTGGAAAAATATGATTTTTGCTTTCAGAATAGCTCATAAAACAGACTCAGCTATGAAGAGTGATCGGTTAAACTGTAGACAAGCGAAATTTCGCTGCTGTGAAAAGGGGGGCCTCTAATCAAACGGCTGAAGGCAGTGAAACTCATATAGGCACTAGACCCTCACTCCTTTTTCCTCTCTCACTGTGACCGTGATGAATGAGAAGCCCTGGGAGGGTAATCTTTTGCAAACACACACAAACAGTACAGATAATGTGTTTAAGAGAATAAAGAAAAGAGGAAAACAGGGAATGATGCAGTGAATGACAGGTCATCAGTCTGTTCCCAGCACTCCCTGAGGAGAGGACATTACGAGCTCCCACGGGACAATCAGCCTACGCTGGCCATTTTATCAGTGCATGTGGCCTTAAGATGGGCAATGAAATGAAATAACATCCCACAATCCACATTTAAGAACCTGAATAGCTTCAGAAAATATTTGTTTGAAAGCCTGTAGTAAAACACCACACCTTGACTAAAATTGTAATTATTTAATGAATTAGTAGACGAATGAAATCAAATGATTGTAACAACAATCAATCAATCCATAAATAAATTCAATTCATCTACAATTTCAGTAAATTTAGTTTGTTCTGTTCTTAAACTATTTTCCAATGTTTGTAAAATGTAATTAAAGACATCATGCGATAAAGATTTGATGGTTAGTTTAGTGCTAATAAGAAAAATGCATTAAAGCACTTGGCTTGGGACTCTTCTGTCTTGTGCTGTCCTCTTCTGGAAGGATCAACACATTGCACATGAAGTCACTGGGTGTTTCTAAATCATGAGTGTCCAATAAGGAATGGCCACCTTCCATCAGAGTCTAGCCTCAACCCGAATTAAACATCTGAACAAGCTAATCGAGGTCTTTAGGATCACTAGAAACTTCTAGGCAGGTGTGTTGAAGCTAAACGCTAGGGGAAGTTGACCCTCCCGGAGCAGGAGTGGACACCCCTGTTCTAAAAAAACAGCCAAGTGTCCCACAGATAGTGTTAAAATAGTCATGACAAACTAAACATTGACTGTCCTTGGCATTTTAAGTGGACCTGATATGACCCCATTAAAGAAATGCATTTGACCATTCTCTCACCTTTACTCTGATGGTGTGCTGCAAGGGCTTCTGGGTGTGGAAGACTGTAGACACCGATGGTTCCATTAGAGAAAGCTGCTGCTAGAAGACCTAATCTAGGCATTTGTGGAGCCTGACAAAAACGAAAACACATTTACATCAATGTACACTTCAATCACAATCAAAAAAGATCACAGAAAAGTATTAAGAAGAATGTTCTCACAAACACAATTCATTTGAAAGCATTATTTTAATACATTTTTGTTCAATACAAAATATATATATATTTTTTAAAGGTGCACTATGTAACTTTCGGCCCTCTAGTGGTTAAACAAAACAAAACTGAATGCATTGGAAGTTCATGTTTTGGTTGTGTGACTGTTTGGATAATTATGACCTTTTCAAAAAGCCAAGCCAATGTTGATTCTCATTTTATTACGAGCTCTGTCGCATTCTCGTTTGCCAGCAGACTCTCCTCTCATCTCCTCCCCGGAGATTTGAGATTTAGCGGCTCCATGTCAACCTTTCTCGCTTATTGTGACAACTAACCTCTGCCACTCACACACCATACAAGCGTCAAAGTAGCCGGATAAACTTTTCTCTATTTATGGATATGACGAGACACGCATGGGCGAGTGACGCATGTATGCAATTTCCTGCGAAAACCATCTTGACAGGTCTAAAATATAAACTGTTATACTAATATGCTTACCATAGTGAATCAGGGTAACACAAAACCACATTTTGTAAGAAGGGTTGATGTATCGATTTAAATTTAGTTAATTCTGAACCAAAAAAAGATACATTCTATACCTTTAAATTTTCTTAAGGGGTGGTTGAATATGATTTATTTTAGTTAGTGTGTAATGTTGCTGTTTGAGCATAAACAACATCTGCAAAGTTACAATGCTCAAAGTTCAAAGCAAAGGGAGATAGTTTCTTTTAAAGAAATTGCTTTTTAAGGACTACAACAAACGGCTGGTAGGGACTACACGTCATTCCACCAGGGTAAGTGACATCACCAACCCTAAAATTTACATAAACCCCGCCCCCTGAACACGATTTATAGATGATCAAGACAGAGTATGCTAATCAATGACTAGAAGATAACTAAACATAAAACTAACCATTCACCAACTAACCATTCAGAAATGTGGTCTACATGTTGTCACTTGTCTCTCCATCTTTCTGACTTCGGTTTTAACACAAAAGGCTAAAAGTTTTTGAAATTTCCAGTGCATGTCTGTGTGAGGTAAAATGACAAGCTCTTGAAGCTCCGCCCTCTGTACTGGGAGCAGCAGCTCATTTGCATTTAAAGGAACAGACACAAAAACGGTGCGTTCTCAAAAGGTGACAACTTTAACATGATATATAAAAATATCTGTGGGGTATTTTGAGCTAAAACTTCACATACACACTCTGGGGACATCAAATACTTATTTTACATCTTGTGAAAGGCCATTATACACCCCCTTTAGACTATTTGGTCTAATGTCTTTTCTTACCTTTCTGCTGGTGGAGGGCAGCTCCCACACTCCTGCAGGACACCACTTTATATTCCAGATGCATCCGTCATCGATCGCTAGAGCATATGCTAGATGAGGAGCAGTTGAGGGCCTGAAGTGGGCAGATAAAAGTGTCAGAAATGACTATTTTATTTAAAGCCCAAAACGCCATACACATTTCCACATAAAGCCAATCTGTAAGTGCCTTATCTTGGTCACCTGCTTTTACACTGAAGGTCTCCGATGTCCCACAACTGCAGTAAGACAGGACCTGAGTACAGGTTGTTGATTTTGTGTTTGTCATCCATGCCTTTGTGGCAGTAGATGGCAGTATATTGTCTTTTTGCTGCCCCGTCAGGACATGGGCACCACTCCATGGACCGCACAGGACCCCCCACAAAGAACAGAGCGTCCCAGCGCTCAGAATGATGTGGCAATGATTCAAACCTGCAGACATTTTTCATGAGAGGAGATATACAAACGTTTGAGGTCAGTCAGACTATTTTAAAATAAATTAATACTTTTATTCTGCATTATTCAGAATTGATGTTCTTTTAAATGTTCTATTCATCAAGGAACACTGCAAAAAAAAAAAAACGTTTTCACATTTTCTCAAAAATATTAACCAGCAAAATTGTTTTCAACATTTATGATAATAATAAGTGTTTCTTGAGCATCAAATCAGCATATTAGAATGATTTCTGGTGGATCATGTGACACTGAAGAATTGAGTAATGATGCTGAAAATTCAGCTTTGCCATCACAGGATTAATTACAGTTTAAAATATATTAAAATAGAAAACAGTTATTTGTGTAAAAATATATATATTTTTAAATAAATGCAGCCTTGGTGAGCATAAGAGAAATCTTTCAAAAACATTAAAAACCTTGCCGACCCTGAACTCTTAAACGGTAGTGTACTAATAATTAAAAATAAAATTAAAATAAATAATTTAAAATAAAAAGAATCAAAATAAAACACTTACTAAAAAAAGATGATATTTGATAAACTAACCAAACAATAACTAATGACAGAGAAAATGTGAATGTGTAGTTACATTTTTTAAAAGTTGACCCTCAGGAATACTTTGAGTAAATATTTTAGGTCAAAGGGGACTGACCGAAAAAAAAAGTTTGGGAATCCCACCTGTATTAGCTGAAATTAATTGTAACATATCTCATTTATTAATAATGGCAACAATCACACCATGTAAAAAAATATATTTGTATGATGATAGAGACAATGACAGCAACTGTCAATGTCATTCATTTGCATACTAGCAAACAACAGGTTGATTTAATCACTGTCAGTAGCCGTTTCCATCCAAAGTTGCGAACTTAACTTATGTGCAAAAGAGAGAAACGAGAAAAGAGAACAAAATCGTCACTTTCTGTGAAATTGCATTATCAAACTAATTTTGATGACAGACGTTTGGCTCAGGCATTTCAGAATGATAAAACCAACATTTGAGATGACTGTGCAATGAAACTGATCCACTGGTTTGTCCAGTTATCCAATCACATCCTCTGTAGAAGTGAAGTCACATGAGTTTTTTGCTGCGCATTGAGGGATTTATTCAGTTAATAAAGTTTCCATCATAATTTATTCACGTCGTCTTATCAGATAAAAAAAATGTAGTCGCTTCAATTGAGAGCATAAGTTTTTAATGCGCAGAATTTATGAATATTTTGGCATTTCCATCCAGTGTTTTTTATGCTATACCCCAAAATGCACATGATAGCTGGATAGCTACTGTGAAAGCAATATTTAAAGAACCAAAGCGTGTTAGTGGAAACTTACAAATGATATCTTACCTTTTCACCGTTTGCAGTTTGATCTGTCCCTTGATTTTTTCCCGCGTAAAGGTAAACGAGGCAGATTGTTTCTCTTGGGGTAAATATTTTTCAGCCTCACTGTTAATCAAAACAAACACCTGTTAAAATGACAATTTCCATAGATATTATGTGGTATTTAGCTATACTAATACCTGTTGGACAGGAAATGCCAATCTTTGGCAGAAGGAATCCACTCAGGAAACACCCAGGGGGAAAAGTTTTCATCCCGGCTAGCATTTAGTAAAAGAAGGAAAAGTAATTTAAAGATACAAGTGATACAAATATTATAAACTGCTAAAATGGCAATTCTAACATAATCTTGTAGCAAGTGTATAGCTTACAATGATTTGGTCCTACTAAAACAGTTCCAGACAGGCTCCATTACATTGTTAGCCAAGCCGTTTGGAAGCAGACACTGCTGATGAGCAGAACATAATTAAAAAATTAGACCACACAGATATGGTAATCAATGTCAATAACAGAGCAAAGAGAATTGGGCTATAAACTCACATAATTTCCTCGGGATGATCTGCTTCTGCGCTCCACGTTCAAGCTGAAGTCTGGCTCTGAATCTTCTTCCTCTTCACTCTCTGCCTCTTCAACCTTTCCTGGGGAAAAATCCTCATCATCATCCAAGTCGCTGTCAAACTCTGGAGTTTTTCTTTTCGTCCCCCTTCCCCTTGCTGCATTCTTTTTCTTGGAGGTGCTGTTCGCTTCACCAGTATCGGGCCTATCTTTTGTTGATTGAGTACCGAGATCCTTGGCCAGCTTTTGAAGATAATCTAAAGCACTGATCAAGATGAAAAGAATGAGATATGAATTAATAAGACCATTTTTACAAAATTAGCAGCTGATCAGGACAAATCAGATCCTAAAGAAAATACATCAAGGTTTGTGAAAATACAACAATATTTTTACACACCAAGACCTGGTTTCACAGACAGGGATTAGATTAAAGGGATGGTTTACCCAAAAATGAAAAATCTGTCATCATTTACTCAACCTCAAGCTGTTTCAAACCTATATGAATTTCTTTCTTCTACTGAACATAAAAGAAGATATTTTGAAGAATGTCGGTAGCCAAACATTTGATGGATCCCATTGACTTTTTCTTTTTCCTACTATGGAAGTCAATGGGATCCATATCAACTGTCTGGTTACAGACATTCTTCAAAATATCTTCCTTTGTGTTCAGCAGAAGTAAGAAATTTATTTCCATTAATGTTTTTGCTACTGCAAAATTTAAGACACTTTGTGAATAGCTCAATGGTAAGCATGTTGGTTACGCAACGTGGAATAACCAAGTTCAAGTCCTGATCAGAACACTTCATTTGACCTTTTTTTTTTTTTGTAGAGCAAGATATAATTAATCCAGCAATATACAGTATACTATACATTCATATAATCTATACATGCTATATAAATATGTGGGAAACTGCATAAAGCTGGAGAGCATACACTTTAGCAGCTCTCCTCTTGGGCCGACCACTAGAAGTGAGTTCAGAAGTATCAGAGATTGCTGAATTGTCATGTTGTGGTGGAGTCTGTGGAATGATCTCCTTTCTCCTCCTTTTGACAGTAGTCTTTGCCTTAGAACCTTGATTCTTTTGGGTTCCCTCTGCGTTAACTGGGCTTTCCTGGTCCACACCTGGGGGAACCTGAGAGGTCAGTCCTAGAAAACAAAGTCACAATAAAAGATTCATGAACGCAGTGGGAATTTGATCCATTTCTGTTTATCCATGTTGATTCATAAAAGTGTTTCTCTCACTTTTAAGGCATAAAGAACAAAAGCAATTTAAATCACATCATGAAGGTCAAACATGCCTTTTGGCAGAACTTGGTTCTTCTCTAATGACAAACTAGTCATATAAAAGCAGGGGTTTTATAGTTAACTAAAACTAAAACCATAAAAAAACATCTTTGTAACTTGAAATAAAACAAACATTGAACACTGAAATTACGGTACACGCTTACCAGACATTTGCATCTCTGACTCCATCTTTTGCGGCTCTGAATCCTGAGTAGCTCCTTTACTCTCCTGGTTAACCTGTTCCGGTTGGTTATCTGTGTTCTTTTCACATGGCAAACCCATTTTTCCGCCTTTCTGCTCGCCCAGCTTCAGGGCAGCTGCTGCCATTAATACCTGTTCTTTCACAGAACTGCTCCCAGCACAGTCTAGAAGTAAAGAAATGTGTTGATTTTATATGCAATGGTTTAAAATCAAATGTGTACAAAAATAGAATATCAAACAAAAAATATATAGGCAATATATGCATGTTCACGCAACATTTCATCAATTACCATAATTGACAAAAATACATATAAAAAAAAAAAAACATGGCATTGTCATGGCATCATGCACTTTTCTGGTACTATTTTGTTAGTGTGATATTAAAATTGAATCAAATGTGTACAAAAATAGAATATCAAATAAAAATATAGGCAATTAAAGCATGTTCAAGCAACATTTCATTAAATACCATGATATTACAGAAAATACATATCCAAGAACCATGGCATTGTCAAGGCATCATACACTTTTCTGGTACTATTCTGTTAGTGTGATACGAAAATTTAATCAAATGTGTACAAAAATAGAATATCAAATAAAAAAATACATATATATAGGCAATATAAACAAAAACCAGAAAATTCAATTCCAAAACCATGGTATTGTCATCATGAGGTACTTTTTTTGTTTGTTAGTTTGTTTCTAAAATTTTTCAGAAATAGTAATCCACGCATGCGCAAAGTCCAGATGACAGGCGACTTGGCTACACAAACATTGAGCTTACTCAGGTTATGCCAAACAATAATTACTCAAGTAATTTAATCTCCTACAAGCAAAATAAATAATTAAATAAATTTGACATTACATTTTAAAAAAGTTCAAAACTGCTTTTAAAATAAGCAACGTTGATACTGCCTTGAGTTGATGGATGTTCCTTCTCCTTCAGAAGTCCATTATATTCTAAAGAATAACTTTAGAATAAGAAACGCTTGCTTCCATAAAGGACAGGAAAGACATGGGCTTTTTCTCTACACTGACAGCTTTTAACAGTGGCTCAGGCTGATTGTCCACCCTTTCCTTCAACCACACGGTCTGCGATTCTCGCGGGTTCGAATCCAACTCACCTGACACAATGAAAGACTCACTGCCGTCAGACGCCCGCTGGGTACAATCTGCCCGATTCCGATTTAAATTAAACCACTAGTATTCAAATGTGCCGTACAGAAATATGCTGCTTTTCTATGAAACTCCTCAGCTAAAGCATTTTTGATATATCAGCTAGCCGCCGCCATGTTTTAAGGGTCGCCTATGACCTCGTTTGCTCATTACCGCCCCCTATCCAACACTAACACCAGAGAGGTTTTAAATATGTGCGTGATCCCGCCTGACCACGAGGTGGTATCAATGTGGTCAAGCACAGTAGAGTGCTTTACTGCCATACACGTGCACGTTTTTACAAAAACAATACACCCCTTCCTCTTATCCTCTGCATTTGCACAAGTAATTGGTGATCTTTTTCAAATCTTAAAATATATGCATAGCTAGAAAGCTGTAGCTCTTTTGGAGGTGTATTTCGATGATTCACCATGTGCAAAAAGTCTGTTTTGAGTTGTATTCATTTTACATTTTATAGTAGTTATGGTTTTAATGGATATGTTGGAAGTGTTTTTTTTTTTTTTTTACTTATTTTTTGTTTACATATTTTGAAATCCATTCAAGCAAAAAAAAAACAAAAAAAACAAACACATAGGCCTACACTACAGTGTACACACACACAACATAATTTAATATTATTAATAGTACATTCAATATTTAGTATTAAAATAACATTGCTGAACACAGGGAAAAAAAAGTCACAAGCTAAAACATATAAACATTTATTGACTTGATTAGTGAAATTTTAAGCACATTTACATTGTTAAGGAGGATTGATCCTACCTATTTTACATTTGTAAGCCATTTTTATGTGTGCATGTATATTTAAAAGAATCTGTTTTCATAAAGACAGATGTGGTTTTCTAAAACTTGAAAGAGATTTGTTCTTAAAAAAAAAATGTATCTCAGTAGACAAACTCATTTTGGGTCATTTTAATCAACACAACAGCTTTTGAATGTTCCAACAAACTAATTTTTCCCTCCAGGATCCAGGAACACTTCTAAAGCACAATGTAACTTCATACTGAAAGGCTAATCACCGTCAGAATCACACTTAATAATATCACAAAAAACAGCAGCATTCATGAACATTGTAACATGCATCTGTTTCAATAAGTTGGTCACTGGTCTACTGTAAAACTTAAGAGGTGTGGCGCATGAGACAGAGCTACAACATTCATACATAGATATACTTATTTCAAATATTTTATTCCAAAAATGAAATAAATAATAAAGTCAAATTGTGATATTACTTTCTTTAAGAGAAGTTTTAAAATGTTTGCTGTGGCCTTTCAATATATGCAGCTCTTCCTGTCTATAAAAAGGGAAACACAAGTTTACATCCTACAAGTACAAACACTACCGTTTGCATTGGTTGGAGTTAATAAGATTTTTTTGAAAAGAAAAGAATACTTTTATTCGGCATTGAATTGATCAAAAGTGACAGTAAAGACATTTATAATGTGCTGATCTTTTGAACTTTCTATTCAACAAAGAATCCTGAAAAAAAAAAGCATCACGCTTTCCACAAAATTAATAAATAAAAAGTTGTTTTTCAGCAAATCAGCATATTAGAATGATTTCTGAAGAATCATGTGACACTGAAGACTGGAGTAATGATGCTGAAAATTCAGCTTTGATCATAGGAATAAATTACATTTTAAAATATATTAAATAGAATACAGTTATTTTACTTATTGTTATTTTTTTACTGCATTTTTGATCAAATAAATACAGGCTTGGTGAGCAATTCATAAGAGACGATTCATTTTGAAAAACAGAGAAAAAATCTTACCGACCCCAAACTTTTGAACGGTAGTGCATCTCTTTATTCTTTGGAGGTAAACACAGGAGAAATTCCATTTTGTAAGAGGAGCAGGAATGATTTATGAATGACTTCCAGGTCTCTGGCTGGACGCAGGCTTTGTGAGGGGCCTTCTGAGGGCCCACTGGTCCCCTGCCTCTGACTCGCTGCTGGAGCTCTCGCTGCTGCTGCTGCTGCTCGGACTGTCACTGCCGCTGAACTCATAGCAGTCTTTCTCCTGTCCGCTTTCTTTCTCCTTCCGCCTGTTTCGTCTCTCCTTCCTCTTTATTTCCACTCTTCCAGGGGTTGCTGTTCCACTTGACATGGGCATCGCTGACGTCTGTCTGTCCTGCCAGGTGCTGGATACCTGGGGAAAACTGAGGGCTGGATCTGGCGAGGGAAGGTCTGGAGGCTTCATGGAGTCTTCCTTTGGCTGAGTCTTATGCAGTTTATCTAACTTTGAACTCTTAGACTTGGACCGAACAACAAACCAGTCCTGTGTAAAATAATAACAGTGAAATATTGGTTATAAAATGTATTAAGGAGAATAAAATTAAAGGTTATGTGTTACCCAGTGTTATTTTAGTATTTTTCATTGCCTTTTATTTTCAAATTGATTAACAATTTACCTGAGAATGAATGGAATTTATGTGGTACTTGACTCCGCTTTCAGAGTTGAATTCTTTCTTACATATCAAGCATTTATACTTCCCAGTCTCAAATTCACCCTGCAGAGAAGAAAAAAAAAACTTAATATCTTCATAAATTAATCCTGTTCCAGAGCAAATCCAATTATGACCAAGAAAAATAATCAAACAAGAAAACTAATTATAAGAAAAACATTGATTCAGGTAATAAATAAAAAGGCAATAGTTATTTAGTTGCAATTAAACTGCAGATAGATTTATTTTCTGGTTAAAAAAAATACATTCAAAAGTTTGGGTTTGGTCAAATTTAATTTCATTCATAAAGGATTCATTAAATTGATCAAAAGTGACAGCAAAGACATTAATAATATTACAAATAAATGCTGTTCTTTTGAAATGTATATTCAATCCAGAAAAAAGTATCATGGATACTTATAAAAGTATCCATGTAACGATAATTATGTAATTATACTTACAATTATTCTTGTTTGATACTTTGATAGTAATAAGAAATGTTTCATGAACAGCTGATTTCTGAAGGATCATGTGACACTGTAGACTTGAATAATGATGCTGAAAATTCAGCTTTTATATCACAGGAATAAACTACATTTTAAAATATATTAAAGTAATAAATACAAATAGTAATTTTAAATTGTAATAATATTTCAGAATATCATTTTTTACTGTGTTTTTTTTATCAAATAATTACAGGCTTGGTGAGCCTTAAAAAAAAAACACTTACCGACACCAAATTTTTAAACGGCAGTGTATAGTATTGCGGCAGTAAATATGAATTTTTTCCATTTAACATACCAAATATCCTGTAATCTAAGCATTATGTACATCTCTTAAAACAAAAGAGAAGTCATTCCTTACCAAGGTACATAACCCAAGATGAGCCTTTAGACCAGATACGCTGGTATAGAAGCAGCCACATCCCTAAAATGAAAACACAGATCATATTTGGGATGGCAAAATCAATCATTCGCTAAAAATCTTTCCTTTTGCATAATGCTACATTCATGCCACCAATGCAGAACTTTAATGAATGCACCTTTAAAGGGGTGGTTGATTATGATTTCACTTTTCTAACTTTAGTTAGTGTGTAATGTTGCTGTTTGAGCATAAACAACATCTGCAAAGTTACAACGCTCAAAGTTCAAAGCAAAGGGAAATATTTGCTTTTAAAGAAAAGGACTACAACAAACGGCTGGAAGGGACTACACAACATCCAGGGTTAGTGACATCACTAACCCTAAAATTTACATAAACCCCGCCCCCGGGAACAAGCAGTCCATGTTGAGAAGAGGAAAAGTTGTTGTATAAGAGTACATTTGTGAGTCAGCTCAAACTTTAGCATCAGTCTTTTCACATGCAATAGAAAGTCACTCTGTGTGCATCTCACAACAGTTCCTATACGAGTGATTTATAGATTACCATGACAGAATATGCTAATTGAAGATAGTTAACTCCACATCAGCAACATAAATTCATCAACTAACCATTCAGAGACGTCCTGAGTGTTGCATTCTACATGTTGTCACTTCTTCTTGAGTATCTCCATCTTTGTCTGACTCCGTTTTAACATTAAAGGTAGAACAGTTTCTGTCATTTTAGTGTGTCTGCATGAGGTAATCGCAGCTGCTAACACACAGAAGCTCTTGAAACCCCGCCCTCTGCAACAGCTCATTTGCATTTAAAGGGCCAGGCACAAAACGGTGCGTTTTTGCTCACCCTCAAAAAGTGACAACTTTAACATGCTATATAAAAATATCTGTGGGGTATTTTGTGCTAAAATTCACACACATACTCTGGGGACATCAGAGATATATTTTACATCTTGTGAAAAGGGCATTATACCACCCCTTTAAGTTTAACATAATGGTGAAAACTTATGGAACTTTAGCAGTTTATGAATGATGTTCACACCTTGTTGGGACACTGCACTTTTTTATGCAGTTTGACTTCATTCTTCCACTTCCGAAGAGTCTCCTGGCTGAAGGCCGGCAACCCTGGACGAGAATACTTCAGCTACATGAACACAAAAATACCATAAATGCCTATAAAAATGTATGAAATGCCAATTCGTCATTCACAGTCATATATGTTTAGCAGCACCTTCCTGTCGTCTGGTACCAGGTCACGCTGGACTTTCCTTTTGGGCCATTCCTTCAGCAGCTCCTCACTGGCGATCTCCCTCAGGTGGAACACGGCCACCTGCGCCGACAAGCGTTTGGCCCGTCCGCTCGGTGTACGCTCTGGGACGGGCTCTTTCGGTGTCTTTACCTCCTCTACTTCAATTTCTTGGACCGTCTGCAACAGATAATGGAGTCTTATTTGCAGAAACTTCAACAGCCTGAATGAGAATCAATCATGTTAGCACAGATGTTTATTTATACAAGTGAATAATGGGTAGGAAGACTCACCGGACCGTGCTCGTTCTTGAGGTGGTACTCCAGACCCGCTCTAGAACGATACGCTTTTCCACAGTGCTTACAGTTCATTAAGAGTTTCTCCAGTTCTGACGCCTCTTTGCCACATTTCTTCATATGATACACGTAACCCATTATACTAGTAAAACTTCCTGTGCAACCCTAAAAAAACATTCAGTTAAGAACAGTACAACAGCAGCAATTCTAAACATCCACAATGCTATATAGTCATTATTTAAAGTTGTATTATTATTATAGTCGATAAGATTTTTTATACTTTTGTAAGAATTTTCTTGTTATAATCAAAAATACAGTAAAAAGAGTAATATTGTAACTATTATAACAAATTAAAAGAACTTTTTTCTATTTAATATATTTTGAAATGTATTATTTCCTGTGATTGCATTGCAAAGCTGAATTTTCAGCATCATTACTCCAGTCTTCAGTGTCACATGATGCTTCAGAAATCATTCTAATATGCTGATTTGCTGCTCAAGAAACATTTCTTATTATTATCAATGTTGAAAACAGTTTTGCTGCTCAAAATTTTTGTGGAAACCATGATTTGTTTTTATGATTATGTTTTTTTAAAATGATTTTTAAACAATTTCATAATTTATTTACCATGATTAATTATTTGATGAAGAGAAAGTTTAAAAGAACAGATTTTTTTTTAAAATAGAAATGTTTTGTAACATCATAAATGTCTTTACAGTCACTTTTGATTAATTGAATGTGTCCTTGTTAAATAAAATTATTTTATGTTTTATTTAAAAAAATGTTACTGACTCCACTTTTAAACTGTAGTTTACTTTATTTTCATTTTCTTGTTTATTACTAATACCTTTCCATTTTTAATATGCTGACCTGTGATGGACTTTAAATGGTAATAATAATAATAATGTTTCATTTATAAAACGTCTTTCCCAAGCTCAAGGTCGCTGTACAGGTATAGTATTTTGCATACTATAAAAATCTATCGCATTATTAAATCTCCACAAATGTTACGTGCAGCACTGTATCATTATCAAATTATTTTATTGCTGGAACTAAATAATTAATTCTTTTTTTGAAAAGACATTTTAATTGTAAAATATGTCCACACCTCTTTTGAACATTTTAATTTGCCCATCCTCTTTAGTACTTTCCGTAGCTTCTCCTTCACTGCTTGGTCAACTAGGTCATTCCCAGTATCTGGAATGGGCTGAAAAACCAAAAAGAATATAATCTTTAAATCAACACAATCACCCTTTTCATTGTCAATGTTACTAAATATATAAAAACTAACCAAGTTGTTGTGGTCCGCCATGAGGTGGTACTTCATTCCAGTTGAAGTTTTCAGTTGTTTCTCACAGTGTGGACATGTAAAAGGATTCTACAAAATCAGGTTCAGAGCTCAAACAGGTGCTAATAAAAATAATGATAACAATGATATTTTTATAAACATTGTAACAATATATGCACGTACCAGTTTGCAGGTTTCCAGGTGCTTCTTTAACCCATCCACTGTTTTTCTTCCAACGCTTTTGCATTTTGGGCAGGTCACTCGACCCTTTGCCAAAATCTGCAGCTGCCATTTCTCCTCCTGACTTCCTGTAAAGAAAGGCACCGATATTCAATATTCGTGTTTGTGTCGTTTTCATTTAGCCTGAACAACCACCTCATTTACCTGGTGGATAAACAGGTGACTCTTTCTTGGTGCACTGAGATGATTTCTGCTCCTGCGAGTGCGTGCTGTCAGTTATCTGATTCTTGTGAGTGAACTGAGCAACAGGAACTATAACAGGTACTGTAAAAGAAAAAATATTCCGTCTTCACTTTTCACATTTTATTATGTGGATTATTGAGGAAAAACATGAACTTCATACCTGTTTGCTTTACTTCCTCAATGTGCTTTTTTAAGGAGGGCTGGTGAGCTTCTTCCATCTTCTGCTTCTTTGATTTAAAATCTGTGGTATAAATACTATTTGTACTCTTGGACATTATTTAGACCGTCATATATCCATTTATTCTACTTAAAGGTTTAGTTCCCCCAAAAAGGTCAAATCTGTCATTAACTTCTCACCCTCATTTCGTTCCAAACCCGTAAGACTTTAGTTCATCTTCGGAACACGAATGAAGATCTTTTTGATGAAATCTGAGAGCTTTCTGTCCCTCTATTCACAGCTACACAACTCCCACTTTGACACTTCAAAAAGTTAGAGATCATAAAACTTATCCATATTAATTGAGCGGTTTAGTCCACATTTTCTGAAGAGACTTGATCAGTTTATATGATGAACAGATTTAATTGAGGCTTTTATTCACAGTACAGAACTGGCTCAGATTTCATTAAAAATATCTTCATTTGTGTTCCGAGGATGAATATGAGTCTTACAGGTTTGGAATGACATGAAGGTGAGTTAATGATGATACTTTTTGGGTGAACTAACCCTTTAAATATCTCAAAGTCTGTACTTACCTGTTTCTATTAAAGTATCTGAACTGGATCCATCGATTTCCCCCATCATTCTGCTGGTGTGGTCAGTGTGCATATGTTGGCTTTCCAAACCATTGATCAGACTGGATGCGATAACTGAATTGGACGATGACCCATGGCTTGAATCCTCTGTAGGTCTCAAAATCACAGGCTGGAGATCATGATACCTTAGGACATGAAGTTTTGACACCATTATTAAACCACTATGCTTGAAATTTACTACTGCAAAGCAGGAAATTTACTACTAAATGTCATGCATGAACACAAGTGAACACACAAAACTCACTTTTTTCTGGAGTAAGTTCTCTTTATTTTCTGAGAGCTTGTCCCCTCATTCTGAAATGCAGTAACACAAATGCAATAATACAATTAGTTCTGATGGTCTCGTGTTTCATTTGAATAATTACCTAATGTCATGACTGTTATAAACATGCTATGAATGTTTGTGATTATGATTGTTCTTTTCTCCCTCTTTTTTGTAGATCTGATTGGTGCGAGTTTTGGGGCTGTTGTTTCCGTTTCACATTCATGCATTTTTCCTGAAAACTTTCTACAGTTATCCGTATATTTATTTGCAGTCACAACTCACTAACCTTACAGATTACTGATATTTTGATCATGTTGTCTTATTCATTTTTCTGATGTAATAAATTCATAAATATGCGTGTGTCACACCTGGCTCAAAGATGCAACATTAAGGGTAGACGGCACAGCTGAAAAATCTCAAAAAAGAATTTATTAGATCAGACAATGTAGTTTACAGGCCCAATCAGACCTACAAAAAATAAAAAAAAATAAAAAAAATAAACAACAACAAAAAGCCAGAACTCAAACGCAATAATAAATGGAGCAATTCCAATAGGGTAACCTAACAACTGGGTCATAACACTAAATCTATACACTAGCATATTGATGCGCAACTCAAGGTGAGGATGCTTGGTCTTACTTTGGATGGTTTCATTCCACTACCTTCAGCCTCTTTTCCCAAATCCTTTATGACATCTGTTGAGGGCACAATCAACTGTTGAATCGATTCAGTGTCATGTAAGCTACTCTAAAATTAATTAATTAGTAGCTACAAATGCTTATATATAGCTACAAATTACATCTTTAACAGTGAAAATAGATTACTGTACTTTTTACTCTCTCTAAAAAGTATTGCATTACTCTTTAATTTCTAAATCCCATATCTACCTCGACCAGTTGAACAATACTTTTAATTCTTTCAAATAAATAATATAAAATTGTTACAATTATTTTTGAACTGAAGGTTACATTACAATCATACATTAGACATTAAACATTAAATTTTGATGTTAGATCCACTATTGTTTGATGTAATGCAATTACATCAGAAGTAACTGTCATTAAATTACAGAGAAATTTATAGTAATCCTTTATTTTACTTTTTCAAAATTAATAATTACTTGTAGATGAATTACACCCAACACTGAATATAATAAATTAAGAACATATAAACTTTCTAAATGATGTAACTGTAATTGATTGTCTTTACAGATAAAAAAATAGTCATTAGCCCTATAATGTAAATGTATTTAATTCCTGTAGCTCAAACCTCAGAGCATGGTGGTGCTGCTAGCAACGCCAAGGTCATGGGTTCAATTCCCAGGGAACGCAAGAACTGATTTAAATTTGTACTTTAAATGCAATGTAAGTCACTTTGAATAAAAGTGCCCGCAAAATGCTTATATATGTATATTTATCTAATCAAAGTTTAGTACCAATGAAGAATTACCTGGTTTTTGGGGGTTTAGTTTTGATCTTGGCATTTTCCTCTTGCTGGGTACACATATGGCAGACATGTTACCCTGGGTCTGATCCATCCTATTACACACAAACCATGGATAGATACAGAGAAGCATGGATAGGGATCTACTACTAACTCTCTATATTACATTTTTACTATCATCCACAAAAACAAATAAGTAACAGTCACATATAGGTAAGCTCCTATGTGGAATTTCATAATTTCATTAATTCAATGCCCCCCAAACAGGCAAGCAGATACTGGTTGTACTAAGTATCTGAGAATAAAACATTTTCATGCATGGACTAACCCTGTATTTGCACAAAGAAGCTGAAAGCTCCCTATGCACCTTTATTGCAGAGCATAACTGTAGTCTTCAAGATCACTGCCACCATCACATTCACTGCCCACCAATATTTCCAGCCAAAAAAGGACGCATGACGGCACTACGTCAAATAAGCCCTACACGAATGTACCCGACCGTCAAACAATTCATATGACATCGACATACAATAAACTTTCAATTTGAAGGGGCATATCCAACACTCAATGTTCACAAAACAACCAAGAGTAGCTATAGCATACCGACAACGTCCTCTCGGCGAGATCACTTCATGCACGGCACGCCTCCTCTTCTCACCAGCCAATGAGAACGCGCCTTCCCACCCACATACCAAAAGGGGCGGATCTCACTTCAGAACAACCTATCTCTGAGAACAGGTCCCAGATCAGATTTTGACACGCCTGTGTTGTTACACTTTGCTACGGTTACTACGCCTTCACTGAACCGGAGTCAGTCTGCATACTGAATATATGCAATTTAGTTTTATCAACATCAACTTTCGGTTTCAGTACAGCAGAAATGAGCAGCTCAGGGTCTTCTTGGTTTACGTGGATCCCAAACTCCTTGGGGTTCACCAAAGAAAAGGTAGGCTACTATAAACAAACATTTAAAATCTGTCACGGACTAACCAATAATCCAAAATACGCTATTGTTGCTCCAAAGGTGCTAGCAAGGGAGTGTATATAAAAGGGTGCTTGTGTCAGGGTTAATGACTATAATCTTTATTGTCATTTGTTTAAGAAGGGCAAAGCTCTCCGAGAACAAATCAAGAAAATATCTGAGTCTACTGTCCTAGATGGTATGTGTCTCACCTGATAATAATGTTTCTAATGACATTTATTTGACCACACCCCCATGATAAATGTAAAAATGAATGTATTACTGTAAACCAAAGCTCCTGCAGTGTGAGATGCTACATTATTTCCACCTGTTTCTAGATGCAAACATTGATGATGCTCAAGTTCTTACTTTGACAAGAGAGGATCTGAATGAGCTTTTTCCAGGTATCAGGAACTTTCAGCTCCGAAGGACCATTATGGCGCTTATCACAGACACAGTGAAGGTAATGTCTGCGGTCAAGAAGCTGGTGGAATTGAACTTCAGTGGCCCCCAAAAATATTCACACACTCCTAAAAGTGTAGGAATGTTATGGTATTAGATAACACTAATTCAAGCTTGCAAACAAATTATGCTAGACCTTTCCTCAGAACAAACTTTTGAAATGACTTTTAACCAACCAGTACCAAAGCCTATTTTGGATGAATGTTTGAGGCCACTTGTTCTAAACTGAAGTTCACACAGGTGCAGTTCATTACGTTAAATAGGAACATGTTCCACCAATGTTTGACAACCAGAAGTCACCAGAAGGAACAGAAAGGAAGATATTTAGAAGAATATCAGTAACCAGACAGTTTTTGGGTCCCATTGACTTCCATAGTATATTTTTTTCCTACTATGGAAGTCAATGGGACCCAAAAACTGTCTGGTTACTGACATTCTTCTAAATATCTTCCTTTCTGTTCAGCAGAAGAAAGAAATTCATACAGCTTTGAAACAACATGAGGGTGAGTATATGATGACAGAATTTTCATTTTAAAAGTGAAATTCTCCTTTAAAGGGATAGTCCACCCCAAAATGAAAATTGTCATACTATCATGTTGTCCCAAACCTGTACAAGTTTCTTTCTTCTGTTGAACACAAAGAAGATATTTTGAAGAATGTTGGTAACCAGCCAGTTGACGGTGGCCATTGACTTCCATAGTATTTTTTTTTTTCTCTAATATGGAAGTCAGTGGCTACTGTCAACTGGCTGGTTACCAGCAAGTATATGTGATTATTTATTATTTATATATATTTTTTGACTCCTAAAAGGATTCATTTCGATCTGGCCCAGAAACATTTGCCGGAGCACTGAAGCATTTAATGGATAAAAACAACAGCAGTGAGTAACTTATAACCCCCACAATTTTTTGAGTTGTAGCAGACAACCAAGGGACTTTTTGTAAAAGTGACATTTCATAGCGGTCTTCCAACTTTGTCCCAGATGATGCTGCTGTTCAGGATGTTTTGAAGGAGTCTCTTCGAGCTTTTAGAGAAATGGAGGAGCAGCTCAAAGCAACACAGGCATCTCTGAAACCATACATTGAGGTCTTGAACAGTCTCACTGAGGCATCAGCTAGAAGAGAGCGCTGGGATACACGAGGAACTTCAAGCAGTAGAAAATTTCCAAGCTCATCCCAAACAGATTTAAACTCTCCAACCATAAAGGCTCCTTATCGTGAGTAACAGTTACATTTCAGAACCTTTTATATTTAAGTTAATCATTCAATTTACTGTACATCATGACGTTTACATTTAGTTTTACATTTATCAAAATACTAAAATAAAATGAACTTCTGGGTCCCACTTTTCATTCCCACCCTATTATATTTCTTTCTACTTTGCAGAGCCTCAAGTCAAAGTGCATCCATTTATCTGTGGCCAAACCTTGGGAGTTGACAAGGAAATTGTTGGACTGCTCAAGGGAGTTACTGTGAGTGAATTATGGGACTGTCAGTTGATACTGGTCTTCTGTCCCATAGCATCACGAGCTGGAACTGACATTGAAGATGCATTGAGGAAAATTCCAGGTAATTATTCATAACGTTTTTGAGAGGAATGTAGCCAATTTACGACACGTTTAATGTCAATATATCCAGAAACATGTATAATGTACAATACAGTCGTCCTAGAAAGCACTGTTTTAATTGATGGTTAGGGAACTAGTCTGTTCAACGCTAATATCATTCTGTTAAGTCGTTCTCATTTTGTTTACCTTCACAGCTGATAAACCAGCAGTCCTGGTGATAATGTACCATACCTTCAACCCTAACCATGTGTGTCCCAGCTGTAATACATCTTCTCAAGTGAACATTGTGGAATGTGTTAACATGCTCTTCCATGACTCACAACATGGTCTTCTGAAATGTTTAGCAAATGAAGTTGCGTTTGCCAAACTTCAGTCTGTCTTAAACCAGTACATGTAAATGGTCCCGCCTCGAAAAACTCTTAAAATGATGATTCAATGCATGTCTGTTATGTGGTCATATGAATGGACAAAAACAACAAGTCTGCTAATAAACATTTAGAACTGGTTTGTTGATTCCAATTTTTTTTATATATTCAGACAATTTCAACACAATTTTAGTAAGAACGCCAATAGCAGGAAGATTAGAAAAAAGCCTTTTCCACCAATGCTGTGATATCATAGCAAAATGCTTTCTTCTAGTTCTCACCTTCTAATAGGCACATTTAAATTCATGTACATCTCACACATCAGATAAGTGATACCTCATGCCATCATGATTAATAACCTGGCTTTTTAAAATGCATTATGAGAAGTTGCGTGTTTTTACAGGCTAAAACAAGCAAGCTTGTATCCAACCTACATAGATAACACATACATAACTGTAGCAGGTGCATCAAAACCTGCGCTGATTTCGGATCTTTTCCTCCACGAACTTCTCTTTATCATACTTTGGCCTATATTGTGCGCATCATTCACAAATCACAAACCGAAAAAAAGAAAAATAACCATTGTAATGCTTTCTCAAACAATATATGCATCCGAGTTAATATACTGATTTAGGGAGACGGTCCTCACAAAAGTAGTCCAGCAACCCGGAAAGAACTGTTGGCATGATTATGAAATGTTCTACAGCCAATCGCCATACTTGATGAGTAACCAGCTTTCCAGGTTATTGGAATTTCCGTAGGCACATAGATACATCCGTCTTTGCACCACACGACCCATGGATAATCATGGATATCATTTCCCATTAACACACTCAGAGGGAAAAACAAAAGCCAAAAACAAACATGTATGATGGTGTGGTTGGGTCAGTCCAGACAAAAGTGCCATTCGTTTACATTCGAGTGATTGGCCAGAGCATTTTGTGCTTTTTCAAGTGTATTTTGTTTGAAAAGCCCTGTCACTGGCTTGGTCCTTTCTTCTTATTGCTCCAGTAATTGTTGTAGGCCTTGTTGAACATGTCCTTGCAGCTGAGCTTAGCATCCAGGCGGGAGCAGATGAGGAAGGAGCCGCCCATTTTGCGATGCAGGGAGTAGGTTTCTTCTGGTGGAGGGATGAGCCGCTGCTTCAGCATGACAGGGATGAGGTTGTGGATGCGCTCCGTGGTGCTCTGCGCACCGAAGTCAAAGGGCTCCACAGAGGCAAAAGCCTCGCCCAGGATCATCACCGCATCCACGTGGGCGTTCACCATGGCCTGGATGAGGAGAAGAGGTTGTGTAAACGCAGGACTGTCATGTGTAGCAGCCCTGAACACAAAATATCAGGGTGGTATTTTCCTACCTTAGTCTCATAACCAGTCAAGAACTTCATTTCTATGGACTGCTTCAGCACTCCTTCCCTATCACCCTCTGACGCAGCCTTGATGATCTGTTTTAAAGAGCAAGATACAGCAAGTTTAAGAAAGGAAATATTCATCATACATTCGTTTACTTTACCTTTTAAACTGTATGTTTACCTCGATATAAAGATCAGTGAAACTCTCATCAAACCCCCTCGTTGCACCAAAGTCCAGCAAAGCAACCTGTGGATTGAAGAAAAGTCAAAACAACTTATACTTTTGATTTACTGTAAAGAATGTTCAATTGAAATACATTTAAAAATATAATAATAAATCATACACTAATAATCTAATTATTAATATATATTAATAAGAATGCATTAAAAGTGACAGTAAAGTAAAGTTCATCATTTAATTTTGTATTTATTTAAAATAAATTATGTCCTTTTGAACTTTCTATACATCAGAGTCCTGGGGAAAAAAATTATCACTGTTTCCACAAAAATAATAAGAAACTCTTTTCACCACTGATAATAATTAATGTTTCTTAAGAACCATATCAGCATATTAGAATGATTTCTGAAGGATCATGTGACACTGAATACTGGAGTTATAAATATCATATCCATATATATTTTATATATATTATAGTACAGTCATAAAAACCTATTAAAAGTGTGAAATTATAGGAATAACAGAGAATAAAACAAACGTTTAACAAATCTAAACTATCTTCTATTTCAGTTTCCAAAAGTGCATATACACTTTCTGGTGGTGTAAGTAACTAGGAAAGATCAATGAATGATCATGACACTCTTACTTACCCTGTGAGTTTGTGGATCATAAAAGAAATTGGACCAGTTGGGATCCGTCTGCATGTATCTGAACTCAAAGAGCTCCCTCAGACACAGGGTCAGGATATTCTCGCAGATCTGAGCATCAATAAAAAGTGTGGTTACGACACATGCGCTGGACTGCTATAAATTCACAGTATTTATGCTTTAAAGCATATGTAGCACTTAATATAAAGTAATAGATCAGTTCTAACTCAAAACTAAAAATGTTTTTTGAACCCACTGTTTACAAACTCCATGACTGATGCAGACTTAAATCATACTTAAATTGTCTGTTTAAAAAATTCAATCACATTTATTGTCTTCATTTATGTCAGTCAGTGTACAGCATTTGGTACACACATTTTATTTATTTTAAACTTCATTCCTTAACCTTTTTGGTATGGACATGGCCTAATTTCAACTTTGCCCTACTAATGAAAAATAAATCCTTCCACCAGCAGGTGGTGATCATGCTCCAGGAAGCCCATTGGCTTCCATACTGGGCACATTTGAGACCACGTGACTAACACTTCAAAGCATATAATGTGGCCTGATACCACAACAAATTTGAATGTGCCTTTACTTATATAACTTGCTAAACAGTATGATATATGCAAGTTACTAAAGTACTAGAAAGTAAACTGAAAAATATGTTTTCCAGCCCAATAGGGTAGCAGCCAATTCATAATCCAATATTAGTAATATTTAAAATATTTTTTATATTATAAAATAACGCTTACCGGACTGAAGCAACTTAGGTTTACTTGATTATCCATACAAACTTTTTAAGAAAAATCATTTTAAAATGTATCAAATATGATACATCAGGCTTTCAAGGAAAGTGTGTGTGTACATCTCTCAATCATCGTTGTTGAATTGAATTATTTGTTTTACCCCCACAATAAAAACTACAGAGCTTTGATGATAAAATTAACCATTTAAATATCATCTTACTAAGACACATTATCGGGAGCTATAGTGACAACTGATATTTATATGCATGTAGTCTGGTATACTGTTATAAAGATCTCATTGATTTACATTACAAGCCATCAGAGTTTCATCTTACATTCTAGCCATATACATATCAGCAAATGCACTTAATTGTGTATTTTGCTCAGTTTAGGCCTCTGATTAAAACTTGGGTGTTTTTCCTCCTCGAGTTTGAGCTCCATATTCTCCTATATCATACTATATGAGCCATAAAAGCAAATGTATCAAATATGATACTCAACAAAAAAACATGCAAACCGTTTTCTTTTTATATATTTAAAAATAAATATTTTGTCTCATGGTTCAATAAACTTGTGATTTTCTGGCTATTAGTTCATACTTCAGTCTTAACAGGGTTGCTGGTTTAACAGCACCAGTGAATACCTCATTTTTCAGCTCTTGTGACAGTGCTTCAGCCTGATCCAAGGGGAACCCAGGCACCAGTTCGGTGGTGAGAACGTGCTGGCCGCTGAATTCGTCGATTACCTCTGGCACGTAGAAGAAGGGGTGATCTTTCAGTAGTTCCCTGCCAAAACCACAAAGCTTCTGAGTCACTGAGCACAAGCAAGCAATATCGTAAAAGCATGCCATCCCGCACGTGCACCACAGACAGGACGTGCTGATGAACACACGCACACGTCTGGTCTGAGGGATGTGGGGAAAGCCTGGGTGTGAGGAATTCCCGGATGGAGCCTAAAATTTGGTATGACAGCTTGAAATAAATTACAGCTTGCTAAGCATGAAGGGTACGTCAGCTTTGAATTAGAGTTTATAGCAGCACTAGATTTTAGTCAAGCTAGCAATTTGAAAACGTATAAAGGTGATGTTAGAAGTAGCTTTACTATCTATCCACCTTATTTTTCAGGTAAGAGTTGGCGCAGACATTTGTAATTTTAATGTGTCTGGCTTCCGGTGTCATTCACTTCCAGATATTTTTAGCTGTACAAAACAGCTTGTTATGCTGCTTGATATTGCAAATTGGTATTTTTACCATATTATTTAATGTATTGTCTTGATCATAACACGCTGGTTTGTAGCGCAAACAGTTTTAAAATTTTACTGCACTTTGCTATATTCTTCTCGTTATTTCCTTATAGTGGTTAATAAAAGAGTTTCACACATTCACAGAAAACACCTTACTTCAGTGTTGAAAAATAAGGTAGATACTGAGGCTATTTAACAAGGCAATATACAAGTATCAGATGACATTTTAAAATATAAAAAATCTGAGCCATATGTAGCTTGCAAATAAACTTGTGTAAAATTTGACAACAGATTCTTTGAAAACATGCAGCTGAATCAAAAGGCAGTAAAATGAATACATGCATAAAAAATGCTGCCACATTGACACTTATTCACAAAGAAAATTTCTTCCTAATTGTTTTCCAGAACGTTTCTTAAATAGATAGTATTTTTACTTGAGATGCAAAATGACATATCTTAAAAAATAAATCAAGAAAATATTTCTGCCGATGGGCTAAGAAAATTTAAATTCAAAGGGGAGAAAAGTTTATTTTTCTTACTCTATTGGCATTTTTTTTGTATTAAGCATAAACCACAAAACAAATTTATCAAATAACAAAACTTAATATGCCATTCTGCATGTCTAGTAAATGTATCTTGATATTTGCACTAGAAACAAGGCAAAAATATTAAATAAGAAAGTGAAATTTGCTGTGTAAACACTACTGAGTGATGACTCAACTGAATCAGTGAATTGAACTGGTTCAACTAACTCGTTATTTTTACTGTATATATTATTCTAATACATTCATGTTTTCTGTAAAGCTACATTGTAAACATTGTTTTAATAAAGCTTTACTTACCTAAAAACATACTGACCCCAAGCTTTAGCTCTTTTCTAATTCAAGACTAAGGAGGATGGTTGAGTTGGGTATTTAAACGCAATTCAACAGAAATTGTTCAAATATGAGAGAAATATATATTCTGTAAAATTAGCAACAGTGAACACAGAGGTGAAAAGGTCAATTGTCCAAATGAACCAATTCAATAAAATCAATTAGACTACCTGACAAAGAGAAGATATTCTAGAGGAACGTGTCAAGATTATTTCTTCTGGATGTAAGGCTGTGTGTGCAATGTTTGTTTACACTACGTCAATACTTCAAGGAAGCAAACATGTTAACTTATTTTAAACCGAGCTAATCTACTGAACACTGATACTCTCATTGATTTGCTCAAAGGAAAAAGACACACATGCCATCCTGAAAGCATACGTAACTATATATCTCCTGCGAAGTCAGGGTCCCCAGTAGAGGACAGGACGCAGGGTACGGGCTTGTTGTCAATAGTTATTATTTACATTTGTGCTATGTTTAAAATAGGTCAGTGTGCAAACTGTTCCTTAAATTTAAATCAAAATTAAACCCTAGCCTATAAGCTAGGCTGAAAATGACAAGCGGTTATTTTAAGCCGGGTGTTGAGGCCACATCGCTCCAGCGAAGCTGTTATATGAGGATACAGAAGTGCAAAATCATTCTGAGCAGTTGTTGAAGTGTTATTTCTGTGCGTAATCCCTTCTTTCAAAGGGTGTTATGGCACAGGATAGATTTAGCTCAAATATCAGTTACATAGAAGCTTGAAATGTCCCGTTAGAGCCAGCTAAGGGTCTGTGAGCCCTCGGACCGCCCGTGATTTTATAGAGGGGTAGATTGACGAATACAATGACGGGATGCTCTGAATTTGCAGTGAGAAAAACATATCCTGCTTGTTTTTATGTACTCACTTGAATTTACGAGCACACTGAGCTTCCCTTATGTAATCGCACTCCAGCGCCAGCTCACGTCGCATCACTTCTATCAAATGCTCCGGAAACAGACCTGCATGTTCAGAGACACAGTCAGAGATGAGTCAGCAGGTTAGTTTGTATTTAGAAAAGATTATGTGATTCACCAAGGTTGAACTCACAATTCTTTGAATTTGTTTGTGTATTGTATTGTATTGTATTGTATTGAGGGTGCACATTGTCTTTTAGTGTACTTCAAATCTTAAAAGTATATTTTTTGCAGATAATATAATAGTAATGAAATAAAAGGCCACTTAAGTGTACTTAAAGAGAGTGCACTTTAATAACTTCTTGTTAAAACATAAGTACACTTAAAAAGTGCACTTTATAATAGTCAAATTTAAATGTTTTTCTTTAAAGTACATTTTAAATCATTGTTTTAATGATCATTTGTCATGCTTTAAAGAAGTTCATTACAAATATATTCAAATACATGATGTGCGTTTGAATTAAATGACATTAAAAGTATAGTATTATATTATATATTAAAGTAAATTTTAGTTTACCATAAATGCTTGTCAGTATATTTGGCAGTACACTTTAACCATGTTTAACACTAGTAATTATGAAATAATAAATAAAGATATACTTAAGTGGGTCCAAAAGCACTCTTACATTCAACTAATTACATTTAATATAAATTTAAACTAATACATTTTCATTTAATTGCTATTAACATGCAACCAAGTGTCCGAAACAATTACATTCAGTTCGCACTTAAAGGTGCAGTACGTAATATTTACAGCTAGCGGTACTGCAGTCCAAATTCAAAATATTGGAGAGAGTCGTTTTCCCCGTCCCCTCCTCCTCAGACTCGACACTCACACGGGTTGCCAGATTGAGGACACGCAACAGGAGCGAACGGTCAAGTGCAATTGACAATGGAAGGTGACGAGCGTTACACTGTAAGTTGATGAGTTGATTTATCTGCGTTTTTATATGGCTCTGGTCACAGAGGTTTTTATATAGACGTCAAGGCTTTTTAGGTCGGGTACAATCTGCAATCTCTGACCCAGTTTGTTTGCTGGCTTCTATGGCTGCAATGTGCTGTGTTTTCCGCCAACTGGCAACCCGGGGTGTCGAAATACTATTAGGTAAATTGGCAGTGGGCGGGATCACACAGACCAAAAGTAGACATTCTGACACAGAACATACATTTCAAAGTAGAATAACTGGCCGTAGCATTGTTTTTCCTATATCTTCAAACATATTAAGGTATTTTAATGCTTCAGTACAGTAAAATAAAAAGTACACTAAAGTGTACTTCTTTTTCACAAGGGTTGCCTTGACATGAAAGATATTTTGGGTCTCTGCTGTGTGTCATGTCTATCTTCTGGCAAAAAGGAGGATCGGCAATGCTGTGGCGGTATTTACGAGCTCAAATTAAAGTTCAGACTATATTTGGAGGATTAGGCTTCTCTGACAGCTGAATATTTAACCGGCATTGATCATGCAGCAGTGGACGCTGTTGTAACGATGATGCAGCTCATGTGCGCCGCTACCGGGCTCTGATTGGTCAGTCATGCAGTCTGAGATCTATCAGCCCACTTAGACCCAACAGGCCTTGAGCTCTCAGTTCTCAGTTCGAAACACACTAAACATAGATCTGAGTGCACTGACACCAAGGTCTTAGAAAAAAAGGGGTCAATTAAAGAGTTTCAAAATAAGTACAATTTCATCAGTTTATTATTTCAGCTTAAAATATTCCTAGTCAAAACTCACACTCACACTCACACACACACAAATTCATTCTTTTAATCAGCAAGGATGCATTCAATTGATCATAAGTGGCAGAAAATAAATTTATAATTTTACAGAAGATTTATATTTATATTTATTTTCTATATCTTATTAAGAAATTAAGAAAAAAGCATCACGGTTTCCGCAAAAATATTAAGCAGCACGACCATTTTCAACATTGAGAATAATAAAGTTTCTTGAGCACCAATTCAGCATTAGAATGATTTCTGAAGGATCAAGTGACTAAATGTATTACATTTATTTTATAAAATATATTGAAAGAGAAAAGATCATTTTAAAATCTAATATTATTTCACAATATTGCAGATTTTTTAAACTGGATTTCTGATCAAATTAATGCAGCCTTGGTGAGTGCAAGCAACATCTTTCACAATAAATAAATAAATAAATAACTCTTAGCAACCCCAAATTTTTATGTTTTTAGTTATAGGACATAGCAGACAGGAAGTGTATACTCTCAGATTTGGGATTGGGAAACGACCCGAGCTGCCCGCGTCAACGCATATGCACTACCCTCCTGGTCCAGGACAATCTCCAGCAATTTATTTACCTAAAATTCTATAAATCATATGTATTCAAGATCTAAAACATGAGTGATGGGGTCATCACCTTCAGGAAGGGCGTTGCTCATGCTCAGGACCGTCATCAGGTTATTCACGTCGCTGTTGATGCTCTGTGCGACTCCGGGGTACTGTAGGAACCAAGAGTGTGTTACACTGGGTTTAGAAAACATTATGCAGAGGCAGTTCATTTCGAAAACCAAAACATGTTCGAACCGTAAGAGCATCCAGGGGAAAGAACACCTGGGTTGCTGCAAACAAACACAACACAAGTGGCCTCCAGCAAAACAGCCCTGACCTTGTTGCACATACTTTGGGGGGGGGGGGGGGGGGGCTACTTCATTTTGTAAAAGTTCAAAACTGTTTGTTTTACTAAAAAAAGTTGAGAGGTGACACATTCAGATAGATTTAGGTCATCTAATCATAAACATGGTTGCAACTGTTTGCAAAAGCTGATAGTGGGAATTGCTCCTTGGACTTCAAGCAGTTGGTGCTCCAAATTAACCTGTTAGGAGACTTTTATTGCACCTTTAAAGGGCATTTTATATACGGTACGCGATAGGCAGGAAGCTTTGTTTGTGATTTTTGTGTGGAATGCAACAATGTCCTACTGCTGCTTCAGCTTAAATCTTTTTTATCTTGTGTGGTCCCATTGAAAATGAACTAAACTCATAAACAACCTTTAATGACCATAAAACAATTATTGATTGGCAGCAAGTTTAAAATAGTACTTTCTGCCCTCAACTAACCTGGATTTTCATGGCGACCTCTCGACCGTCTTTCATCTTGGCCAGATGGACCTGACCAATGGAAGCAGCAGCAAACGGTCTGTCCTCAAACAAATCCAGTTTATCCCTCCAGTTCGGGCCCAGGTCATTGCTCAGAGCTTTCTGCACAGATCAACCAGCAACATACATGCAGTTTTTTTTTTAAATACTGAATTTTTCAGATTTTCTGACGTGAAACATTAAAAGAGTTTAAGTAGATGGTACCGTCATCTGTTTGATGGGCATGAAGTCAGCACTCTGACGCACACGTTCGAAGATCTTGGCCAGCTGTGGGTTGATGAATGCATCATCTGAAACATTATTAAACACACATACAATGTTGGTATAGTACTAATGCTATTGCCAAATGAAAACAATGGCCCTGTTTATAGCTGGTATTAACATCCTTCCTGGGTGATCGGATCACAAGTGCTCAGCAGAGACAGAGTGCCACTTACAGGTATTACTAACATCAAATGTGTTTCCTGTGACTACATGCCAATTACTATTAATGCAGAAAATGTTTACATTGCTTATCAATTGTAAACAGTGTATAGATACACTATCGTTCAAAAGTTTAAGGTTGGTAAGATGTCGGTTTATGCTCACCAAGTCTGTATTTATTTATTCATTTATGTAAAAACAGTAATACCGTGAAATATTATTACTATTTTTTTTTTTTTTTTCTAATTTAATATATTTTAGAAAGTAATTTATTCCTATGATGGCAAGGCTGAATTTTCAGCATCATTACTGCAGTCTTCAGTGTCACATAATTCTTCAGAAATCATTCTAATATGCTGGTTTGGTACACACAGTGCTGCGTAACATTTTTGTCGAAAACCATGATACAGGATTCTCAGATGAATAGAAAGTTCAAAAGAACAGCATTTGTTTGAACTAGAAGATTTTTGTAACAATGTAAAACACTTTACTGCTACCTTTGATTAATTTATTTGTGTCTTTCCTGAAAAAAGGTTTCACTTTATTTGGTAACAATTTATTATACAGTGTCCTTGTTACATGTGCAACATGAAGTTACTATAGTAATAACTATAAATGATGTATAACCCTAAACCAAACCCACATCCTAACCCTTAACCTATAGTAAGTACATGTAATTAATTCATATTACTCAGTTCTAAATGTATAATTACACTGTAACACGGACTCCTTAAAATAGTCTAACTTTATTTTAAGGTGACAGTTACATTGTACTTAAATAAGTAATATTGATTAACTACATGTACTTAATATAGAGTTATGATTAGGGTTTGGTTTAGGGTTACTTGTAATTATCCATAATTTACTGTAATTACTATAGTAAGTACATGTAGTAACATGTGACTACGTCAACTTAAAATAAAATGTTACCAAAAAAAACCAAAAAAAGCACCTTACAGACCTCACAGAGTAATAGTAACATGTAATACCTTATTTTATTTCCACACAACACTTGACTGATGGGTCATTTTGCTGTTGTTCAGGACACGTTAATCTTTAATCTTTACAAATGTGGTCACATTTGAATATGGTTTGAATGATTGGATCACTTGAGACAGATGTCAATACCAGGTATAAACGTTACCTGTGTTTTCCTGTGTTTCTTAATCTTTGTTAAATCTGTTGTCATGTTACAGGTTCACTCAGTTGCAGTGCACGTCAATCCATACATGTCAACAGGATTTTAGAGATGGTTTCACGAGAAGGAACCGAGTATGTTCCTTCTCGTGTCACTGTGTGACAGATGTACACCACAGATGTACTGTAAACAAGTCTTAGAGAGAGAGATAGAGAGGGAGATAAATAAGCCGCTTGATCCGAACCCAGTGAGAGCTCCTCTCCTTCTCTCCTTCAGAATGCAGGAAAGAAAGTTGAAAGATTTTCCATAACTGCCTCTGTGTACATCATAACTTTAAAAAAAGGAAAGCTTTACAGTTGCCATGGTTTTTATCCTGGTTCACTTGTTTGACCCAGATTAGTCTGATGACCTCACATTTTCTGAGCTGATACTGTGACTGAGGAATGTGGGCTACATAGTGCCAGTAATTCCTATCTGTTCAATAACAAACATTAGAACAATACTGCAGCATTCATATTTTTGCATTTCCCAAAATACATACATAATTTACCTTTGTCTCAACCAAGCAAATCCTCGCATAGTTGTGTGTGCCTATCGTAATACTGCATTGTCAACATAAACTAATTTCACCTCAAATCAATATGTCATGCACATTTGTTAATTTATTTGGTAAGCAACCATATAATAAGCAGTATAAATGTACAATCCAGTGGTCATTATTGCACAAATAAACACTTTCAGTTTGATGGCCACCCTGTCTGGGTTGATTTTGCAGTAACATCCATTAAACGTTTTTATTACTATGTTTCTCTCCACTCCAGCTGTAGAAACAGATCCTGTACACAATATTGTGACATATTACTACAGTTTAAAATAACCGTTTTCTATTTTAGATTATATTTCATGATGCAATTCAGAATTTTCAGCATCATTACTCGTCTTCAGTGTCACATGATCCTTCAGAAATCATTCTAATATTTTGATTTGCTGCTCAAGAAACATTTCTTATTATCAATGTTGAAAACGGTTTCCCCTTAATATGTCTGTGGAAACCGTGATCATTTTTTGTTAAGGATTCTTTCTGTAACATTATAAAACTTCTTTACGGTCACTTTTAATGAATTTAAAACAACTTTTTAAAGGTAAAGTATTTCTTTTTTCCACATTTTATAATATGGACATTTTTAATAAGTCTTAAAAACATTAGAGGACTCTCTCCATTCCAGCTGTAAAAACAGACCCTGTACACAACAGTTTAGCCATGTCGTGACGGTCGATTGTGTGTGCCAGTCATTTCAGAACTTCCTGAAGTGTAGCGTAAAGGTCACGTTTCTGGCATAGCAGCGGGCTTATTTTGAGCTTCGCCGATGCCAGTGCTGTCGCTGTCCTTCACTGCCGGTCGTGCGATCCGCAGCTTACAAAATCCTGCCTATCTTGATGAAAATGACACGCCACATGAGGCCAGTGCATGAGAAGTGGCCGAGGTTTGGAAATGTCATGCAGGGAGGCTGTGCTGCATTGATCTATGAGCTGCATTCTTGAGTGGGTGACACAGATGCTTTCGTTCTGGCTGTCCAATACACGTTAATGCACACAGAGCGTGGGGAGAATGACCTCACATGCCTACCAGAAATAATCAACATATTTGCACATAGAAGAGGCGAATTTGTGTGTCAGAAGTAGTTAGACACTGTTTGAGCAGCTTGTCAATACAGACAGAAGTGGATTCAAGGGCGTGTGGAAACGACAGGCAACTTTTCATGAGTCACGAACAGGAAAGCAAACTGTCAGTTCCTACCAACACAACTGTTCAAAAGTCTGGGATCAGTAATTATTTTTTTTTATATATATAATGTTTTTGAAATAAGTCACCTATGCTCATCAAGGCAGCATTTATTTGATCAAGAATACAGTAAAGACAGTAATAAATATTATTATTGTGAAATATTACATTATATTTTAAAATGTAATTTATTCCGGTGATGGCAAAGCTGAATTTTCAGCATCGTTACTTCAGTCTAAAGTGTCAAATGATCCTTCTGAAATCATTCTAATATACTGATTTGCATATTAAAGGACAAGTTCGGTATTTTACACTTAAAGCCCTGTTTACAGATCGTTTCTGATGAAATAGAACGGTTAAGATTAAAATTTGGACACATGCTGCTGTCCCGAGAATTTTAGGTTTCTTTTGCGTTCCCCCCCCACCTCCAGAATGGCTGCATATGTGCACTGGAACAATCCTTCCTAAAACGCATTAAACTTTCGTTTACAAAGACGTGAAACTCACCGAGTGGTCAGGGGTGTTCACTGATATTCTCACACAAAAATCGCTGCAAAAGATGCTTTCCAACAGGTGTTTTAAGATTCGTTGTAAAACTGTGGACCTATTTTTCCAAACGCCTCACACCCGTACATTCTTCCGTTGAGAGCTTGAATAATAGACACTCCAGTCCAGTTGGTGGCGATAATGCACCTTTGCCAATTGCAAGCAAACCATGGCATTACGATACCGCGACCGCACTACAGAAAGAATACAAACAACCCCATTTCCGTTTCCGGCGGTGGAGTAATATCGTACCTCACAGCACATCCTAATACAAGTCAATGGAGTTGGACAAAAACTACGATAAAACCTGTTGGAAAGCATCTTTTGCAGCGATTTTTGTGTGAGCATATCAGTGAACACCCCTGACCACTCAGTGAGTTTCACGTCTTTGTAAACGAAAGTTTAATGCGTTTTAGGAAGGATTGTTCCAGTGCACCTATGCAGCCATTGTGGAGGTGGGGGGGAAAGCGAAAGAAACCTAAAATTCTCGGGACAGCAGCATTTGTCCAAATTTTAATCTTAACCGTTCCATTTCATCAGAAACGATCTGTAAACAGGGCTTTAAGTGTAAAATACCGAACTGGTCCTTTAAGAAATTAATGCTTTGGCACATTCACACATTTAACCATAACTCAAACACTGGCAGTTGAGAAACAAACAGTTAAGAACAAAAAATAAGTAATTTTCACGTTTGAGTGTGGATAGACAAATTGCTTGTCGCTGTTATCTTATTATGCCTCAATTGGTTAGAAGATAGTGTAAACCTTTAGATGAAAAGATCTTTAAGATCATAACAACTGTAAACTCATTCAAGTATGTCTAAACTGGTAGTGTACGAGGACCCCAAACTGTCAGCATGCAGAAAAGTTAGCATCCATTTTCCACCGCTGTGTGGAAAATAACGCAGGAAGCTTATTTGAGGTCATTTTATCTTTAGACGTTTGCATATCAGAGGGGAAATAATCTGCATCTCCAATTTCTCTGCACCTTTCTGTAAGCGGTTCCCAGTCACTCACATCACCAGGCTTTAAAACCGAGACCAAGATCACATACCAGCCTAACTTGAGAGCGGCCATGACTTAAAACAGAAATCAGCCGCAGGTTATGAGCTATTGTGAGTCATGGAGGACACCTTATTGGTCCTAACAAATCTTTGAGGAGTGACCTTAATGTGGCAGCTTGTTATACAAACAGCATTCTCTTACCTTGGATACTGAGCATCTGACCGAGCTTGAGGGCCGCCCCACGAACTTTACACAGTGTCCTGACGATACGCTCCGCGTTGGCCTCCGAAAGGAAGGGGCTTTGGTCCAGAACTGCCTTCTTATCACCTATGTGAAATTACATGTCTGTTAACATTTTCGACAGAAAATACAACTTAAAAAACAAGAAAACTGAGCACTGTAATGCCTAATGGGACAAATAAACACTTTTTTATACAAAGAGGTCCAAAAGTCTCAGACAACCACTGTATGTGCCATTTGAAACAAAGATAATCTGAGCTGCTGAGAACCATTTGTTCATGTAAACAAAAACCCACAAACTATTAGATGACTTCATGATCTCTGTGAGGACATTAGAGCTATTCCTGGATGTGATGATGAGGTCAAAGGTAATAATTATCCAGCATCTACATAGATAAGATAAAGTTACAGGCCGCTGTCCTTAGAACACATTTGCACATTTTCTCAGTTCCCATATGGTGTTGATGCCACCAAGACATTAGGCAATAACTCGTGTAAATACACATTTATATTTATACAGTGGTATATACAATACTTATTAATATGTATATCTGTACATAATCCATCTACTTACCATCTATATGTACATTCCTTTTTCCCCTTAATTTTTTCCTACTCATTTAATTTTTTTAGATGTATATTATGTTGTTTTTTCTTTAATACCACATATTTAATTATTTATCTCCATTTATTGTGTTATATACTGCAAGTACTTAGAGCTCCAGGAAACCAAACCAAATTCCTTGTGCTTCTGTGTTCCTTGTGTGCCAAATTCCTTGTGTGCACAATTGGCGAATAAAGTGCATTCTGATTCGGATTCTAATTCTAATATGCAGCCAGACTGACATAATGCCATTTCAATGACACTTTGAGCTGCTAATGCCTATGGAGTCAAAAGATGAGGGTGTAGATCCAAACACCAAACTAAATAAGCTGTTAAAAAAATTGCAATGTTTGTAACCCAATATTTAAAGGACAAGTTCGGTATTTTACACTTAAAGCCCTGTTTACAGATCGTTTCTGATGAAATAGAACGGTTAAGATTAAAATTTGGACACATGCTGCTGTCCCGAGAATTTTAGGTTTATTTCGCTTTCCCCCCCACCTACACAATGGCAGCCTATGGGCACTGGAACAATCCTTCATAAAACGCATTAAACTTTCGTTTACAAAGACGTGAAACTCACCGAGTGGTCAGGGGTGTTCAATGATATGCTCACAAAAAAATCGCTGCCAAAGATGCTTTCCAACAGGTGTTTTACCATTCGTTGTAAAACTGTGGATCTATTTTTCCAAACGTCTCACACCCGTAGATTCTTCCGTTGAGAGCTTGAATAATAGACACTCCAGCCCAGTTGGTGGCGATAATGCACCTTTGCCAATTGCAAGCAAACCGCTGGCATTTAATTGAATACACAGAAGAAGCAGAAGAAGAAGCGGCGGAGTAATACCGTACCGCACACAGCCCATCCAATTCAAGTCAATGGAGTTGGACAAAAACTACGATAAAACCTGTTGGAAAGCATCTTTTGCAGCGATTTTTGTGTGAGCATATCAGTGAACACCCCTGACCACTCGGTGAGTTTCACGTCTTTGTAATCGAAAGTTTAATGCGTTTTAGGAAGGATTGTTCCAGTGCCCATAGGCTGCCATTCTGTAGGTGGGGTGGAGAAGCGAAATAAACCTAAAATTCTCGGGACAGCAGCATGTGTCCACATTTTTATCTCAACCGTTCTATTTCATCAGAAACGATCTGTAAACAGGGCTTTAAGTGTAAAATACCGAACTTGTCCTTTAAGATTAGGGTACGACCAAAGGGATGCATTAAAACAATAAAATATGTACCTTGAAGTCAAATGTAAGTCGCTCTGGATAAAAGTGTTTGCCAGATGCAAAAATGTATAATAAAATAAAAGTTTGCATTCATAATCTTTCATTAAACATAAAAACGCTCTACAAATTCACAGTGACGACGTGCTGCGAATTCACATTTCACGTTGCCTTTAAACATGGCAAAACAACAATGGCAGCGTGCATGTCCGACTAAAGCTCTTTCTGTGGCGTAAGAAGATTTGAAGTTGAGCTGAGAGATCCTGGATGATGGGAGGAGTGCAGATATTGACAATCACAAGTAGTGAACGAAGTTAAACATTTCAATAATGAGGGACAAACTTTTAAGAACAGTATACATTTCAATAATATACTGCCAATTTTTCATACCAATTACACAGACGCGTATAAATACTGTATGGGGTCTGTGCTGCAAAAATGGCTTGTCTCTACATTAAAACTGCCTCTCAGACTAATTTAGGAGCACTTTAGAACAGACAACTCTATAAATGTTATTATGCGTATATTATTATACATGCACTCTAGCTAAAGCAAACACAGACAGTCAAAAGAGCAATGGCGCTCACCTGTCTAAAAGTAAATAATTCCATTCGCACACTAGATTTTTAGTACTGCTTGTACTGAAAACAAGTTTTGCACATTGGTTATGATCTCTAGGCTATTGTGGGTTGTGGTGAGTAGTGCACACGTGTTTATGTGTGTGTAACTGGAGTTTAAATACCCACAATCTCCTTCCTATTCTTTCCTATCTCCTCACTCACAATCTCTCTGTTAATGAAATGGTTTAAAGTCCAAAAACAAACAAAAAACTCTTGCGATTTATCACTTGTAATCATGCTATGCCTGATTAGTAAGACACTTTCAATAAAATAGACTAATGACTAATAATTATGAATACATTGTCCTGATCCAAACTGTATCTGTAAAGATCTAGTAGAATTGAATATAATGGTCTTACCATTCTTATCCTCTGATCTTAGGCTTTTCTTTGCTACTTCGGCCAGAGCTCCAATCCCCAAACCCACAGCAAGACCTGCAAGAGATTATTAAAGTCACCATGAAATCAAAATTGACAATTATTTTTTTTTATGGAATATTGTAGTATTATAAATTATTTATCCATGCACATTTTTTTTTTAAACCCTTGTAATCTTTCATCAAAATAAATTCCCCTCCCTCTTGCAGCAACAGCTCTTCTTATTTCTGATGACGTGTTTACTGGCGCGATGAGGGACAACCTGTCACTCAGATGACATCACAGCCATAGCAAAACAAAACCATCCAATCAATTGATGATGGAAAAAAAAAATCAAGTCCTACCCTACATTTCTTGTTGATCAAGAAGCCGTTTCACTTGGATATAAGTCACAACAGAGAAGAGACTCACAACTTCCTTTTCAAGCTGACTTTAAGCAATTAGTACATTCAAGATAAAAAAGAAGAAATAAGGAAATGGTCCATAAATTTACAGAAGTTAAATATACAGAAACAGTCATTATCTTACACCTCTAAAAAGCACTTCCACCCTGAACAAAAAGAGCTGTATTTACATCTGTCTTTTGAATTGCTTTGAGAAAAATACCCACAACAACACTGATGCTGTGTAATGTGAACCTGACAAAAAGGAAACATCAGAAATAGCATTTCCAAACCACTGTGGTCAGCACTTCTTCTGTGGTAGAGCTGAGAATCAATAACGAGTTTTGGTGCAATCTTCTTCAATAGTTATGTAATTTTCTGATTATGCAACCCTCCTGCTTTTGAGAAATTTAGGACGGGTATCAAGTCGGTTGTAAATCAAGCACTGAAACTAAACGCCTCAGTTTAAGCTGGCAAGAAATGCTTTCATTCAGGTATATATATTATATATATATATATATATATATATATATATATATATATATATATATATATACACACACACACACACACACACACACACACACAAACACACACACTGCCTCCGAGACTAATTTAGGAGCACTTTAGAACAGACAACTCTATAAATGTTATGCATGCATATATTATTGCATTAATCTTCTGCACACTAAGACACAGCAAAGAATGTCTTTTTTAAAGAAACTGCTTGTTTTTAATAACAAAATGCTTCAAATGTTTTATACTGCTTTTATTGAAAGTCTTTAAACTTGCTGTATTATCTGTTGGTTCGGAAATGCCACTGAATCACAGAAAAAGATAATCAGAAAAACAGTTACTACTGCCAGCAAGTTACTTGGGATAACATTACCGAGCATTGAACACATTTACAAAGACAGAATGGTGAGAAAGGCCAATAACATTGTATGTGATTACACACACCCGTTGGCATCTCATTTGAAATGATTGCCATCTAGGCGTCGTTTCTGTCCACCCCTTAGGACCAAGAACAGATCCAAATTTTCTTTTGGTACCACAAGCCATAAAAGCCTTAAATCAGTCAAAATAAGCTAGATGTCCAGCTGGCCTGGTCAGACCCAAGGGTGTATAATACATTATAGTGTATTGCATTGTATTGTATTTGTTTGTGTCATATGTCTGATGTTTTGTCATGAAGTGCATTGCGACTGCGCCGCAAACCCAATTGCCCCAAGGGGACAATAAAAGTTATTTACTACTACTATTGCGCATACTAGATTTTCAGTACTGCTTGTACTGAAAAAAAAAAAAAATTTTTTTTTATATATATATAAAATAAAATCTAGAGTGTATCTAGATTGAGAAAATCTAGAGTAAATCTATAGAGTTGTCTGTTCTAAAGTGCTCCTAAATTAGTCTCAGAGGCAGTATATATATATATATATATATATATATATATATATATATATATATATATATATATATATATATATATATATATATACTGTACACAATCACATTTCAGATACACTATACACATTTCAGAAACGCAGTTTGATGCCAATTCTTATCCTGGTTAAGTTTTTCATCAAGCCTGCTGGGGAAGTTCTAGGTTGATGATTAAGCAGGTTCCTGTTTTTATGTCTCTTTATGCCTGCAGGAGTTTAAGGACTCAAGGAAAACACAAGGGGCCATGCCAGGGTACTCAAACACTGCAACATCAGATGCATTGTACTGCATTTGCTCTTTTTAAACACTTAACATTTGCATTCCATTGTGCACATACAGACTAATCCATGTGACCACACAATTCAGAAATTTTTTTAGCAATCAAAAACAAATACAGGTTAAACTATTAAAAAGGTTGGGGACAAGTTTGCCTGATAGCATGACCAAGGACAATACAGGCCCAAGTCTCATGTTACAAAAACAGAGAGGTATGCTTCTGAACATAAACACCAAAATGAACATGCTGCTTAAAAACAGTTGTTAGGGCACTGATTTAAGGGACATCTACAGTCACAAAAATTGAGATGAAGAACGCAACCACACGAAAGACTGCCAAAGTGACGGATACTATTCTTGGATGCAATTAATCACTATCTTCAACTATCCAACGAGAGCTAGAGGAAGAGAGCCAGAAAAGAGTTGAACTGGATAGCTCATGTCCAGGAGTGAGGTCAAGGTGAGGACAGAGGTCAGACATACATCACAAAACTACTTCAACTGTGACAACAACATAAATCACAACACAAACAATGTTTCCTTTAAGTGACCTCCTGTCAGTAAGAGTAACAAAATAACTTAAATTCTGTAATATGACACACTTATAGACTAAACAAAATATCTATTATAAAAAAAATAAAAAATTAGGGGCCGAACTTGATTTTGATTTTATCCGTCAGAAATTGATTAGAATGTGAAGTGGTCCATTTACATCACATTAGTTTTGTTTATTTTTTTTAATTATTTAGAACAATGCGGACCAATATTTCATTCACAATAAGACAAACATCCAAAAGAATTAATTAATTTCTATATATATATATATATATATATATATATATATATATATATATATATATATATATATATATATATATATAAATAAATAAATAAATAAATATAAACATATATATAAACATATATATATATATATATATTCAACAGCCATAAACATTAAGGCCTAAATTATTGTTAATTATTAAAACAAATCCTTAATAATTATCAAATAACACTGATACTTTGAATCTGATATCATTTCTTACTATTATAATTATTATCATTGCTGTTGTTAATAAAATAATACATTATAGATAAATAAAATAACAACAGATACATTATTATTATTGCTACATTACTGTTAATTATAATAATAATAATAAAATTATACTAAAATGTAATGAATTTAATAATGAAAAACATTTGCTTTAATATTGAGCAATAATGTAGTAATGTTTATGGCTGTTAAATTTGCTTATACACAATATATAATATTAACAGCATGTTACATGCAGTCTTGCAAACTGGATGCCACATAAAACTTAAGTCATCTTGAACAGACTCGGTAGCTTTGATCCCTATAGAGCACATAAAGACTTGTCAACACATCCCACTTATAAATTCACACAGTCCCATGATACTTTGGTGGTTCAGAGAATGTTGAATCCAAGCACTCTAGGTCACTGCAAGTATATACCAACGAGATTGTAGTAAACAGATGCCTGAAGATGTTTTCTTGCAACGGTGGTAGATAAGAGTTCAATCTGATAACAGACACTCACCCAGCATGCACACACACCAACAGCAGATGATAGTAGATGCACGTTTTAACGTCTCAATTAGTGTGCGTCAGTGGAAAACTAGCTTGCAGTGAACCAGAGACAGAGAGCTACTATGACTGCTAGCCTTTAATTTCCCCATGTGACAGCACTTTTCGCTCAAACCCTCGTCTATATCTAGCCATTCACTCCCTGTAACTGTATTCAGCACTAGTCCTCTGAGAAATAACCAGTACACTGTCATTTAAACAACAAAAGCGTGTAAAGTTACACACCGCCAGAGCAGAATGGGAAGCTCTATCTTAGGGGAAACAGGTGATGCACATTCTCAGACCGGTTAAGCTCTGTCCCATAATCCAAATCAGCAGCAGCCGCAGTCTACGATGTTACTGTTCAACATGCAGATTAACCTTGAGCCCTCAATCTGGCTCTGACATGTTGTATGAGGATAGAGAAGCAGCTAATTTAAACAGGCATTAGATCAGAGCAAGAATAACACGCCAGAAAGGACAGCAACCAGGAAAGCCAAATATACCAATCCAAAAAATGGCCTTAAGAATCCATAACTAAAGTAATGATGCATTAGACAACATGTACAGTACTAAATTCAATAGATTTGGTGGCAGCACAGTGCAAAATAGCACATTTGAAGAGGTATCCACTCGCTGGATTGGATGCACCATGCAAAAGAAAAGGTTTTCAGTTACCATGGGCATTGTAGAAATGCCCCAATTACTTTCATCCATGCTTCATTTATTTCTCAATAGAAAGAGTCCAGTAACAGGAGAATTACCAAGTGTAAAATATTCAACTGGCAATAATTTGTCTGTCCACATGAGGCAATCACGTATAATAAAACGCCATTTTATAGGCCACTGATAACAGGCTACTTAATCCCAGGAGAATGTACATCATTTTAAACAGATTTTTCAAGAGTGTTGAAAAGTTTTGAAAGGTAAGTGTACATACATAAAAATTATTTTCAATAACCTTACCTCCAAAATTTGCAAGTCTCCCCAGCCGTGTGACCGGTACCTTCCGCTCTCTCGCTCTTTCACTAAGCTACAGCAGGAAAGAGCAGGCATTTAGAGTGCGTCATTATGTTATGTGCTTCTAATTACAAATATCCTTTTTTAAACTACTGGACACACAAAATTTTGGATTTTCAGGGCTCAATGCTAAGGATTTTTTCTATTGGCCCTGCCAAAATGTTCACTAGTTCTAGTCAAGTCAAGTCAAGTCATCCTCATTTATATAGCGCTTTTAACAATGTAGATTGTTTCAAAGCAGCTTTACAGAGATAAACATAATTTAAGGTAACAGAGATTGTTTTGGCTTTATAGTGGTTCTTTAATAAAGTTATTTTTCAGCTAAAGCTATATATTATAGTTATATATATATATATATAATATAGGGTTCCCACACCTTGCTTAACTTCAAATTCAAGGACCTTTCAAGGACTTTCCAGGTCCAATACCCTCAAATTCAAGGACTTAATGTGAGGACACATTTGTTGTGTTCAACAGCAAACGTTGAGGTTCCATCGTAGTAGTTTCGTGCGAGCGTGAACGTCATTGCAATGTACAACACAAAGTACCTCACACGGGAAACACTTAATGTAACGCGTAAATGTGCTTAACTAACGTAAATCAAGCAAGCTAGTGTGCATAGGCCACGAAGTGTTGGTGAAATAACCAGAAATTTTTTTCCAGAAAACTGCTTACACAAAATAAATTCAAGTACTTTAAAGGACCTGTATCTATGTATGTTTATTTTCCAAAACGTTCAAATTAAATCTGAATTTTTTTTTCAGATTCACAAACTTTCAAGGATTTCAAGGACCCGTGGGAACCCTGATAATAATTCTATAAGACTGCTGTCACTTTAAGAGCAAATGCCCGGATCCAATATAGTGTTTTATTTAACGTTTTACGTAACTGACTGTTTACGAGGATACTCGCCTATACAGGCATTTTGACGCAATTCTTTGAAAATATGTCCATTTAAGCACAAGATGACGTGGAAAAATTTATTTGCACGCTGTCTGAGATGCGGCTTTCTCGGCACACACTTTGAGTACAGAGTTCTCTTTCGCGTCTTCTTGTGATTGAGTATTTAGATTGGCAGGGCTTGAAAGCACATGCAAATGACAAGCCTTTGTGACAATGCAGCACTGGCCAGATCGGGTAAGTGACTGTTCTGCCAACTGTCCCGAGCGTCGTTCACGCTGGCCCCGGGCCATATTGTCGAGCCCTGATTTTTAATGTTCTTAACTCAAAAGATTTAAAAAATGGTGTTTTGTTGATTTTAGTCGATGCTTTTGTTAGCTTTCTTTCAAAATTAAGCAAATGATAGTAAAATGTAATGTAAGAATGAAAAAGGGCCCACTGAAATGTCTAGCCAAATTGTTTTGTTCTTTTTGCAGCAAACTGCACTAATCAAAACATTTCATGGGGCCTTCAACAAAATCCAATGAAGTTATTTTTTTATATGGCCTAGGTGTCTATATCTGCAACTAACTTCTAACTTTAGGGGAACAAACAAATTGCACTGCAACTATTATTATCCTCTGTAAAGCATGACATATATAGGTGGGACAAATGGCTAGTTACTCATGGGTGATGAGGGATTGGAAAAGGTCGCCTGTACCATTTGTTTATGTGGTTTGGAGCCGTCTCTTTTTGCCTGCCTGGCTTTCTCGATGTCCTCAGCCGTAATGCCTCCCACTGAAGAGTGATCCTGGTGATACGACCGCGTCTGTCCGGTGAACTGGCTGGTAGGGTCCTTGTAGCCTTTGAACAGGTTTGACTTCCCTGTGGCCTGGCTGAATGTGCTAGCAGCACCTGCGTTAGCGTCCCTGAAAACTGAATCACTGTCCAAACCTTCATGTGCTGCACTCTCAAAGTTCTCCTCTGAAGATGTGAAGTCATACTTGGAGTCCACGTCTGTGCTGAAATCAGAAACACTCTGCTGGCCGCCAGTGAACTCCTAAAAAATAAAGTAGATGAACGTCATTTGGTTATTTCATGTGCTTTCCTACAGCTGAAATAAAATAAAATAAATTAAATGAATGCTATATTGTGAATATAGTCATGACTAAAGGGACACAATACATTTTATAATAAGAGATGAGGTATGCTTTTCTGATATGGAACATTCAAAGCACTATGAAATGCACAATCAGTTCCAGAGGCTTTGATAGCACAAACATCTTGGCAGCACACCCTTCTCTCCTATGCTCTGGAAACCCAGGCAGTAATCCAATCTCCAGGTAGGCCTAAATTTCATTTGCATAATCGTATTGTTGGAGTTATTATACCCTAGTGTTGCCTGTTGTGGAGAATAGAAACCTGAGAACAACAGAGGTGCAACCAAACACCATTATAAAGCGTTTCGAATTACACAAAGCCATACAGCTATCAATGAAGAAATAACAGATACACATAACTATATTACCATGAGTCATTGTAAAGCCTTGTTTTTTTTTCTTTCTTTTTTTTTTTTCTAAAAACAATATAGTAAAGGTTACCAATGTTCAATAAATTATAATAACAATGATGATGATGATAATAATATATTTTGTTGTTATTATAGCAAAACATTTAATTGTTGTTATAATAAATGATATATGCTACCATTCAAAATTGGGGTCTGCATTTACAGCAAAATACAGTAAAATAAATAAATAAACACCATTGTGAAATGATATTACAATTTCAATTTTCAGCAGCTATTACTCCAGTCTTTAGTGTCACATGATCCTTCAGAAATCATTCTAATATGCTGATTTCTTGCTCAAGAAACATTTCTTATTATTATTAATGATGAAAACAGTTTGTGGAAACTATGATACATGCTTCTAAGATAAATAGAAAAGCTCAAAAGCATTTATTTGAAGTAGAGGGTGCATCTCAATCAGCTCCCTTTGTTGTGAATCAGTATATTGTGTACATGAGGTCAGGCTCTGGTAAGGACAGTCAGGACTGTGGCTCACTACACATTGGGACATTGGCTCTATTTCTGGCGACATGACAACGTCCTCAATGTACAACATCACCACTGGTATTTATGAACAGCAGAACTGATATCTTTGACATTATTTGTTCATGTTATTTAAAGAGGTCATATAATGGTACATGCACTTTTACAAGTTGATTGTACTGAAATGTGTGTTGGCAGTGCCTGTACACAACCATCATAAAATGATAAAAATCCATCCGGTGTTTTTTTTTAAATCTTCTTATGTTTTCCCCCGTCTCAAATCAAGCCGTTCGATTTTGTGACGTCACAATATTTACGCCCCTCCCACGATTGTTGATTGACAGCAGCGTTTCAACACAGACCCGCCCTCGCTCGTGAGCGAGCTGTCAATCATAGTCCGCGCGTCATTGATACGCTGGAGCACTGTCTATGAGCAGAATGGCTTCTAAGCGATTGTGGTGTTCTTGGGTGTAATAAGGAACACAGCAGTCATTTTGATATTCCTAAATCCGAACCGCTGAAGACGCAGTGGCTGAGTTTGTTTTGGAAGGGAATATTCCCCACGATCAACGTCAATGCTTTCATGTTTGCGCGAATCATTTCACACACCAGACTGCTTTATAAACGAGAACATTGAAAAAGGTATTAGTTCCTGTCTGAGTATGTGTTGTTTATGTGCCTAATGACTGTCATAGTCTCACAGACTGGTTATTTTTTAAACAGATCAGTAAAATGTTAGTGCTTCAGCCCTGACAGTTGTACCTAACACTGCATAGATAACGTTACGCATCACGGACAAGCCTACATTTACCGAAAAAAAGTTTTTCATGACCATTAGCTGTAACATCAATCTGTCAATGAACTAACGTATACATCAGTAAACACATAGCGTTCATATCTCACTACTCTACCCTGCCAGTACACACAAAGATAGATCAAAGTGAAATTACGTTAACCAACCATTCAGAAACGTCCTGTTTTCCGACTCTGGTTCAAATTGATACGGTTGCACAGTGTCCTCAGAGACTCCCGCTGCCATTCTTCAAAATATACCCTCAACTGTTGTCAAGGCAACACTCCACGTGTGTTGTGGCAAAACGCCCACAGAACAGAGGGGCGGGGTGAGCAAAGCTCATTATCATTTAAAGACACATGCACTTTAACGGCGTGCTGAAAACAGAGCTGTTTTTGACCAGGTAAAATTAGTGTTTTCTTACAATACTAATGAGAATTTTTAATTAAAGTATATTACAAACTTTTAATTTAGACCCTGAAGAATCATATTAGCTTGTACAAAAATGCTATTATATGACCCCTTTAAGTAAGGGTTAATGCCCTTTGAGGTGTACATTGTCAGGTATTAATGGACGACGGCGAAGCGTGAACCGTCCGATGCGCAGCGTTTTTTTTTTTCAGCGGCTTTGCCTCCGCCGAAGTCCATTAATACCTGACAATGGACACCTCAAAGGGCATTAACCCGCTTATACCATGGTCACTTGCCAAATAACACATTTTTAAAACATTAGTTTATATTTTAATTAGTTTTACAATCGAAATCTAAAGTTTTTACAAACAATAACTTGGTTTCCCTGGTTACGCCTGACATTTACTAGGTGTCCTCTATCACTTTTTAATGGACACCCTGCAGCCAATCAGAATTGAGTATTCACACAGACCATGGTATAATATGTGATAATCAACCCGCTCCACAACGCCACCCAGTGCATTTAATTATAACTGCGAGTTAGTGCTTGGGATTTATCATGGACTCACTGCATTAACTGCCAGCAAAGTAGCAACGTAGCAAAATTCGAATTAGTATTTTATTTTTAGAATAATACAGATCGAATATTCGTGCACATCCCTACTAGCAATGTATGTTTGTTTATGCTGAAATATAATTAAATATTATTTTGTATTTTGTATCTATCGCATGTCATTATGTGTAGTGAGTTGGCTCACGTGATTTATGTTTCGCGCTTCAAAACTTCCGTTAGTGAGCATCGATGCCCCTGGTTTTCACGGCCAATTGTAGAATTTTTTTAGGGAGCGAATGTTTCAGTGCACTGGAATGTTTTCACAATTCTGACAGCCCTTAAAATGGCCGACTCCCTAATCAGTGCCCCGACCACTGAACTAGAGAGTTGACTGAGACCCACTCAGATTTTTGTAACACTTTAAATGCCTGTCACTTTTGATCAATTAAATGCATTATTAAATGTTTTTAATAAAATCTTGACCCCTAACATTGAACAGTAGTGTAAATAATAATCAAAGTAATATAAATTATTATTATCCAAAAACTTCAGAAGCAATAGACTGTTTGCATTTGCAATGGTCTGTAGCAACTTGCCTCAATTGCATGATAAATAATATAGAATGTAACTGATGCATGGTCACAGGTGCAAGTAAGTACACTGCCGATTTTACAACGATATCAAACATGGCTCATCCAATCAAATTCATATCCAGAACTTTCCATCTTATAATGAAAACTAATATCTTTTATAGTGGAAACCCACCTGGATCTTCTGCATGGCCATGCTCATGCCCTCTTCAGCCGTCATTTGCATGCTGTGGCTCACAGCTTGGACCCCTCCATTGCGCAAAGAGCTGGCCTGGGTCTCGATCACGGCCTGGCTGAGCTTGGCTAAACCCCTCATCAGCAACAACATGTCGCCTGCCATGATGGTTCCTCTTTACACCTTCTGTACCAGAGAGAAGGAAGTGATTCAATCGCCTCAACCTCAACCGTTTATAGCAAACAATCATTGTGCAAATCTGTCACACTAATTTGGTTTAAGTAGTTGAAAATAAAAATAAAAGAATGAAAAATAAAACAAATATAATAACATTGGCCATGTCACTGAATTAATTCATATAGGCTAATACATAAATTACACTGATTAATATAAACATTGATAATAAGAAATATTTCTTGAGAAGCAAATCAGCATATTAGAATGATTTCTGAAGAATCATGTGACACTGAAGACTGGAGTAATTACATCACAGGAATAAATTACATCTTAAAATACAGGTGCTGGTCATATAATTAGAATATCATCAAAAAGTTATTATTTCAAGAATTCAACTTAACAGGTGAAGCTAATATATTACATAGACTCATTACATGCAAGGTGAGATATCTCAAGCCTTTATTTGTTATAATTTTGATGATTATGGCTTACAGCTTATGAAACCCACGAAATCAAAATCCCAGAAAATTAGAATATTACATGAAATCACACAGTAATTACACAGTAATCCCTGGTCATTGAACCAGGTTTTGGTTCTTTTGGCAGTGTGGGCCGGTGCAAATCCTGCTGGAAAATGAAGGAAGCATGAAGTGCTCTGAAAATGTTCTGGTAGACGGCTGCGTTGACTCTGGATTTAATAAAGCACAGTGGACCAAAGTCCTCTTTTCTGATGAGAGCAAATTTTGCATCTCATTTGGAAACCAAGGTCCCAGAGTCTGGAGGAAGAATGGAGAGGCACACAATCCAAGATGCTTGAAGTCCAGTGTGAAGTTTCCACAGTCTGTGTTGGTTTGGGGTGCCATGTCATCGGCTGGTGTTGATCCACTGTGTTTTCTGAGGTCCAAGGTCAACGCAGCCGTCCACCAGGAAGTTTTAGAGCACTTCATGCTTCCTGCTGCTGACCAACTTTATGGAGATGCAGATTTCATTTTCCAACAGGACTTGGCACCTGCACACAGTGCCAAAGCTACCAGTACCTGGTTTAAGGACCATGGCATCCCTGTTCTTAATTGGCCAGCAAACTCGCCTGACCTTAACCCTATAGAAAATCTATGGGGTATTGTGAAGAGGAAGATGCGATACGCCAGACCCAACAATGCAGAAGAGCTGAAGGCCACTATCAGAGCAACCTGGGCTCTCATAACACCTGAGCAGTGCCACAGACTGATCGACTCCATGCCACGCCGCATTGCTGCAGTAATTCAGGCAAAAGGAGCCCCAACTAAGTATTGAGTGCTGTACATGCACATACTTTTTATGTTCATACTTTTCAGTTGGCCAGCATTTAAAAAAATCCTTTTTTTGTATTGGTCTTAAGTAATATTCTAATTTTCTGAGATACTGAATTTGGGATTTTCATTAGTTGTCAGTTATAATCATCAAAATTAAAAGAAATAAACATTTGAAATATATCTGTCTGTGTGTAATGAATGAATGTAATATACAAGTTTCACTTTTTGAATGGAATTACTGAAATAAATCAACTTTTTTGATGATATTCTAATTATATGACCAGCACCTGTATATTAGAAAACAGCTATTTTAACTTATTTCACAATATTTTATCATCAAATAAATACAGCCATGGTACGAGAATTTTCAAAAATGAAAACAAAACAAAAAATCTTACCAGCCTCAAACTTTTGAATGGAAGCGTGTATATATTTTTTGTTAGTGTAACATAGGTGGTTGACATGAGATATATATTGTATGGGGATGGGGACTGTAATATGTAAACAGAATGTCTTTAAATCAACACCGGAGTGTCATGGGGCATCAAGAAAACAGCTGTTATCACCATTCTTGGCAGCTCTATCAAAGGTTAAACGTTTTCATGATGACACAAGTCTCAAAGCCTTCAGCCAATGACTAACTCTCTTACAAAGTGACTGCAGACACTAAGTCAATCACAAGAAGCATATGAGGAGCTATGAGCCTGTGATTCAGCCCAAGCACTACTGTAAAACTTCATGATGAACCTTTTTTTTTAATTCTGCCAGCTCGCCACTATAAAATGCAGTTTACTTACACAGCAACTTGGAAAACAAGCGGTTTTGCACCAGTAAACTCTTCAGAGCGCAGACACAAATAAGCTTAACTGAGGGGAGGGGTTGGATGAGAGCCTGACTATCCTGTAAATAAAAGGGCTTTAAACTTGGCCTCTTTCCTGAGGTAAAGGTTCTCCAACAAGGAAAAATTATCTCAAACAGACCTTGAGCAACCCGTCAGTATATAAACACACCTCGTGTGAAAATAGGTCAAAATTTAGACTTAATTCTACAATGTGATCATTCCTCAATAGCCAACAGGAAGATATGACACTAGGAAACAAGGAAGGAATTATTCTGCTTTTATTTCAAAGACAGTCTGGAAATGCTCAATGCACATAATTTCAGATTTAACCCTACTAACACATGGATAACTCAATAGAGAGGCGGCTTGCAGCATCATGATGTTTGCTTTAGTCTTTCTATGCCATTTATGATTAACAATAGCATTATACAGCAAGTCTTGATAAACAAAACAAGTGACTTTTCATTTAGTTAATCAAGCTTACTGGTTTTGGCCCTGCTTTTTGCACCCTAATCTAGTGAACTAGGTGTGGTCTGGCAATACAGCAGCATTCTAACTGGAGTCTGTACTGTTACACATGAGTAAGGTTGCACATGCCTGGACATATCTGCATATTTGCAACTGAGACATTTAGCATGTCAAACTTGACAATGCTTGCTGCAAACAATAAACGCTCAGTTGGTAAACGGAGGAACATGTTGCTTATGCTCACCAACGATGCATTTATTTGATTGAAAATACAGTATAAATATGGCAAAACATTATTAAAATTGAAAATAATATTCTATTTTGATATATTTTAAAGTGGAATTTATTCCAAAACTGGATTTTCTGCATCATTACTCCAGTCTTCAGTGTCACATGATCCTTCTGAAATCATTCTAATATGCTGATCTGCTGCTCAAGATATAATATATATACATACATACAGTAGTCAAACACAAAAAAGTGAATCAAGGTTGTCCTAAGACAAGAACGGGTATTGTTCAAAATTCATGTATAACTTTGATGAAAGGTTTTGATCCACTTCAAATGTTGACTACTGTATGTACACACAAACGAGTCCCCAAAAATGATATTACTATGTTTAAAGATAATAACAATGGTTGAAATGTATCACACTGATATAGTTTAGTAGACATAAAATGTAGAAATAAAAAAATAAATAAGACTCGTACAAACATAGATGACTATGCATAAAGTTCTTCAAAGAAAGTGTCAGAAAAAAATAGCCCATTTCATATATCTTTCAACACCCTTTTATTTCCTTTACAGCTAAAACAATGGCTACTCCTCCCTGAAACAGGACAGACCTCTTAATACACTCTTAAATCACACTGTGGTGTCATAACCATGAAACAAATCACAAATGTCAGCCATTTTTGGACACCCTTTCTTAAGCACTGTGCAATGCTAGACGATCGACAGCTGATGTGTCACATAGAAAGGGAACTTGATGACAGTCTGTGAAATACGCTTTGAGGGGAAATAACCAAGAGTAAACCCAAACACAATAAATAAAAAAAAATCCGAGCCAATCAGAGAGTTAGTTAGGGGAAACACCCTTTTCTCTCTGTTTGCAGGAGGCCAGGTTGAGAGTTACTGAATCAAAAACTGGCACGTGGTTATTGGTTACTAATATGCTAAAAGGATTGTTGACAATTATGGCTGATAACTACACATAAACATATGAATATATCATAATAATGCATTGATATCTACTAAACTGCACCAATAAACATATGTAAAATACTGCATTAATATACATTAAAATATATAAATGAACATAAATAATGAAGTTGAATTTCTCAAAAAATGTATTTTGTGATTTAACTGGCAACTGACTGATGCATCAGTTGCAGTGAACCAATAATGCAAAATCAAAACGAGCCATATTAATTGCACCCTTAAAGGGATAGTTCACTTTGAAATTAAATTTTGGTACGTTTTAGCTTACCTCAAGGGCATCCAAGATGTAGGTGTCTTTTTTTCCGCAGTAGTTTCAATTTTGATATTTTTATGTCAAACCGTTCTTGTCTGACAGTCATATCATGCAGGTCTATGGTCACTGTCTCAAAGAGCATGCACAGAGTCCAAATTAAAACAATTCCCCATCGTCCAAATTAAACAATTCCCCATCGTAAGTACACATTGATGGCCTAAGACACGAAACGAGCGGTTTGTGTGAGAAAACGAACAGTATTTATATCGTTTTTACCTCTTATACACAGCCACGTCCAAGTGATCTGAGGGTGCGCGCGCTTCCTGGTGTGTGACGTGTGCGCAGACTGGTGCATAGATATATACACTAGAGGTCGCCTTGGCTACGGCAGTTCATTGGAACGAATGTCTTTAAGGCGACATCTAGTGACATCTATGCACCAGTCTGCGTACACGTCACACACCAGGAAGCGCGCGCACCCTCAGATCACTTGGACGTGGCTGTGTATAAGAGGTAAAAACGATATAAATACTGTTCGTTTTCTCACACAAACCGCTCGTTTCGTGTCTTAGGCCATCAATGTGTACTTACGATGGGGAATTGTTTAATTTGGACGATGGGGAATTGTTTTAATTTGGACTCTGTGTATGCTCTTTGAGACAGTGACCATAGACCTGCATTATACGACTGACAGACAAGAACGGTTTGACCTAAAAATATCAAAATTGAAACTACTGTGGAAAAAAAGACACCTACATCTTGGATGCCCTTGAGGTAAGCTAAAACATACCAAAATTTAATTTCAAAGTGAACTATCCCTTTAAGTCAGGTCATCTAAGTTACAAGTTGCGTTCCAAACGAATTTATGAATTGGTTATTTTGTCATTAAATAGTCTTATAGACCCTCCCCCTCCGCTATGTAATTAAAGCTGTGAAAGCTGAGTGCATGAAGTGTCCAACATTCCACACTTCATTTTTTCAGTTAATTAAGTGCATCATCCCTGTATTTAAAGCGCACTTTTTCTTTTTGGAATTTTTAGTTTGAACACACTATTCACACGATGTATACTACAAAACGGCATAGAATAGTGCATAAATGCACAAATTGTGATGATTTTGTGTAAGATAAGCAAATTTGTGTAAGAAGATTTGTGCAAGATAAAAATCATAAGATGCATTTTATGACTTACCTGGCATCTCACTGATACATCAGTTGCATTTGCAGTGAAGCGATAATGCAAAATCAAAACGAGCCATATTGTGCCCTTCAGTCCGGTCATTCAAGTTAAAGTATGTATTAGTTCATTCATTGCATATAGTTTATATTGTACCTCACTGGCAAAAGTGTTTTTACTGTCCAAATATGCTACAACGGTTTACAAATAAGTAATAAAATAAAGTTAATTATAATAAAGATATATGCTATTGCGTTTAGATTAAATGTATCTTATTTTAAAGATGACCTCACTGCAAAAGAAGGCATGAACTCATTTTTTGTTTTGGTAGTGTATTTTCCAGACAAACCAGATCATGCACACCACATCTCTACCTGTGTGTGCCTGCCAACCCTTACTGTTCTGAAAGATTTCTGGCACATAATAACACCAGCAATCCTAGAGGAGTTCAAGTGTAGTGTAAACGAACAGGCCTTGTGCTTCAACAGAGTTTTGTACACCAATCAACATCGTAATGAATAGACTATGGAATATTACGTAGAGTTCTTTGGTTAAAGGGTGATTAAAATAACATTATATAATGTTCCCAGGACCATGTGGACATGATCAAAACACATGCGCAATGTACGTGCAACCTTACCAATCCATATGCACAGAAATATAACAGTATACAAGTATTAAACACTATTCGAATCCAGATCAAAGTATGGTCCCACGACACGTGTGCTTTGCACGTCTGTTAGCCAGCAATCTCAAGTACACGTTACTTAAAAAACAATTTGCGCTCTTTACAGTGCTGACTTTCATTCAACGACTTAAATGCATTAATATAAGTTTATTCAGCCAAAGAAATGGATGCATTGGTACTTACTTATGACAAATACGTGTTTGTTTTCAGTGTCCAGCTCTCTGTGTACGCTGGATCTGCGTCCATGAGGTGATATCTGTTTACCCTTCTCGAGTGTGTTTGTCAGAGCTGTTTGGCCCCTCCCCCAGTCGCCTGCTATTGGTTACTCAGTAGACGCGACGCAGTGAGAGAGCGGTGCTTGGAAACTTTATCTGCGATTTCATTGGTTCTTTTCTTCTTCAGTCATCGAAGGTTGACCCTTTATATGCTGACAAAGGACAAACATTTTATATTAAACTCTCATTACGAAGAACGCCTTGAAAATATAACCGCAATACTATGCGATACTAAATTAGTGCGGGATGTGCTTCAATAGCAATATTTTAGGAATATAATTAATTAGTCTGTGTTATTATTTATCCATGAGCAGTTGCATCACATTAAACCAATTCCTACTGCAGTTTTAACAAATCATAATATTGAAATTACGCATAATTCAATTTCAAAACAACATCATGCACATGCTTGATCATTTACCGCCCTCTAGTGGTTCAAACGCCCCAGCCACAGCAGCGTGATGACGTGGCTGTGAGGGATACTTAAAAAACAAAACGGCATATAAAGCAGCTACGGATTTTTTTTTATTATAATAATTTTTTTTTGCATCCGCTGTAAAAAATAAATGAAATAAAATAAAAATAAAACCTGTATAAAGCTCCTTGGTTATTTATAATTTTCCACAGCTCTGTCTGGACTTTTTTATACTGAAACTTCTTACAAAAGGTATTGAAGAGATGTCTATCCGTCACTGCCTCGCTTTCATTCCCGTTAAAAATCAAATATGGTTGTTGTATTTGTAACATATTATTTTTTTTGTTAATAAAAATAAAATAATAAATAAAATATGGAGCTGATGTGAATCAGGTCTATTGGCCCAAAAAATGCGATTGCCCCCAAAACTATTCACAGTAACTAAATAGCATGCTTTTGCATAGAACAAAAATATAATTTTTGTAATAATTAAATATAAACTATAATTAAACACATATATTTATAATAACACACACACACACACACACATATATATATATTAGGGCTGTCAAATGATTAATCGCGATTAATCGCATCCAAAATAAAAGTTTGTGTTTACATAATATATGTGTGTGTATGGAGTATAATTATTTTCTATATATAAATACACACACCTGCATATATATTTAAGAAAAATGTGTTATTTATATATAAAACATTTATATATAATATAAATGATATATAATATAAATATATATACACAGTATATACATGCAAATATTTCTTAAATATATACATGCATGTGTGTATAAATATAAAATAAAAAATACAATTTTGGATGCGATTAATCGCGATTAATCGTTTGACAGCCCTAATATATATATATATATATATATATATATATATATATATATATTAAACACATACTTATACTGCCTGACAGAGGACTAACCCATCCTGCAATGCAGGGTATTTGTGAGTAGCCTACATTTTAAAATGGTGTCTCTCAATTAAGTATAACTAATTATATTATATTATATTATATTATATTATATTATATTATATTATATTATATTATATTATATTATATTATATTATATTATATTATATTATATTATATTATATTATGTTTTCATTAAAAATATTGGTGCATTTCCTGTGTTGTACCACTAGGTGGAATAGGCTACGTGTCTTATATATTGTGATTCTGTGATTTGAGAGTAGTGACCTCATTATTACTGAAGATGTTAATCATGAACTTTTATTTGTTTGTTTCCTTATTTAATTGAACGAAGACAATTTGATCTATAAACAATAACATGTTAAAACTCATCTGAGTTTTATCCCTTGTTTAGTCTACTGTTCCATGTTGCTTATATTGTGGCTGTTTGGCCTGCGTGTTGAAGAGGTCTTGCTTTATTGGATAAAGCTGGACTCTATGGCTATACTTCATCAAACATAAACGTAATCAAGCATGCTGTACATGATGTTGACATACAGTAAGCTTTAACTTGACACATTTAGTAAGACTACAAGAAATTATGAAAAACACATAAACAGAGAAATAGAATAAGCGTTTGCATTGGCGCATCACATTCATAATACGTATGTGAAGCTTTATTTCTTAACCTCTGCTTCTGCAAGGTTGAAACATCAACCAATGAAATACTCAAAGATTCTCAAGCAATTTTAACAAACATGTTTTAATGCAAGAACATCATTTTGCAACTTCTCAACTTTGTCTTAAAGGTTATTTAGTTTAATGTGGCTGATTTCTTCCTAACTCATTTGAAATGCACATGAGCTCTACGATTGCACGGACATGACTTTATAGTCGCTGCAGTTGATAGGGAAATGTTGGTGGAAATGAATTAGGTTGGCTGGAGGGCCCACATATCCTGAAACTTCGAAAGATCTCAGAGACAGCTCTATACTTTGAAGAAAGGAATGTTATTGCTGAACATGGTCATGCACCCCATCTCCAACATAGAGGATGGAAAATTAATTTTCATACCACCTATCAGCAAACCCGTCTCATTCAAATCAGAGTGGCCACTGAAGCATTATATTTTCCATCCATTTTACTTGTGCATATGACACACTTTCCTTTGTTTGATGGGGCTGGTCATCAGTGCATAAGAGAGAAAGAAAGAAAATCAGAACAATGTTGTCATACTGTACATTGGGAGCTGTAACATGAATTGTTGTGGGGGGTGAACTATATAAAAGCAGGTCAGCCCGGTTGATGAACTTCACATCTTCCTTTTTGACCTTTGACAGAGTCTAGGCCTGCATGTTTTTATGCTTTTCATAACCATACATCCGACAAGAAATTTCCACTGAGCTACTAAGACCCTTTTTCTGCTTGTTGGTAAGTCATTCAAACTACAACTGATTGTCAAAAGAATTAATGAGTAACACTTAATAACAATATTCTTTAATAGTACAATATAATGCTTAACAGCAAGGATGAAAATATGTCTAAATATAATATGTAATAAAATGTATAAAAATAAAATGTAATAAATTAAGAAACAAATACTGCAAAAAACAACGGTCAACTGAAATTCTGAATATTTGGTTGTTGTGGGATTTTTAGCTTTAGCAGAAAGTTATAAATGTCATTTATTCATTTAAAAATGTAATTGAGCAAATGTATATACATACACACTTAATCACGAATGACTGAACGTAGTAGCCTAATAATATATATATATATATATATATATATATATATATATATATATATATATATATATATATATATATATGTATATATATATATATGTATATATATATATACTGTATATACATATATATATATATATATATATATATATATATATATATATATGCTACTATATTATGTTTATTTAACTACTATATAGGCTACTTGATGATTATTTAACTACTGAAGCTTAAGCCTCAAGTCAAGAGATTCAGTCAAGTGGTTCCAAACTACTGACTGGCATATTTGTAAAATACGTGTAAACAAAGCAAGAAACCAAACCATCCAAACACACAAACGTCAATATGTTCAGCAGCCTAATAAATAAAGCAATAAATCAACTAGAGCTCTTCTCCTCTGAGCTGAAGTCTTAGACATCAAGTGTTGTTCTTCTTCCCCTTGCGCTGAATGTGTGAAAGAGCTCGCGGAGGCTCTGCCTGTTCCGTTGAATTCAGACTCACTGTCATTTTAACTTCCTTCCTGCCTTTTGTACATTAAACAAACATACGGCTCTGACGCGAGGTGTCGAACAGCTCGTGCGATACACAGTAACACATTATAGCCTACATTGATTTAAACTGGTGAAAGAACTCCTGGAATGTAGCAGCAGTGGAGAAGCTCAAGTTATTATTCTGCTACGTGTCTCGAATTCGCGAATACGCGCTTTTAGGACAATTTAAACAACAGCGTCTGCAACAAGGAGACTTGTAGGTAAGCATCCGACTTTGGTGTGGTATTCTGTAAAAGTTCACTTTTTGTTTTAGAAACGTCTACAGCCAGACTCAACTATCTGACTTCACGAAGTGTAGCAGCAGAGTTATGTTTAGTTCAGTTTATGGCACTGTAATAATGTAGGTTTAAGCCTTTTCAATTCGGAGTTCGTTAAGAGGTTGCTGAGAAAGCTCCAGTAGTGATGACTTGACAATAGAACGTTTATGTTATCGGCACCGCTCTTCTGAAAACATTTTAAATACTCTGTATTATATAAATATAGGTCTGAACTGTCCAGAATACACTCAATCAATGTAGGGCGTGAATGCATAGTAATGTTTTCCACCTTTCCTTTGCAAGTTTTATTTGTAGCCTATCCCAGAGAGAGTTCACTACCCATTAATGTTCCTATTTTTCATGCGCGTTTTATAAATTAGTTAATAATCCCAATGGAATAAAAATGTTCTTGGAATAAGAATGTGGCAAATGCTTCTTCTACTGAGTTCATAAGACTCACCACGTGTTTTCCAGCTCATTCAAATTCAGTGAATGCCAAAGAGTAGGCAGTTCAGCGAAGGGCTTTTGTTGAGCCTCACGAGAGTCATTTTCTTTGAGTCATTTTAGTTCATATTAGCAGTATGCAGCTTTATGATCCCCTGTGATAATTTTAGACAACACACTTGCTTTGAAACACACTATGGTAGTGTTTCACCAGTGACGTGGGATGCCTCAAGATGCATTTGAAATGTCAGAGCATAATGGACCGTTAAAATCACTTAAAAGGGTGGTGGTAGAGAGAGGAGGTGCATTCCAAACTTGACCTCTCCCCTTGAGTTAAAATGCAGAGCACAATCTGTCCATCCTACCTAACTTCTTAGTCAAATCTTGACTATGCGAAAGACATTGCTATTCAACCGAACAACCGAATACATACAGTAGGTGGATGTTTTAATTCGCATAGTTGTTGGAAGGTGAGGATCTTGACGTAGTGTTTAGGAAAATTATATATTTGCAACCAAACCGTTTCTATACAAATATATTTTGCTTCATTCTTCGGTGTGTTGATCCTCAACTCATTTGCCTCAACTGCAAAAATAATTAGTCCCACTTGGAAAACTTGCAGGAAATTGTTCTGGTTCATTATGAAATAATTTGCCTCAGCCAATGAGGTAATTCAATTTCAGTGCACAAGTTAAACAAATCTTTTTTCCCATGTCATAGCTTTTGCTATAAATGGAAGCAGCTAATTGATACCTCACAGACTGTTTTTTCTTAAGATCCTCAGATGTTTAACATCAGCGGGGCTGAGGCCTCACAAGGTACTAGACACGGGTACATTTTTGGTATTTCAGAATTAATGTGCAGTGCACTATTATCTTTTCGTTTATAGACTGGCAAGACAAACTAAATATGATATGAGGGTTATGGTATGTGGAATATTATTTTTTACATGAAGTTGTATTGTATTACAGCCTCAGTCATTCTTTTTTCCAGTGAAGACATAAAAGGTTATGTTGACCGTCTCTTTTAGTAGTAAGTGTTTCCAGTATTTGATCTGCTCTGTTTATATTTCTACAAATGGAAAGAAGTATTTTGGCCAACACACTTAGAACTGTGGGTTCATATTCATAATATGACTCCCTAACTGAATAAGCAGTGTGATTTAGTAAAGATTACTCAGACAAATAAATAAAAGAGTATTAGACAGAAAGACAAGCAAAACTTGTTAAAAAAGTTTTCAGTATGCCAAGGTCTCACCACAGAGGCCAACGGAAACATCTTGATAGCAATCAAAACCAACACAATTCTAAAAATCTAACAAAGCATTCACATGAGACATTTTTTATCTGTAGTTCAGCAGAAGTGTTTCATGCAAATGAATATGAGTGACCACAATAATCAGCCCAAGGCACTTTTGCATTTCTGAAATGCTCGCATATTTATTTAATTCATTCAGGCATTCTTGCTTGTTAAATCAGCCATTACATTCAGTATTTTTGCACAATGGTACACGAACCATTAACACTTGATATTTTCTATTTAAAAATATTTTGTGCTTCTTTTCAGCCCTCTGCTAAGGATGAACCAGAAGTGGACATAATATATGAATGAGGAAAGGAGTCAGGGATTGTATTTTATTCTACGTGTCAGCTTTCCTTCGGTCCCTCCTAACAATGGTTGGCTCCAAAGGCCAGTGGACCTTGGATGAATAGACCTAAATGGGAGCAAAAACGGACAGAGTCAGCCTGCCACTATGGCAGCTTATGCTCTGAACAGCCTGATAATGATGAACCCCAACAACCTGACCAATAAGAGCAGCCCTCGAACAGGAAGGCCTGTGCTCCCAGTGCCCAGTCGTTCTACATTTAGCCCGGTACTGGGGGGCAGCTATAGCCCAGGAAGCCTGAGCCCTGGGTCTGCAGGCAAATCCTTTGTCTTCCCAACAGGTACCGGTTCCAGTTGTCAAAGGGCACTTTCACCATGCCGACGGCCAGAATCACTGGGCGTGCATGTGGGAAGTCGCGTGCGCAGACTCAGTGGGTCCGGCCTAGAGGAAGAACAGGAGAACGAAGAGCGACGTGCCGCTCAGCAACTTGAGCGCGGCAAGGAACTGCAGAATGTGGAGGTGAACAAGAAGGTGGATCTGTTTGAGGCCCAAATATCTGCTCAGACTCACAGCAGAGAGGCTCAACGAAGCCCACGAATTTCCAGGAAAACTCCCCCGAACTTTGTCCCTGTCCAACTCGCAGAGGAAACACTTGCAACACAGAACAAGGATCACTCAACAGGGATCCCCAAAGAACTGCAAAATGGAAAGCGCTTCTCCTGCATGGAGGAGGGGCTGCAGGTCAGCAGTGAGGAGAAGGACAGGGCTGACCCAAATACAGAAGAGGGCGGCCCACTTGAGAGCACATCAGCAGGAATTAAGAGCGAAGCTGACAGCCTTACCGACAATCACTCCAGGACTTCACCAGAGGCCAACGAGTGCTCAGCATCTTGGACCAAGACATGTTTGACAAAGCCGGGAGCTGAGCCAGCAGTAACTCAGGCAGAGTCTGACTGGGTCAGTCCAGAGCTGGGATCCATCCCTGCTGTCATTATTACGGACCACGGCATGGAGGTCAGTGGGGAGGGCACGGAGCCTCAGGTTAGTCCTCAAACTAACAGAGCCGTGAGAAAGCTTTCCTCTTCTTCTGCCTCCTCAACGGGATTCTCCTCGTCCTGGGAGGAATCAGAGGACGACATCTCCAGTGACACAGAGCGGTCCCCAGCTTTCCTGCAGACACAACAGAAAGCGGTAAGTCAACCTATGATGTCCTTTTTTATTTAATTTGTTGGCTTTAGTAGACAGGATAGTGGATAATTGACAGGAAAGTACACTGCCAAAAAATGTGTATATAAATTAAACCTTTAAGGGTTCAACAAACCCAGTACCCTTAAAAAGAAAACTTTGTATCTTTCTACCCCTAAAAGGTCAATATTAGTACCTTAGACTTCTCCCTTTGAGGGTACTTCCCTGGTGACAGGCTGTCATATACCCCTAAAGGTACAGTTTTTGCAAATTTTTTTCTGGGAGTGTACAGGAAGTCAGAAAAGAAGTCAGAGAGGACCGGGACCTGAACCTGGTTCCGCATGATCATAACAGCCTTTTATATGTATTCAGCAACACACTAATAATACAAGCAACACACTTTTAATAGAAGCACTCTGATCCTGTAAGACAGTGGTTTGATGGGTTTTTAATTTGGGGCAGCAAAAATATAGCTTACATTTATGCATTTAACAGACACTGTAATCCAATGTGACTTACACTGCAGTCAAGGTATACATTTTTATCAGTTCAAGCATTCCCTGGGAATCGGACCCATGACTTTGTTGTTGCCAGTGCCATGCATTTCTGTTTGAGCTATAGCTTTAGAATTATGTGCTTATGCTTCATAAGCTCATGTGTATGAAATTATTGCTATAGTCAGATTCAAACACACTTGCTTTTAAAATGTCTGCAATTTATGTGATTGGCAGAAATGACTTCAGGGGCATAGATTTTACCTTGAGGAGATACACATACTGGTCAGTCCCACAATTCATCTTGTGTATTCTCAACTTCCTCCAGTGCATTTACACTGTCCTTGCGCTTTCCTGCTCAGTGCTCGTCTGTATTCACCCAGAGTAACTGTTGACATTCTCACATACAATGGTACTTCTGTGTCCTGCTGTCAGATGGACTTTTTTCTCTGACTTTAGTTGGCCGCCCTTTAAACGAAATACAAAACAGAGTGAGGAACAAATAGTGGTGTACATGTAAAGTTAGTGACAGCAACTATTCCATGGTATCTTAATCTCAGTTTTATTCATGATTTGTCATTAAATGAAGTGGTTACATGGGAATAAATACTTTACCAGTATGTTAAAAATTCTTATTAGCTTTTCAAGCAAAACATTCATTATAAGTAATGGAAACATGGAGACCTGATAATCAACTGCATTAGCAGCTATAAAAAAAACTCAATAGCTATACAATCATGTCCTGTAGAAGTGACATGTGTGACGCATTCTCTATGGGGTTGCGCTTGTCTCTGCGACATGTTTGCCCTCATGAGAATGTGTGGGCCTGCCTATTTAGGCATGTTGCGTTTGCAGTCACATCAAGAGACCCTGCAGCTAGCATGCTGTTACAGAGGAGCTCATTGTTTAGACATGGATGTCACACAGTCCTCCAGCCTCACACTAAGTTGTAGAATAATGTGACTCTGCTCGCCACACAGGATCTATGCCGTAGGTCCCTTTTATGTGACGTCTATTTCTTGTAAACACACAGTGGAGGAGAGCAAACATCCTATTGTAGCATCCTGAGGAAAGATAGCACTTATAAAAGATTGTTTAACTATTCACAGTGATCACAAGGGTGAGATTACTTGATAACCTTGAACTTCTGCGATGGAATCTTTGCTGTTCCCGGACATGTGCATTTACAATGGAATGGCTTTGGTTTCAGAGGGCAGACGTACTAGAAGAGCCGCATGTGGTTGGGATTCAGGGAACAGTCAATAAAAATGAGCTTTTTATTGCTCACTTTACTGGTCAGATTTACTGGTGCACTCTAGACTAGCACAAGTTCATGACAAGGATTTGTGCTTTATATTTAGCCTACATTAGGGATGGGTCATAGTTGTTGACTAATTGACTAGTCGATTAGCATTCTGTAATTAAAGCTAATTAAAGCTTTGCTGCTAAAAAGTGTTCTAGTCTAATCAATTAGTGATGTTGACTTATATTTTTTGTATTATTTGTATGGGACACTATAGAAATAGACAGGAAACAATTGGAGAGGAGAGAAAAGATCAGGACCAGGAAAGGACCACAATTCAGGACTCAGAACTCGGGTTGCCTGAGGTACAGCTGCATGTCAGATTGCTGCCCACAAGCTTATGGCACCGACAACATTGCATTTTCAAGATGGTCTGTCAGGTTAAAAAAAAAAAATCTTGAGATCCTTGCACTCTATTCCATTATGTTTTGCTCTGTCTAGCCACTTTAGAGCGCAAGGACGTGTCGTATGTGAACAACCCCGTGTCTGATTTGGGACGGGTGAACTTGAAACCAGGATAATAATACAGGGGGTTTCTTTACAACAGATTTGTCAATGGGGCCTTGACACAGAGGGATCCGGGATCACCTCAGTCCACGGTCATGTCCCTGTCCTGTTCTTCTCTGCTCTCTACCTGTACTTTCCTATCCCTTCTTCATTGTCCTGTGAAATAAAGTCATTAAACAAAATAAATATGTAGTTTCTTAGCACATCCCTAGCTTAGTCTATGTTTCAGTTAGCATGTATTGACGCTTTTAGATGACTTCAGTTCATGTTTTTGTGTATATATTACAGAAATTGGCTTGGCTCAGACCAGTGTGTTCTTAGGGTCTCATTTCTTTTCTTTAGGCAGCCTTGTAGGAAAGCCCTTTGGCTCACACTGTGTTCTTAGACTGTTGAAATATTCTGTGGTTGTTTAAGTTTTTATTTTTTGGTTGTTTCCAGGCTCTGAGGGATCACAAGTGTTATCACAAGGAAATTTTCCAAAGGGTTATCACTCTAAAAATGGCAAGACAGATGCTTTCAATGATCTCATTCTTTTTTCCAAAACAGGTTTATCTCACATTTCATGGTTCTGCTTAGCCTCTCACCACTCACAGTAACACGGTATGGGGTGAAATTCATGAGCAATAAACATATCTGTATTCATTTTACTCTACAAACACTTGCAGCGTGGTTTGTTTTGTGGGCTGCACTGGGCCTTCGGAAAAAATGAAGAGTGATAAAAACCACAAACTTGTTATCAGTGCTTTTAGTCAAACAAGCGACCCAGAAAAGTTTCCAGTGGGCTTGCCTTTTAAGCGCTAATAGCTGTGTGTTGTGGTTTATTGCTGCTAATTACGTCCCATGTGCTCAGCAGAGGGGATCCCTCAAGCACGGTTCCTTTGGTTCCTTTGACAGCTGTTGCACATTTCACTCTAGCGAGACTGCAAACTCATACATTTTTTGGATCAGTGTATGTTTTCGAATAGCACAGAAAGTGAAACTACACCACAGATGAGTTTCTCAAGATTACATTTTCTATGCACTTCCTACTTGCAAACAGGTTAAAGGTGTGTCACCAGGATGTGCTTTGAGCAATGCACCTGGACTGGTAAAAAAAATGCACCATTTGCTATGCTTTGCCCCACTATTAAGAAGAATTATTGTTTGAAAATGTTTGAAAAATGTTCTACCTGCTGTTTTAACTAAGCGGTTGCAATGCACGGTTGTTGTTTATGCGGCAAGTTCTATTAATTAAGAAAGATGATAAGATGACAAGATAACACTGTTCCAGTGCAAGTCAGAGATGCGGTTCACTTTTCTGCATGCTCAGTATCTCCCCTGATATGGTGTCTCCTTTTCCTGTGTCAATCAGATGAGGGAAGAACCCTTGTGCATGTGTGTGTTTGTCTGTCTGTCTCTGCACAGAGGCTTGTGGTTACTTGCTCTAGCAAACCCAACAGCAAGTGTAGCCTGCTGTGAGCAAAGCTGTGAGCATTTACATTGCAAGACTTTGCCACTTTTTGTTTACTTACCAAAGCGTGGAGCTGCATTATATTGCATGATTCAGGTTAGTTTACTTCAGTGCAGTGGTTCTCATTTGGTGTGACTTATAGGGTCAGATGAGGGTAACATTGTGAAAAAACTATAATCATGTATAGTTAGGATAGCAAAATAAATTGGATTTATCAACTTCTAAAAGGAAAAAGAAAATACAACAATCTATCCCCACACACAATATAATATATAAAATTATACAAATAAAATAATAATTTCAATGTCTGAACAACTATGGTATGTCCACTCCAGTGTAAAATCTGGATCTTAAACTAAAACCATTGTTTTTTAGAGTATTACTTTATCTATTTGCACTACACATTTCTGGAATGTAAAGCTTAAATACAGTGTTCTAATTGTTCTGCTTATGTAAGCCTTGATGATGACTGTATTAGGTCAATATTGGAATGATGTTACGTTACACTAAAATGATTTGCAGTTTAATAAGCTCTGGCATATTAACAGCTGTTTTAACCCTCATGTAAACCCAAAGGGCTTTTAAAGTTTATGTGAAAATTTGAACAAGATGATGAAACATGTCTAGGCCTGTGGATTGCTGTAGGTTGTTGGCAACAGAGAGTGGGTGGACAGCTTTCTAGAAATAGTGTGTGTGACACACATGTTCGTGTCATACATGCTGTGCTAACTGAATGAACACACTCACATGAGTGCCGCTTTGTTGGAAAATGTTGTTGTTCTCATATTAGTTGGCATTAAATCATTGAATTATTCCTAATAAGTCACCATTTGAGAGATCATGAATTGATTGGATAGCGATAAGTGAGCATTATGAACTGAAAGGGAGTCTGAATGAATGTGAGTTTGCCAAAACTATTAGGCTACTCAATAGGTATTTAGTTATTGGTTTAAGAGCTGCAACAAATGATTATTTTAATTCAACCAATTAATCTGGCAATTTTTTCTTTGTTTAGCGCTTTCTATGTGAACACACACACACACACACACACACACACACACACACGATAATGACCGCATTGGAAATGAATGGGAAGCTTAGTATATTTTTTTAAAATAGTATTTTTTTCATATAAATAAACTTAAACTTCTATAACATTTTTTAGCTTCACTTTTTTTTCTCACTTTAGCAATAATCTAAAGTGTGTTCTTTAAAAAGATACTAAACTAAAGTCTGTGCTCCAAAGCATTCAAGATCCTCGACAGTTTAAGTTGGAAATTTAATTTTCCGGTCAATGCTCAAAAAGTGGTTAACAGGTAATAAATAGATCATAACTATTACATAAATATAATTTAGTACCATAAAATCCCCTAAAAATACAAAATATTAAATAAAAAAACCATTATTAAACTAAAGTATAGTACATTCATTATTTTACAAAATCCCACATCCTGCTCAATGTTGTCCTTCAAACAATGTGCTAAGTGATTGTATCTGTGTAGGCTATGTACAATTAAACACTTTGTGCAAAAAAAGGTTTACAATTTAAACCAATTGCTTACATTTGAAAGCAGAAGTTAATTTACTAAATGATAATAAAGAAAAATAAAAGCATTGAGTAAATGTTAACTTGTACGAGGTGGGAAAAACACACATGCTCTCAACTGAACCTAACATTTATACTCAATTACAATAGTCCTTTTACTGCCCTCATAAAAATACAGTTTCTTGTTTTAAGGTTTATTTACACGTTACTACATGTACGTACTATACTAATCTAGCTATAAATTACAGAAACGTCTGTCTGTGTGTCTGTCTGTGTGTCTGTTAACCACATATCTCTCGAACCGTTAGTCCGATGGATTTCAAATTCGACAGGTGTCTTGCCACGGGCACGAGTAAGTGCAGTGCCAAGTTTGACGATGAGAAATGCTAAAGATATCGTTAAATATATCATTTTTAAAAGGTTGTGGTTTAAAAATAAACATTCTGACATTAGAGAGTTGTATCGGTCAAAGAAGCCCCAAGAAGGTTGTGGTTTAAAAATAAACATTCTGACATAAACACTCTGTCAGCTACACTGTTTACTTCTGAATATTATAGTTTGGTTCCAGAACGTGATAAATCAATTTTGATTAATTTGAGTAAAAATGTGTTTTCTTTACCAAGAAAGTGGCAAGATGAAAACCACTATTTTCTGTTTCAAACTTTCACATAGCATCCTTAGGTTATAATATCATAAAAAATTAAAATCCAGATTTTGATTTTCAAAGATCTATTATAAAAACTGATTATTTTTCCCCAAAATGCAATAAATTCAAGACACTTTTTTTTTCAAAATGCTATCATATTGGGTGATTGTGGTATACATAAACACTCAGTCAGCTACATTGTGGTATACATAAACACTCAGTGGTATACATAAACACTCAGTCAGCTACATTGTTTACTTCTGAATATTATAGTTTATTCACAGCCATCATTTGTAGTAACCTAGCCTGCTCCCTGAATTCAATGCGTTCACAGTCTCTTTCACGGGCACCAAACCAACATTTACTAAAAACACACACAAAAACTGATTTTGCACGGGCATTTTGCACTAGTAACAGTAAATTATGCATAATTACAAGTACTGTAACTAACCCTAACCTAGTCTATTTGACTAAACAACATTACAAAGCACATGACAAATGATATGCTTTTTTTAAAAAGTGCTTAGTATAACACATTCACTATTATTTTCATTATTATTATTTATTTTATCAATTACTTGTTGCAGCCCTAATTGTTTTTCATTTACATAACCGCTGTATTTCTACCTTTCCATGTGCGCCACCTATTGTCAGAGAGTGAATTTGTATTTTCTTTCAGCCCATCTGCGATTTTTGTTCAGACCAATGTGAAAATCGGACCAAATGTTTACGCAGCATACGTGTTATACATTTTAAAGCCTAGTTAAATGGGGGGTGAAATGCTCATTTTCACTCAATCTCCTGTTAATCTTGAGTACCTATAGAGTAATATTGCATCCTTCATATCTCCAAAAAGTATTTTGTTTTATTAAATTTTTAACAGAAAGATAGACTGTACCGAGTCTTTCCGGAAAAAAACGAGCGGCTGGGGGCGGGCCCTGTGGGCGAAGCTTAGCTGTGCTGCGCCAAGCTAGTGACAACACACAGAGACATTTGTTCAACAAACAGTTTTACTCACCGTCCGGTTCCAACGCACGACCGCAAACCTTTATCATTGTGACTGCTCGATCCTTAAGCATTAGACGATCTGCAAATCCGTCGATATGGGCTTTGTTTATAAAACAATCATCGTCGAAATGCAGGGAACAAACAGTCTAACAGTTACACAACTCCGTTTATGCTCAGGAAAACAAACTCCATCCACGGGTTCCTTAACGCTGGGTTCTTTGGGAATATGTGCAGGGTTGTCTTGCCCTGGCAACCAAAAACACACTTCTTTGGTGACATTGACTTCCCAAAAGCCGGGCAGGGCGCTTTGATGGCGAACTGCTTTCACTCTCTTGCTCTAGTCTACGAGTGCGCGCGCGGCCGCGATCTTACCGGAGAAGTGCCCTTAGGACCCATATAAGGAAATTCCGCCCTACCTTACGTAAGACAGAGCCATACTCGAAAAAAACTTTCCGAAACTTGTGACAAACCGGAAATACTCCTTGTTCCAAAAATACTCCTTCAAATGTACAACTTAGTTTTTGAAACTTTGTCCATGTTTAGCATGGGAATCCAACTCTTTACCAGTGTAAAAAACTCAGTATGCATGAAATAGCATTTCACCCCCCCTTTAATGGAAAAGAAGCTAATGTGCATTCAAAAATGTAAAAAATTTGGATAATAAGGCACCACCACCTACAATTATTCACAATATTTTGAAGTGCCCACACTAACAATACTGATCATTAACCCAATATATACCACATTAATGAATACTGGCACATGCACCAATAGATCGTATATCAATAGGAGTGAGAATGTGCACTAAAAAGTAAATAGATTGACTTTTTTAATGCTGTTTTGTGTAATTTCTTCTACATGGTGGTACCAACTAGTGGGACCAAACGGAACTTCAATAATAATAGTTTCTAACAGGTTTCCCAAATTCTTTTTTTTTACCCTGTCCCAATCCTCCATTTGTCAAACTAACAGGTAGTCCCGCCCCCAAACTCACGCCACTGGTCGAGCCAGAAGCTGACATGTTAGAACAATAAAACAAAGACAGGACTTTAAGTGTTTTAAGTGCACATTTTTTTAAAGCCAAACATACTAAATATGTTGTCTGAATAAAGTTTAAATGTTCAGCACCAACCAGATATAGACTGACAAAACAAGCTCTGAGTGTTTGTTCAGTCTTAGCGCGGCTTTGCTCTGAACTCGTACTCTCCTGCAGCGCAGTGCGAGCCAACCCAACACAAACAGTTTTTGTGTGAGGTTGATTCTATCGCCCCAACTGTGAGCATACAAGTGCTGTAGCATGATACACTGGAGGATCTGAAGGCTACGAGCAATGGAAAATGTAACACCCCTGTGGTTGACGGTTGCCTGGCGACCAGCTGACGTCAAGGCATGCCTGGTTCAAACAGCTGGGGTTCTTTGCTGCAGCAGTGCTGCTGGAGGGAGTCGTTTCAAATGCAACAGACAGGAAACGCACCGGCCTTTTTTTTTTTTTTTTTTTGCTGGCCACTTTTTTTAAATAGTAGGCTTCACTTGTATGCACCGTAGAACACTATATGGGGAAACCACCCTTCTACTACTAATGTGTGGTTGTTTACACTTAATATGGAAGGAAAAAGCTCTAGTTTTTCTTTTTTAATGGAGTTAAATGTTTTTTTTTTGTTTGTTTTTTTTTAAATGCTAGCTTAACATTTACTTCTACTAATTTTGCAAAAAGAAAAAGAGACACAGAATGAGATGAGGCATTCTTAGCACAGCTGGCTGAGATAAGGAATGTTATTGTGACTGCCTTTCTGAGAAACAGATGTGTGTAATGGTTTACTCCTGGAAATGAGCAGTGAGCTACTTCTTTGATGCCCCCTGCACTTCTCTAGACTCTCTTGAAGTGGTGACTTTGATGCACAGGCGTAACCCAGGCCTGCAACTCCCTTCCCCTTGTTAAAACCTGCGTGCCTTTCCTTATTGCACGGCTCGGTGGAATGCTTGCTTCCAATTGGTCAGTCATGGCATTTCGCGTCACTGAACTGAATAACTGACCGCTTACTTAAACTGTGTTTACACTGCAAGTCTTAATGCACAGATCTTATCTTTTTGACCATTCGCGATTTTTTGTCTGTTTACATTCACTTTAGACACTTTACATTAAACCCCGCCCAAAATGATTCTGTTGATCTCTTTACTATGCCAATTAAGACGCTTCCTATTTAATAAGCTCCCTATGTAAGCAGTAGACAGCTCACTATGTTTCTGGGCAGAGCTATTAATTATGTCGTGTACATTTTCTCTTGCATAGCAGACCCACCCCTACTCCATTATACGTCATCTTCAAACAAGGAAATATGTAAAGAAGAGGGTGTATTTTATTTCAATGAATCCCACAAGGAGCAAATAATACAAATTTCTACTTAGCGTCTTATAGCAGCTTTACACCTTTGTGTACATAGGGTGCAGTAAAACGGCAATTTAATGGGAGGTCTCACTTCTGTGAAAGAACTCTCCTGTCATTGATGAGAAAAGACCGGTTTCAGGACAAGCAGGAACAGCTATGACATACTTTGAAAGGGCGGGAGTGTCAAGGAACATGACGGTTTCGTTCTCAACTGTCAAAGAGGAATTCATGATAAATAACACTATCTGACATGATGAGCTGTTGAGCTGTATATCCTAATATCCTCTAAGAGTATTAACGAGTCTAGCTGTACCCAATTTCTTGACCCATTTTTTCATGCATGTTTTTCTGAACAGACATGGTCTGCTGGAATTTAGACATGTACCTGACTTGCCAATGGAAACTTGTAGCTCAGGATTTTCAAGATATGGATGCATATCCTAAATGTCTTACCTTTTCCCGTAAGAAAGCACTACGCTTAAGCATGTCACATCATTTCAAGTGCCATTTAATCTAGGTGACATTTGACACTCAAAAATGAATGAACAATAAGTACAAATACATACCTGAAGATGTCTAGCTTAAAGCAAAACAACCATCCTCATGTCTTTGCCAGGCTTGTAATTGAAAATGAAAATGGAAAAATTATTGTACACTCAAAAAGAGTTCAATTTAGTTCAAATGAGCTAATGATACTTGATAATGATACAACTCTTTGGCATCTTGTCACAACTTAAGTTCATTCTATTTAAACATGTACATGAGCTAATGTAGACTATTCTTCCACTATAAAGTAGACTATACTTCCATTTTACATTGTATAATTTTTGGTGACCAACCACATACTGTATACTGATATTTGGATAACCGGAGCGAGTCGAGATTTAAGTTCACAAAAGCACAAAAAGAATAATAGATATATACTAAGAAATAAAAAATATATACAGTACAGGCCAAAAGCTTGGACACATTACTATTTTTAATGTTTCTTCTGCTCATCAAGCCTGCATTTATTTGATCAAAATTTTTTTAATATTGTGATATATTATTACAATTTAAAATAATTGGTTTTCAATTTATTATACTTCTTATTATACTTGATTATCACCAGGTTTGCACACACTGCAGGAGGGATTTTGGCCCACTCCTCCACACAGATCTTCTCTAGATCAGTCAGGTTTCTGGGCTGTTGCTGAGAAACACGGAGTTTGAGCTCCCTCCAAAGATTCTCTATTGGGTTTAGGTCTGGAGACTAGCTAGGCCACGCCAGAACCTTGATATGCTTCTTACAGAGCCACTCCTTGGTTATACTGGCTGTGTGCTTCGGGTCATTGTCATGTTGGAAGACCCAGCCTCGACCCATCTTCAATGCTCTAACTGAGGGAAGGAGGTTGTTCCCCAAAATCTCGCAATACATGGCCCCAGTCATTCTCTCCTTAATACAGTGCAGTCGCCCTGTCCCATGTGCAGAAAAACACCCCCAAAGCATGATGCTACCACCCCCATGCTTCACAGTAGGGATGGTGTTCTTGGGATGGTACTCATCATTCTTCTTCCTCCAAACACGTTTAGTGGAATTATGACCAAAAATTTCAATTTTGGTCTCATCTGACCACATGACTTTCTCCCATGACTCCTCTGGATCATCCAAATGGTCATTGGCAAACTTAAGACTTTTGACATGTGCTGGTTTAAGCAGGGGAACCTTCCGTGCCATGCATGATTTCAAACCATGACATCTTAGTGTATTACCAACAGTAACCTTGGAAACGGTGGTCCCAGCTCTTTTCAGGTCATTGACCAGCTCCTCCCGTGTAGTTCTGGGCTGATTTCTCACCTTTCTTAGGATCATTGAGACCCCACAAGTTGAGATCTTGCATGGAGCCCCAGTCCGAGGGAGATTGACAGTCATGTTTAGCTTCTTCCATTTTCTAATGATTGCTCCAACAGTGGACCTTTTTTCACCAAGCTGCTTGGCAATTTCCCCGTAGCCCTTTCCAGCCTTGTGGAGGTGTACAATTTTGTCTCTAGTGTCTTTGGACAGCTCTTTGGTCTTGGCCATGTTAGTAGTTGGATTCTTACTGATTGTATGGGGTGGACAGGTGTCTTTATGCAGCTAACAACCTCAAACAGGTGCATCTAATTTAGGATAATAAATGGAGTGGAGATGGACATTTTAAAGGCAGACTAACAGGTCTTTGAGGGTCAGAATTCTAGCTGATAGACAGGTGTTCAAAGCTGTATCATACAAATAAATAGTTAAAAAATCATATATTGTGATTTCTGGATTTTTTTTTTTAGATTATGTATCTCACAGTGGACATGCACCTACGATGACAATTTCAGACCCCTCCATGATTTCCAAGTGGGAGAACTTGCAAAATAGCAGGGTGTTCAAATACTTATTTTCCTCACTGTAAAAGGTTAAAAAGAACTGCATTTATTCAAAAAAAAAAAAAAAATTCTAATAATATAAATCTTCTTTACTATCACTTTTTATCAATTTAACACATCCTTGCTGAATAAAAGTATTGATTTATTTAAAAAAAAAAAAAAAAAAATTTACTGACCCCAAATTACTGACCAGTAGTGTATATTGTTGTTACAAAAGATTTCTATTTTTAAAACATTTGCTTCTTTTTTTAAATGTAATTTTTTTTTACTTTTTATTCATTAGAATATACATGTATGCTTGTACGTATCCGTGGTCAATGTAGTCAATATATATATATATATATACACACAGAAAACATGTCATAGCATGTGGTAAGGCTGGCTACATTGACCACGGATGGATTTAGGTGCTTAAGGGGAATGGTGGCTGTGAGGCCTCCAGAAAATAACACCCAGTCTTTGGCTATGTTGCTGAGTATTGCTTGCAGATGTGGAAAATACTGTCTCAGAGCCCTATGCACTTTCCTGTCTCGCAGAGAGGTTCCTCTCGAGGGGTTAAAAGCCACTTCCTCCCTCAGTGCTCAGTGGAAACTTCAACAACACCCGTGAGGTCAAGGAGATGCTGTTAAGAGCGGCATCCCTTTCCTTGTGCTCGATATAGCTCACCCTGGCCTTATCAGAACAATGGCACGACCCAGCGCCACGGAGTGCTCCCCTCGTGATATGGCGCTCCTGCTTCCGCTGCCCAAATTAACAAAACCCTGAGCCATTGATAGTGGCTCTATACAATAGCGAAGGGAGAAGAGTTTGAGATGGGAGGGAGGGCTAAATGAGCGGTTGCTTTTACGTCCTCTATGGGACAGTTTATTTTTCTGGTATTCCAGAAAGGCAAGACTGCAAAACTCTCAAGTCTTGTTATTAGGCTCACTGTGAGATTACGCAGTATTATGTCTACTTTGTTCAGAGGCTTTGCTTTGATTGTTATTGCGGGTTGATGTTTACAGAGCAACAATCTGTGGTCTTCGGTAAAATAAGCATGACTTGATAGTCTTCTAGTGCTGCAGTGCATGCAAACATCTACTTGAACTCATTGGCGCTTGGTGTTTCCCAGGGTGCATTGCCGTCGGAAACTTTTGTGGTTTTGAGATGATGTTGCACTTATCATCAGAGTGGAGGTCGCTTACCTTTAGTTCTCCTTTTGACCCTGTTGTGCGTGCAATCAAATACTATTAAAGATGTCAGTTTTCACCACACAAACTTGAAAGAGTTTTCTCTTTTAACACATTTTCAATATTCAGTTTTTTTTGACACGCTTATGATAAAATGAGCAAAGCAATCCAGGGAATGAACTGCAATACATTCAGAATGTAAAATTGATTGCCCGATTCATGCAGCAAATACATTCCATTGGAAAGAAATCTTGTAATGAGTAATGCTCTAAAGAAAGTGTGAGTATAAGCACACCTGAATTTTTAACCTCATTTTTTTTCTCATCTGTTCATTACATCTGTTGATTTTAAAATTCTTACTAAAACACTAAAACAAAAAAAGAACAGTTCACCCAAAAAGGATTATTCTGCCATCATACTCATCCTCATGACGTTTTTTCTTCCCTGGAATAAAAAAAAGATTTGAAGAACCATAAAAAGCACCATTAAAATATTATAAAAGTATATTTCAATTCTTCTGAAGCTGTATGATAGTACTGTATGATAGCTTTGTGTGAAACCAGCAGTCCTGAGAATCCATGTAACAAGCAGCAGTGTCCAATTTGAGAATGAATTATTCTTTTGAATCTGATTATTTCAGTGAATCAGGTCATATGGTTCACAAAACTGGTCTTAAAGGTTCTTTCAGATATCAGACTGATTCAGTTATTGAGTTTAACTAAATGATCCAAGGGAAAGATTAATAACTTATTCTATCACAGGGTCAGCTCCCTCCTACTTTCACTCGCTCCTACGAGTCTACATCCCTACCAGAAGTCTACGATCAGTCAATGAGCGACGGCTTGTGGTTCCATCACAGAGAGCCACAAAATCACTTTCCAGAACATTCTCATTCACGGTTCCATGCTGGTGGAATGCTCTCCCCACCCTCATCCGGAATGCAGAATAACATTCAAAAGACAACTGAAAACTCATCTCTTCCGTGAGCACTTAACCTCATAAAAAAAAAAAAAAAATTCCTTTCCTATAATTCTCCCTTATCGGGCTTATGCTACTCTGAACAATGCCTGAACTTTGTATTTTGAGCACTTCTTGCGTTATTTTTGCCTCTTCACGATGACTCGCTTAACTTAGTCCTAAATTGTAAGTCGCTTTGGACAAAAGCGTCTGCTAAATGTAAATGTTATTCACTACTATCAAAGTATTTGAATATAACACATATGGACCACATTTATGATACTTTCATGATGCTTGCCATGCTTTTGCATCCTTTTTGATGTTCAAAGATTTTAGTTATCATTCATTGTAATTGCATGGAAAAGGGTTGCCAGAGGGATCAGTAAATGACAGATTTTTTTTGTTTTTTTTTTGGGTGAACTAACCCTTTAAGTATTTCTCCAACCACAAACTAATCCATGCAAATGTGTTTCTGCATGCAAATATCAGACCCTGTCTAATCTGAATGCAAGCTACCCTGTCTAGAGAGGCTTGTTTACCAGATTCGTAAATTCGTATTTTGCATCAAACCTTAGCACGATTCAGGATTTCAAAACAAATTTACCTCCTAGCGGTAAAATTTAACCTCCTAAAATACATTGTGATTGATGTAATCTCTTATGTATGATGAAATCTTAAGCCTAAAAATGAAAATTGTCATCATTCACTCACCCGGGTTGTTCCACCGTAGACTGAAAGTTATACAATTTTAAAATGACACAGAGGTGAGTGATAACAATGTTTGGGGGAACTATTCCTTTAAAATTATGATTAGATTTCTGTAATTTCCAGTCAAAATCTGTAATGAAAATCTTTGAAAAACTTTCTCATCATCGGTCTGCAATACTCACAAAAATATTTCATTCATCATCCCGTTTCGGGAAAAGGAAGTCAGTTTCTCACAAATCACTTTGGTGATGTCAAAACAAGGTGCTGACCTCATCTCAGTCTGAAAACACTGGTGACACTGTCCTTTAGTTATTTATAGATATTATAAACATTCAGATGGCTGACCCTCTTGACTAACACACCACAGACCCATTATCGACACCTACGCATGAAACCCATTTAGTCACATTAAAAGAGCAAAAGCAGTATCAAGTTAATTTTACTTAAAACATAGACTAAAAAGAATTAAACTGGCACCTTTTTTTAAGAGCTAAAACTTAAAAAAATTGTTACAGTGCAGATGCGACAGAGCAATGCAGTTTGTTTTCGAGGGTTTCAGATATAATCTTTGAACCAAAATCACGGACAGGTGTTATACAGTATAAGCTGTTTCTCATGTTATCCCAAACTCTTAGAATTACAGGTGAGTTTAAAGAACACTGAACATTTGCATTGCTCGTGGCCTTCGCAGGCATGCCATAGAGTTTTAATGTGGTCTCTTCACATTGAGCTTGGCCTGCCAGCATATTTGCATGGGCCATTTGTGCTTTTGAATGCTTTGTATGGAAACAAATGAGAAATCCACATTACCCTGCACTTTCCTTCACTCAAATTCCAGCTTACGTTGTGATTGCACGCAGCACACTAGTGTATGATTTTACCGATTTTTACCATGTCATCTTTCATCACGCACATCTGGGATTTTATCGCCCCCGTGCTGGTTTTTTGTGCTACGTCAATCATCTCGGTGCTCAAAGTGTTACAGGTAATAGATTCTGGTTTACTTCAATTTCTCTGTAGTTGAACTGTAAAATCACATTCTGGCCCTTTGAGTGTTCAGTTATTAAATATTTTTGACTAATTTGACTATGCTTTCATCTATGAATAAGAGTGCAGTATAGCTCAGTGTAACAATTTTTTGCATATTTTCCCCAAAAACCACAGCAGAAAATGCTTTAAAAACTCTGCTATTGGCTTAAAGCCACATGAGATTTAGTTGTTTTTACAACCATAAATCTCACAATTTTTCATGGAAGCAAATAAGCTGTGAAAGTCTGTGTGTCAGACACATTTAGAAGTCTTTATGATCTAGAGCTTGTTTTACACAGTGGGCATTTTGACATGACTGTTGCTCTTTAATTAACTCTACAACTCCCATCTCTTCCAGCGAGTTTTCCATTTGTTTTGTTTTCCCACATCCTGAATATTTACCTCACTATAGAAATTTCTCTCAGATCCACTTTGTCTTTCCACTGAACTTTAATTTGTGTAGTCAATCAGGAGGTACACTAGGACCCTGTGGTCTTCAGATCTTAATGTCTGGCAAACACTACCTGTCCTTCAATCCTTGGGTTTTTAAGTGCTTTCTGCAGTGGCCCAAACCACAGCACACCATCAGCATCTGTTTCATGTCAAATGCTTAAATATTAACCAGAACCTCTGCATACTGTAGCTATATTGTTTTATTTAACAGATCAGACCTCTCTCCTCAGTCACAGTAATCTTAGCTAATCTGCTGAAAAAAAAAAACTGTTAAGTAATTTTCGTAAATCACTTGTTTGATTTTTATTAGTTTTTTAAATAATAAAATAATAAATAATGATCAAATTTTTGAAAAATATTTAAGGTGTCCTTTTTAAGTATATTATCTGAATGCAAAACTTTGCGACGGAATTAAATGAACCAATGATTTAGCTGATGTCAGAATATTGAAAACAAACTGCTAAATGACAGAATTGTCTCCTTGCTCATTTTTTTTTAATTAAATGTTTACTTAAACCTAAAAGTAGAAAATACTAAAACATTTAATATTTTATAAAAAATAGTTTGATTATAAAAATACAAATAAAAACCTCACCTGCAATATTCTTTATTTCGGCTGCATTAATCACATGTATATTCTCTACATCCATATCCATATGGATAAAAAAAGGAAAGAAAAAATTAACATGACATCTGCAATATTCTTTATAGCTGCTACATCTATGGCATGCATATCCTCTACATCCATATCTATTCCACTGTTGCACAATGTTGCTTCTAGTCAGCAGACACATGTAAGCAATTTGTAAAAAAGAAGAGTCTTTTAAAATTAAGACTGCTCACTTTTTTTTTTTTTTTTAAATAATAATATTAACAATAATTATTGTAATAATAGAAAGTTTAAAATGTTTATAACTTAGCACCGTATTCAGATACGGCATGTGAATTCTTGTTTTCGCTTTTTGGACATTTATGAAATGGCTCATCAACCTTCACACACTTATAGCTACAATCTTATTAACATCAGCCTTCTACTTTCTCAAGCAACGATGGCGACCCCTGGATCACTGAGTTTCCACAATTGTCTCTAGGGGTGAGGATAGGGGACATGGAGGGGACACACACAAAGCAAACCAGCCCTTACAGCTCTCGACCCCTCTCTAACAGCATCTTAAGGGTGGGAGGAACGGTTTTCCTCCACTGGAGCAGAACAGGACAACCTTCATGTGACAGATAAAACTCTTGCTGCTCTCAGATGATGGTTCATACCTTTTATGGGCCTCTTTCTAGACTAAATTAAATCAGACCTTTTCGGCATAGACGCTACAGGGAGAAATTCTTCATTTACTCACCCTCATGTTGTATCAAACTGGCATTCTCATATGTTATCAACTGTATGTACATGTGTGTCAAGCTCCAAAATGACAAAAAACACCCTAAAACTGTAAAAGTGTTCTCATGAAGCCATGTGATAGTTTTGCATGTGGAACGGATTAAAATGTATTCACTAAAGATCTTGACATCCACTCTAGTTCTCCTTTGCATTACAGAAGAATTGACATCCAGTCTGTGAACAAATCATTTAACATTCATTTAGCTAAATCTTTTCAATGAATCATTTGATTCGCTTCATAAAACTGATCTGAATGATTTTATTAAAAAGACTGATTCAGTTCTTAAGGTCACAGCAGTTATACTGTAGGTTTACTAGAGGAGGATTTTCAGTAAAAAAAAAAAAAAGGCTTACATTTTTGTCACACAGCTATCACATGGTTTCAGAAGACCTAAAATATAATGCAGAAGTTTTTTAAAGATAACTTTGTTTTCAAAGATAAGTGTTTTGTGTGTGTCATTTTAGAGCTCTACATTCACATTCATAATATGAGAATTTCACATTCTGTGTCACAAAGGATTGAAACCACATGTAGCTGAATTAATAAATAAAAACAGAATTTTATTCCTTTAATGATGTAATAGCAAGGAAGAAAAAGCTGTCAACTGATAAATCACTGTAATTTAATTCTGATTTTAATGCATTTTATAACCCTTGATTGATAGTAAGCGTTTTTTCATGGTCGAATCTGTTGACAGCTTGCCCGTTTTTAATGCATGACAAAGCACCTCTCAACATATTTTGAATTCACTCTGTGGCTTGTGTTTGTTGGCCAGACAGGTTCTCTAGATTGGGAAGGGGGCTGATTTGTGGTCATAGCATGTCTAGCATTGAAGTACTCTTCCTGGGAGAGCTGGCTCAAAATGTGCTTGGGGGGAGAGAGGTTTCCCTGGTCACCCGAGGAAACCCCTAATCTATCACTGAGAGCAGAATGAAGAATGTGTTTACCATGCCAACATGGAGAGTTAAAGAGTTCTCACTCAAGGACATTTAGTGAAGTGGAATAACAGTGTAATGGCTCAACAGAGCAGCTTTTCTCGAACTAGAAAACAGAGTTTTCTGCAGGGAGCGAGTATGTCCAAATAGAGCAAGAACATTTTGAGATGGTTCCAGGTGAAATGGCAGGAAAACAAACCCGGAAAAATAAATGCAACTGCACATATTCGGCATTTGTTTATGTGCGATATCTGATTGTATGTTTGTATATAAATTTACTATGCTGTGTAAACAATGATATCAGCACTGACCACTGTAGGAGTGCCAGCAAACGTATGTAAATACATGCAAAAGACCTGTTTGTTTATTTTCCCGCATGTTGTGCAAGTCTGGGTTTTGTTGTAGGAAAATGAACCCCACCTGCCAAATGTCATTATATAAGTAATTACTTATTCAAAATAACATGGGCAATATATATATATATATATATATATATATATATATATATATATATATATATATATATGTAGTAATATTTTATATATTATTACAAGTTAACAAATGTAATTTATTCCTGTGATGGCAACTCTGAATTTTCTTGATCATTCTAATATGCTATGATTGTTGATGCTATCAATTTTGAAACAGTTGTGCTGCTTAATATTTTTGAACAAAAACCATGATACAATTATATATTCCACTTGTAGTGAAAAAATAATTTTTAAAAGTATATATATTCAATTTACACTCTCAAATAACACAATGTCATAAAAACTGCATGCATGATAATTATAAAAGAGCTTGAAAATGTTGTTTAAAATACCCTGTTATCACTGTTTTAGTTTTATTACAAAGTTGGAAGTTGAAATAGTCTTTTCTTCCCTTTTGTGAGGTATATCCGAGCCAATTTTGATTTCATGACTTTAAATGGGGACTCATCTTGTTCTCTTTTTGTCATTGAACAGCATAAATCATGGAAGAAGATCAAGAACATGGTGCACTGGTCACCATTTGTTATGTCCTTCAAGAAGAAGTACCCTTGGATCCAACTGGCTGGCCATGCAGGTAGGCCTAAAAAATGAGCCATAGTTTTCATGAATCTAAGCCAGTTAATACATTCAAAACAGTGCATGTAAATTGCTTTATATTTGAAAGAATTCTTGCTACATATCCCTTGTGGTAATGCTGAGAATGCAATGCATTGCCATTTGTCTCTCTCTGCTCTCCTTAGGCAATTTCAAAGCTGGAGCTAACGGCCGCATCCTGAAGAAACACTGTGAGTGTGAGCAGCAATGTCTCGATAGGCTAATGAGAGATGTGCTAAAGCCCTATGTTCCCGCCTACCATGGAGATGTAGAGAAGGATGGAGAGAGGTACAATCAGATGGAGGACTTGCTGGCAGACTTTGACCTACCCTGTGTCATGGACTGCAAGATGGGCGTCAGGTCAGTTACTGAGATTTGACCACTTTGCTGCTACACTGCCTCACCTAACCTTTTACTTCACAGAAATCTATCTACAACCCTCGAAAAGATCAATAACACCATATTAACCACCTAGAGACCACCTAAATCTGACCCAGAATAACCTAGCAACAATATAGCACTCTACATTCTATAATACTCCACAAAACCAGTACACCCCTGCAAACATTTACCAAGAAAAAACTCACAACACCTTTCAGCACCCACAAAGAATACCTCATTAACCTCATAGCAACAACCAAGAACACATTGACAACTGTCCAGCAACACCTTAGCAACCATTCAGTAATGCTCTTTGACTGTATATAACCTTGAAACTTAACTTACTTTTTCTAGTTTAGATACAGTATATTGTATTAGAACTAAAACTAATATAAATCGTTTTCATTAATTGAAATAAAGCTGAAATAAAATAAAATACTATTAAAATATTATGAATATAATGAATTACAGTAGATATATAAAAAAAGACCTAACCTAAATTTAACTTAAAAAACTTAAATGAAAATTACAAATGCTGCGTTGGCAACTAACTGAAATAAATTAAGTAATAAAAATGAATTAAAGCTAAATAGAATATAAAAAACTAATAAACATGACAAAAGCACAAAATTATTAAAACAAACTAAAAATGTATAAAACTAATAGTTAAAAAAGTAAACTGAACATTAAAAAAGCTAATTCAATTTGAGAACATGAATACTCTATAATAGTATAAGAATAAATAGTAAAGTATTATTCATAAACTATACTATCTAGAATGTTTTACAAGTTCTTCTATCCTGTTTGAAAGAGTTCAAAATTCAAATCGAAAATAGTTTCTTGTCTCTTGTGTATAATATAAGAAATAGAGAGAGAGAGAGAGAGAGAGAGAGCAAGAAATAAATAAATTCATCTATAAATCACTAATCAGAATAAAGTACGGCAAAAATTCCCCTCCCTGCAAAAACGGAATCTTCATCTTTTCTTATCTTCCACTTATGCAACAGCATGTCCACTGCTGAAAATCTTGCATGTTATTTTAAAATTAATAGTTCCATTGACCCATTATTTGTACAGATGTTATACATTCCAAGCACCAGAGAGCTTGAACAAGGACCTCACTCCCTAGAGATTTCGCAGCAGAGCAGCTCTGTCATCTAATCTGGTGAAAGATAGCGGTGCATGTTTGCGGCTGGTGCAGGGAGACCATGAAACACATCGTCCATCGCTCATCACTTTTTTCCCTACTCTCACATTTCAACTTTCTCATCTTTGTTGTTCCCGGGACTGTTCTGTTTGCTGTTGCAAGCCTGACCGAAACATGGCAGCAGCCATGGACAAATATAGAGATAACCAGATGGTCAGGATATTAACAGAATCCTTGCTGGCCTGGCCAAACAAAACAATGTGATGCTTTCAGATTCACACACATTCAGTGCGCTTCTCAGTTTCTAAGGGAGTGTTTTCCAAGAAAAGTCAAGTTGGAGAATAAATATTTATTTAGTTATCATGCCATTAGCTAATAAGACTAAATACACTTTAGTTGGCACTACAAATTTCAGCAGAATATGATTGATGAGGCAACACAAGCAACAAGTTAAATGACAGAAACTGAGCCAGTGGGTCATTTTTCTCCCCTCTTGCAGGACGTATCTGGAAGAGGAGTTGACGAAAGCCAGGAAGAAGCCTAGCTTGAGATCTGACATGTACCAGAAGATGATCGAGGTGGATCCCGATGCCCCCACGGCAAAGGAGCAAGAACAGAAAGCGGTCACTAAGCCTCGCTACATGCAGTGGAGGGAAACCATCAGCTCCACCGCCACGCTAGGCTTCCGTATCGAGGGCATCAAGGTGAGACGTTCGCTCACAAAGGCTTTAAAGACATGTTTTCATCATTACACTCGTCTCAACTGAAAGGTTGAAATGAAGTTGTTTTCTCAGTGTGTGTACTAGACACAAGTATGCACAAAGAGTGGGAAACTATATTCGTGCAATGGGCGCATGTCAAAAAATATATTCTAATTTGAAGCTCGTGATATATAAATGCGCTCATCACTTTATTTAGCGTTCATGTTAATACAAAAGGTGTCCATGTAAACGTATCTAGTGTTTACCACGTGTGCCAAATACTGCCTTATTCATTTTAAGTACTTGAGTTAAAAGGAATATTCCAGGTTCAAAACAAGTTGATTACAATTGATAGCACATGTGGCAAAATACTGATTAAAAAAATATCTTAAAAAAAGCAAAGATCTAGGTTATAGTGAGGCAATTCCAATGGAAGTAAATAAATCCAATTAATAAACGTTAAAATACTCACTGTTTAAAAATTATAGCCACGAGACATAATATGCTTAATATGTTAACATGATATTAATTTGACTTAGTTGCCATAATCAAAAATCATAATCCCAAAAATGACTGCAAAACTTATGATTTAAACAGCTCAAATAATACACAAGCTTCCACACATGAATTTATATTGCTTACTAACCTTTTCTATGTAATGTTATATTCAGTTTTACTTCATTGCCATGACAACAAAACATTATAATCCCTAAAATTACTGTAAAATACACAAGAATGACTGTAATACAAGTTCTTTTATAAAATGATAAGCTTTCTATTTCTGCTTTTAAATTCTTCATAAATTGGCCTCATTTATTTGCATAGTAAGTGCCTCACTGTACCCTTGACTTTTGCTTTTTTTAAAGGGGGGGTGAAATGCTCATTTTCACTCAATCTCCTGTTAATCTTGAGTACCTATAGAGTAATATTGCATCCTTCATATCTCCAAAAAGTATTTTGTTTAATTAAATTTTTAACAGAAAGATAGGCTGTACCGAGTCTTTCCGGAAAAAACCGAGCGGCTGGGGGCGGGCCCTGTGGGCGAAGCTTAGCTGTGCTAACGCGCCAAGCTAGTGACAACACACAGAGACATTTGTTCAACAAACAGTTTTACTCACCGTCCGGTTCCAACGCACGACCGCGAACCTTTATCATTGTGACTGCTCGATCCTTAAGCATTAGACGATCTGCCAATCCGTAGATCTGGGCTTTGTTTATAAAACAATCATCGTCGAAATGCAGGGAACAACAGTCTTACACAACCTCCGTTTATGCTCAGGAAAACAAACTCCATCCACGGGTTCCTTAACGCTGGGTTCTTTGGGAATCTGTGCAGGGTTGTCTTGCCCTGGCAACCAAAAACACACTTCTTTGGTGACACTGACTTCCCAAAAGCCGGGCAGGGCGCTTTGATGGCGAACTGCTTTCACTCTCTTGCTCTAGTCTACGAGTGCGCGCGCGGCCGCGATCTTACCGGAGAAGTGCCCTTAGGACCCATATAAGGAAATTCCGCCCTATCTTACGTAAGACAGAGCCATACTCGAAAAAAACTTTCCGAAACTTGTGACAAACCGGAAGGAGTATTTTTGGAACAAAAATACTCCTTCAAACGTACAACTTAGTTTTTGAAACTTTGTCCATGTTTAGCATGGGAATCCAACTCTTTACCAGTGTAAAAAACTCAGTATGCATGAAATAGCATTTCACCCCCCCTTTAAAGAAAAATAGGGACGAGACGAAATAATTGAGAATGAACATTATGCCACAACAATGTTGTTCATTGAGCTTAACTTTAATCATGAGTTAACAAAAGGGATCCTGGAAGCGCAGTGCTGTTTTATCTGAGAAATCACGGTACCGTTTTAATTAGATCCCGAACCTCACACTCAGGTGAGGGGGCAGGATTGGCCTTTTTCAAGAGGTTGATTGTGACTGAATGTTTCTGTCACACACACAGCCTGTTTGTGGCACGTTCTTTGAGCTCAACATCAGTCAGTGACAGGCTGCAGCTCTCACAACATGATTTCAGTTCTGTAATTCCGGCCTAGATACACCGCACTAATAATGTAAATACACCCTCATGGAAAATGTCAAAAAGACTTAATACAAGTTTAAAAACATTCAGCTAATTAAGCCAAACCAGGCGGCCGTGATTCCATTAAGACAAGCAAGAGGAGATTAGAAAGCTTATGTTCGGTCTCTGTCATGATTTTCCAAAATAAATCTTCGTTAATGAGAGCTCTGCAGATGTCCTGCATGAATAGGGAAGTATAGGTTCTCATTTGGCACTTTTCCGTTAGCACAAAGGGCAGGTTCTCCCCCTCTTTTGCTATTTTTGTGGATGGGGGAATAACAGGTAGACTTGGGGTTGGCGTCTTGGCGATATGACCAAAATCTTATATCACGAATCACGATTTAAGTATTGTTATTTCAATGATATATGTATCTCGATATAGTAATTTTTATTGCTTTAAATTAGGATTTTATTATTTTAAAAAAATTTATACTATTGAAATTTCATATCACTATCCAAAAAAATAGTAATAATAGCCTAAGTAAAAAAAAAACAAACAAAAAAAACTCTCAAGCTTACAGAAGACAACAGTCAGTGATAAAATAAGAACAAAGAAACTAATTACAAGCAATAGGACAACAACCTACAACAAAGACACAAATTAAATAGACCTAACTGAAAAACTTCAAACTCTAGAAATACTGTAATAAATACTACATAAATTGTATAAAATAATCAAATGTATAAAAAACACTGCATAGTCTTCACTGTGTAAATTAAATATACATTTATTCTTATTAAATGCATAAATTCTTATTTGATTAACATCAATGACACAGACGACAGCAGGTATATTAGGCTGCTGTCACTTTAAGACCGAAAACACAGATCCAATACAGTTACACATGTGTTTTCTTTCTCAACTCTTTACATTCACTTAACATAAACGACTGTTTACGAGTAACTTGCAAAGATGTAAGTATGTGTATTTCACCGTCCAAGCCTAATTATGTGGCAAAAGCACTCAGTTCAGTCCAGTGGTTTAAAATCATTATGTTACATTATGTTTTAAAATATATTCAAATAGAAAACAGATATTTTAAATTGTCATAATATTTAACTATATTACTGTTTTTTTGTTTGTATTTTTAATCATAAATAGCATAAGAGACTTCTTTTAAAAACATATAAGATCTTACCGATCCCAAACTTTAGAACGGCAGTGTATACATATATATATATTATATATATATATATATATACAGTATATAATTTTTTGGTTTGTTTTTTTGATCGGCACAATGAATTCATCTTCCCTTTCCCTTCTACAGAATGAGGACGGAACAGTAAACAGGGACTTTAAAAAGACCAAAACGCGAGAACAAGTGACTGAGGCCTTCCAAGACTTCGTCAAAGGAAACGAGAACATCCTGGTAAGTCTGCGCTCGTGTGTTTACGTGCTCTAGGGCCTTCTGACGATTTCAAAGTCTCCTGAGGCACAAGGAGGGGAAGTGAGTGACAGGTGGAGCCAAACTCTCTCATTTACCCCCCAGGGTGGTTTGTGAACCTAAGGGTTTCCTTTGTGTGGTGCAGTCCCTTCAGAGTTATAGATTGAAACCAGCGAAAGCTCACCGGCTGTCAGGGAAAACCACTCTTTAAGATGCACACAAACTTGATTATAATACAGAGAAATACACACTTGCAAATACACAGCGCTTTGCATAATGCAGTTGTTGACACACGACTGTGTATTCTTGTGACATTAAAGTACTGTAAATTCAATCTTACTGTTTGAAATATTAATAGGATGTTTGCAACTTGCACAAAGAAATGACATTACATGGGAGGATTTCCATGTTGTAACAGGGGTGTTTCCTGAAAGTTAAGCCTTATAGACAAACAGTTCCAAAGAACTTGTCCTATTTATTTAACCCAATGTTTGTCCACAGTGTGTCCTGAAGCTTGATGTGCATCCCTATTCACTTACATGCTCTGTGATTCATCTGATAAATGTGCTTTAGATTTGCCAGATAAACTTGCTTTTATTTCCACAATTAACATCCTCTGATTTAAATGCTGAATTAATGCAATTATTTTGGCATGAATTAGAACCGAGTGTGGTGGTAGTACTGTATGATCTGATTATCGGACACTAATAATTCCTGATAATAAGTCTTGACTCATATGGTTTAAATCTCTGTTTAGCATCCAAATATATACTTGAAATCGGGGATGCAACTAAATTCAACCTTAGAAATGTTTTGTTTTTCTATTTATTGCGCATATATATATATATATATATATATATATATATATATATATATATATATATATATATATATAATCAGAACTTCAGAATAAGGTTAATTTATGAATTAACATTAGTTAATGCATAAGGTATCATAAACTAAATGAACAACATTTTATTGCAATTTATTCATCTATGTTCATGTCAATTTATAAATAAAATATTGCACTTTGATAATTAATGTCTGTTACATATATTAAATAATGTTAATTTTAACAATTTTAAATATTAAAAGTGTATTCGGATGTGTAGAAATTAACAATATTAATAAATGCAAGAAAAGTATATATTTTTTAATACTTCACTATAGCAATTAACTAAAGCTAACATAATAGAACATTATTGTAGAGGCGCCACTTTTAAATAACTCTTCAAAAAAAGGTTCAAACCAATCTTGATATTGTCTTAATTTTTTTTTTACAAAATAAACTATACCTGTGTATATATAAATATACAATTATGAAATTTATATGCAGATTTAAAGAAAAAGGCTTATTTTCTCATTACATTATAGCTTTTTTATCACATGCATCCAATATTATTCTGAAAAAGTATTTGTGACACTACATTTGTGGGTATTTTTATGGTTTTATTGTTACTTACACTTTATCTCTTTTCCCATAGCATTCCTATCTGAACCGTCTGAAAGAGATCAGGGACACTTTGGAAATTTCATCGTTTTTCAAAACGCACGAGGTAAACAGTCACTCTTTTGTTTATCATCTCAAGACACATTAGTTACACCAACGACCATGGTGGAATTAATAAATGCAACCTTTTACGCACCCATGTGATAAGAGCATGTGAAAATGGGGAAAATGTATAATACACAATAGCATCTATGCAAAGACCAGCTCTGAAGTAATTAACTGTTTACACTGGATGCTTGAAACCAGAAGAGCTGCTTGGTTGTATGCAAAGCATTACACAACCTCTTTTAATCGACTTTAAAGACAAATACACTAGATAAACTTCATGCATTGCCAGTGTCAGAACTTTATTGTGATACAAGGAGGTAGAACAGGCTATGCAAACACAGAGCCGTGCTTATTCACATTAATAGATAACAAAAACAAACTGTCTGGTGGAAAACAGGGCACAGTTATGCACAACTATCTGTTTAATAAGTGAGCGTATGTTTGCTGCACAAATATGATGGAAACAGGATCTTTGTGTCTGTTGTGTCAAGTTTTACGAGTGAATTTGTGATGAAACATTTAAAGATGCGACACCCAAGGAACAGACTCTGACATTTAACGCATTTCCGTGTTGTGCACATGTAACTCTTTCCCTCTCTCGTGCTCAGGTGATCGGCAGTTCTCTATTATTCGTCCATGACAAACGGGAGCAGGCAAAAGTGTGGATGATAGACTTTGGGAAGACCACACCATTGCCGGAGGGGCAGGAGCTGTGCCACAGGGCCACCTGGATGGAGGGTAACAGGGAAGACGGCTACCTCTACGGCCTAGACCACCTCATAGACATTATTTCCCATATGCTAGCTCCTAAAGCCCACTAGAGTAAGAGGATTCGATCTTCTCGCCCGCACTACAGTTCAAGACCTCGCTGGGTTCCCCCTAAAGCTATCCTAACCGATCGCCCCCGTCTCACCAAAAAAGAAAACTGTAAAACTTAAAACAGAATACCAGCCGTAATGGCCTTTAAACGAGTGTGTATGTTTGTAAAACTTGTAGATGCTGTACATATAGTGTAAATGCCAGTGTTTTAGTTCAGAACATGTGTGAATAGGATCTTTGCAGCTAGCGCTTTAACAAACGGGTGAATCTTAAAGCCACACTCCCTTTATGTGCGTTCTTTTCAACATGCTTGTGTTACGGAAAAGTGTAAAGCACTTGCAGCTTTTTTACTCATGATCGTCTTAATATTTTGTTTTTAGATGCTGCAGAAAAATGTTAAGAAATTTTTTTTTCTCACCTATAGGCACCATTTCTTATTTGAAACAAAAAACTAAATGTTATATATATATATATAATGGTAAAGCCTAACAATCAGATCAACAACAAAATGTTTATTGAGATATATTTATATTTTTAGGATTCTAACAATATTCAATATTTTTTTTACCCTGTTAAGATAATGTTAATGTACTGTTAAATATGTCATTTATACTGAGTGCCTATAGTAGAACAAATTAATTTATCCAATTTGGTGGATGGTCTTATTCTCTGCTCTTTTATACTTAAATTCTTCATATTGACATTCCTTAAATTCAAGTCTATGTTTTTGTGCCCAAGTAGGGCTGGGTATCGATACAGATTTTCCAATTCGGTTACGATTCTTGATTACAATTAACAAGCTCTCAATTCAGTCCGGACTTCAATCCAATTTAATATGATTCCGATATATTTGGGGATACATTTCAGTTAAAATTTTTGACTTGAGTCATTCATTTTGGGAAGGAGGCTACGCTCCCACTAAAAAAAATACTTTTTTTTTTTCCTGCTCCTGCTCACAAATCTTACGTTTTATCCCCCAGGTACAGATTAGTCCCATTCCAGTAATATTCTGTCCCTCTCCGGTGTCACAGGCTAATCCCCCCCCCCAATTCCCACACACACATATAACGCCTCAGACCTCACCTTGTTGCATTTGGCAGCATTTTGCACAGTAGACAAATAACATTCTGTACCTTCAAACATAAACTAAATTTGAGTAACTTGTATTTTATTTTTATATATATTTTTCCCGGAGTCCCACAAGTCAGGTCCCATGGGAATTCAGACATCTAAATCACTCTATACTGGTCGCACTATGTTGAAAGACCCGACTCATAAGAATATTTTCTTTGTGATTCACCCACTGGACACATTTTTGCATGCAACCCCAGACTTTTTTTTCTTGCCATCATTTGTATTGCATCACATTCAAAACAGATTGCGAATTTTAAAATATTGCTAACTATGATATTAAAAATATGATTTTTGTTTTGTTGCCGTGTCACTGAATATTGAGTTGATTTGAAGTCATTTTAGCTGAACACAGTGCCATCTGTAGGATGGGAAGCGCGGTACAAATACTTTATCACTGAACAAACGGGATATTAAGAATCCACATAGAATTGTTCAAATGAAGATCATGATTAATTGGAAAATCTATATTTTTACCCAGCCCTATCCACAAGTGCCCAAAATAATTAATTGAGTGTCAAAGTTTTTCTCAGGAAGTGGCTCCAGTTCAAGGAGATTATTAATCTGTCAACACCGGTTTGTGGCAAGTTTTCAAGTTCCCTGTTAACACACAGTCTGCACTGCTTTTTGTATTTAAAAATCAGTAAGGGCTGCAAACAGCAAGGGAGCTTTTGTAAGAGCTACAATGTATTTTCTTATTAATACAGACTGTGATCTTAATCTACACATCTGTTGACCAAAAATGTCAAGCATTCCATGCAAGTTCAAACATTGCAGATTGTCACGAGAGCCTTAAGAAATGTTGTTCTTCCTTTGAAAAGTGCCTGAGGGCGCCGCTCGATGCAATGCCTCTGAATGCTGATTCACCACTCGTCTGAGCGCATCATGTTTGAGAGAGGTGATTGTTGTTTTGCATGACTATTTGCCATGCAAATGAACCATCCCTGCATACCGCCAAACAATGAGATAATGCTCAAAGCAAAATATCGTTGGAGATAAAAACTAATTTGTTGGTCAGTATGGAAACCACGTGCTGACACCAGCATAAACGCAATCAGTGATTATTCGTTGTTTATTTAGCCCGGGGCGAGGAACACCTAGGGCAGACCTACAGGTCGGGACGTCAACGCCACGCACTCCAGTCACACAGTAAAGGCAGATGGGTTATTGAGAAGCCTCGAACCAAATGTCACCACACTGGTTTTTTTTTTTTTTTTACCCGTCATATATTTTGCTGTTGTTAAATAAATGACCTTTTAAGAATGCAAAAAGGAACAGAGTGGACAAAAGGTCTCAAATCCCTGTCCTAAAGCCACAGTTCCCTAAACGCGCTTAAAATAGATAGGAAAAGTGAAATAGATCAAATCATAGCTGCTGTAAGTGATTTTTTTAATAGGCCTACAATACCTGACAGTCAGATATCACTGAAATAGGTGTTCGAAAAAAAGAATATATACATATAGAATATACACACACATACTTAAATACCCTAAAACATAAATAATAATATAATAAAGCAATGCTAGGAAAAATATTTTTTAATACACGGCTTTTAAAACGCTCACAATGGTGCAGGTATGGCACTAAACTGAAAATAACCTGGAAAATGGAAGAAAAAGGCGACTTGTTTGGAAACTAAAATTATTTTTGAATTGGATTTGATGGCATAAAAAAACACTTACAGCAGCTTTAATCAGGTCTATTCACCCTAAATTGCATTTTTTTTTCTGTACTAAATCTTAAAGCCAGATGTGTTTTCTCCCTACACAAGCTAAAACATGGAAGTAGGGCTTCCCCTGCTGTTGATGGTGCTGTATTACAGAGAACAAACAAAACTGACCAAGTCTTTCTTCTTGCCCTTCACGTTTTACATTTTATGCCATATTTGTGAGGTCAAAAAATTGTGGGAATTTCTAGTGGTGTCATACGCATACTCATATTTATATTTTATGTTTTGTTACATTTTGCACAAGAACACTAAATGTAGCTGCATTGTTTTTTTTTTCTTGTTTGTTTGGCTTCCCATATCTTGGTGACGTAGTGGTTCACTGTAATATAAGCTAAGCTCATTGCTGTGTAAAAAAAAAAATGTGCAAATGTCTTCAGAGTGTGCTCTGTCTCTTCAAGAAAATAAATCTCTGAAACCAGTGACATCTGACCCTGTTGCATTTATGTTGGTCAAGGGCTTGCTGCAGCCTGTTTAACACAAGGAACGTTTACACAACGTCAAAATTCTCCTGTGACCTAAATATCTGTGCTGTGATCCAGAACCTTTATCTATGTTTTAGGAAACTTAAGATCTGCATCTCTACCTTGCTGTATGTTTGCTATGTCAATGCAGCAATTAAATAAGTAATCTGGTGATAGAGATTATAAATAATTGAATAAGATAGTTAAACGTAATCTTTTGACAATCTTAAAGGGATGGTTCACCCAAAAATGAAAATTCTTTCATCATTTACTCACCCTCATGTTGTTCCAAACCTGTATGAGTTTCTTTCTTCTGCGAACACAAAAGAAGATATTTTGAAGAATGTCAGTAACCAAACAGTTGATATGGGCCCCATTGACTTCCATAGTTTTTTCATACTACAAAAGGGGACCTATTTAGCCCCTTTTCAAAGTCTTGATTTTGTTTTTGGAGTCTACTAGAAAAGGTTTTCATGTTTGAATGTTCAAAAAACACCTTTGATTGCTATCAGGATGTGAAGAGACTTTCAATCAGCATAACAAAAAAGGTTTCTGGAACAAATCGTCTACCCTGCCTTTAACCGTTTCAACACACTACTAATGCAACTCAAACAGGCTTTGCCCCTTTTTTTTTGCATAGGCCTATGCCTTGGGCAGGAACCTTTTAAATAAGGAATGCTGGGACGTGTACATTCCTGGAAGAGAAATACATATACATAAACACACACATACAGAGAATAACACCTTTGGAGTAGACTGGACTTTAACTTTGCTGACCTTTTTCATGATCAAACTGCAACATTGCAAACTAAAGAAAGTTTAAAATGTAAAATAATAATAATAACAGGATCCCTTTTAAACAAACTGATATGCTGGAAATAAGTTATTTTCTCTCAAAGTGAATAGTTGCCACCTAGTGTCTCGCTTGTTTAATGCACTTGGTCTAAAGCCTATTCAAAATGATGCATACTGACACTCACTGCATCTATGCACTCAGTCAAAAATCAGTGGTTGCTGTGCAGTGGTTACATATTTTTGGCATCCATCTACCCTGACCTGATCATATGTAGGCTATTAGTCTATGGTGCTCAAATAAAACTATTTTTATCTGATGGCATAAATAGTGGAGGTTAAGCAGCTTATTTAGCATTTTCTTCTCTTGAATAAACTGGACTACCTTATTTAGTCATACTTGGACTGAGTCACACCGCTGGCAGTGAGCCTCAGAAATATTAGCCTGGGGAGCAGGGAGCTTGGAGTGAGGCCATGCTGGATACTATTGAAGCGCCCACCAGCCTCACACACACAACTATACTAATAAAAGGGCCATACAGCCATAACATTCAAATATGTATGAAGCTCTTGACCCTCGGCGGTATTCTTCCCACAAAGCACTGACATCAGAAAGCACAGTGCTAAAAAATAAATTCAGTCATGCAAGTGAAACTTCAGAGCAGCAGCTCAGAGGAATAGGCAGAACTCAGGAGAGAAAAAGATTAGAAGACAAGAGAAGTTTGGCAAATCATAATACAGAGAGAATATCGACTATTCTCTGCATGGAAGAAGTGAATGCTGTCTTGTTGATAAGGCCTTTAAATTATATATTGAAATACAGCATTTTATCTAAGGATCAAATGTGCATTCAACTGCCGCATTGAATCATGATTGATACACAGAACATATGGCGAATACTGACATCACTCACAACGTACCAATGCATTATCCTCATGAATGAATATAACGTCTGATGTTTGCATACGTGCATACCAGTATACCATTACGACATCCTTTATGAATAAACATGATGTCTGATGATTGTATTCATATATACCAACGTACCATCACGTCATATATGCAAATGTAGTCTCAAATACAACAATTTCATTGGCTGCTGTACGTGTTGTCGCGTTAACACGGACAAACGGTGCGTGTTGACACGGTTAAAAATCACGCTTTTCATTTAAAGACTTTTGACCCCGATCGCCTGCCATACTTCCACGCGTCCACTTGGGATATTACGACACATTTCATCCTCTGTTTTGGAACGAAAGTGGCTAACTTCTGTCAACCTCACGAGGACGAGATTTCTAATGCCTGACATGCTGTGGAGAGCCTGGCGGCACAAGTGACGGATTTATCCACGCGCTTTCACCATTTTCGTCTGGAAACACCCACTTCCCAGAGAGTCCACAGTTCCTCCGAACCCAGGATCAACAACCCACCGTGTTACGCTGGTGAACCCACTGAATGTCGCTCCTTCTTAACTCAATGTGAGGTTGTAATTTTCCCTTCAGCCCACCACTTATGCTGAGGACCGCACCCGAGTGGCCTTTGTGGTTTCTTTACTGACCGGACGGGCGCACGAGTGGGGAACGGCTGTCTGGGAGATGCTCTGTATGCTCAATATGCTCTGTTCAAGGAGGAGATCAGTATAGATCCCTCAAAGGTACGAGTCGTCACAGATTGGCCAGTTCCTGATTCCCGAGTCGCGCTCCAACGATTTCTGGGGTTTGCCAATTTTTATCGCCGGTTTATCAGAGATTTCAGAAAAGGGTTGCCGCCCCCCTGACAGCGCTCACTTCGGTCAAGTCTCGTTTTTCTTGGTCCGAAGTGACCGCTTTTGAGCGTCTCAAGACTCTTTTCACCACCGCACCGATTTTAATCACCCCTGACACCAAAAGACAATTCATCGTCGAGGTGGATGCTTCAGATGTAGGCGTGGGGGCGGTGCTTTCGCAGCGCTCCCCGCTTGACGATAAGCTTCATCCATGCGCGTTCTTTTCTCATCGGCTCTCGACCACTGAACGCAATTATGACGTGGGGAATCGTGAATTGCTGGCTATTCGTTTAGCTTTTGGGGAGTGGCGTCAGTGGTTGGAGGGGGCGACCTGTCCGTTCATAGTTTGGACGGACCATAGAAACCTCGAATACATTCGGTCAGCTAAGAGGCTGAATGCCCGACAGGCTCGCTGGGCACTTTTTTTTGGTCGTTTCGAGTTCACCATTTCTTACAGACCCGGTTCTAAGAAACGTTAAATCAGATGCCCTCTCGCATCAATTTGGCTCCTCAGAAAGTGCTTAGACCAAGGAGGAGATTTAACCAGATTCTCGGTCGTATGCTCTGCAGTCTGGCATTCCAGAATCCTTCGTCATGGTGTGAGCAATTACCGTGGGCGGAGTATGCCCATAATTCTCTACCCTCGTCCGCCACAGGGTTATCCCCGTTTCATTGTTGCCTCGGTTACCAACCACCTTTGTTCCCATCTCAGGATGCCGAGTCCCCCGTTCCCTCAGTGTAAGCGTTCATTCAGCGGTGCAAATGCACTTGGAGAAGAGTTAGAACTGCCCTTTGTCACTCCAAAATTCGCACTCGTCGGGCTGCCGATCGACGTCGCGTCAAGGCCCCTAGATATGTTTGCGGCCAGAAGGTTTGGCTTTCCACCCTAAACTTACCCCTTCAGTCCTGTTCCCGTAAATTAGCACCTCGTTTCATCAGATCTTTTTCAATTGTTAAGGTCCTTAGCCCGGTAGCCATCAAACTCAAATTGTCCCACAATCTGCGGCGCGCCCACCCCGTGTTCCATGTGTCTTGTATAAAACCTGTTATCCATGTGTCTTGTATAACCCCCCCCCCCTTCCCTCCCCCCCTTCTTGTCGAAGGCTCCCCTGTCTATACTGTTCGTAGATTACTAGACGTCCTCCCCTGGGGTCGTGGGCATCAGTTTCTGTTTCAGATTATTGTTTGCAAATGATTCGCACTCGTACCTTCTACGTTGACCATCCTCTCGCTATCGCCTTCTGGAACCTCCTGTCTTGTCTTGTCCTGTCCTGTCCTGTCTCGCTACATCCTCTGGTACGTTAATTCTGTTCTCTGCCCAGCTATCCTGCTGCCCATGATCTTCACCTTATCGCACCTGTGAGTCTCCGCTACTGGTCTGGGGATTGAGTCTCCCTCGCTGTCTACCATTTTCTACCCTGGGACCACCGCTGTTGACCAGCCAAGTTTTTGACTTTTGTTTTCTCCAGTACTGTGTCTGCGTGACGGCAGACTCCAGTGTTACCTTTTCAATAAACTTTGTTCCTCTATCAGCCTCTGCCCTTGGGTTATCACTGACACATTCATCACAACCAGAGGCTAGAGGCTCAGGAATGCCGCAGCCCTTCCAGAGGCTAATGGAGAAGGTTCTGGCAGAATTGAGAGGCAAATTGTGTTTTTTATATATAGATGATATTCACGATCTATTCACGATCATTAGATGAACACATACAACATCAGAACACTATACTGCAGAGACCCAACCAGGCATCTCTTACTCTTAACATGAAGAAGTGTCATTTCTTTAAACGACAGTTAAAGTTCCTTGGTCACATTGTCTCAGTAAAAGGAATGGAGGTTGACCCCAGAAAAAATCCTCCTCCCAAAGACCTTAAAGCCCTCCAACGCCAAATAATTGCATAATTATGATACATAATTACAAGTAATCTTTGTGTAAATGAAGATCTAACCTTGTGACAAGCCATCTTTGTTCCACAGCGTCTTCTTCTACAGGTCGTGTCTGCCTGGATAGTACCCGCACATCAATGCAGCTTCTGCAATGGTGTATGGGGATAGAAGCCAATGAAATGGCAGCATTCTGTGGAGACAGATGGGAGACATCTGATTATTACCTAAAACTTCATACCTGCTCTTTTGTTACTTAGTTCTGTTTTGTATGATAATACCTAATTACAAGTAATCTTTGTGGAAATGAAGATCTAACCTTGTGACAAGCCATCTTTTTTTCCAGAGGGTCTTCTTTGGCATGTTCAACTTTTATTTAGCAACGTTGTTGCCCAAAGTGCTTCACAGTTAACTAAAAACAGTAAAACATACATGTATAAAAATATTTATCAAGCCTAGCAGATGAAGGCATGACTACACACTCTTAGACATACCCCCTCACACAACAGTATAATGAGATCAGTGTAGAGAGAAATAAAACTAAATCAAAACTAAATGAAAATAAGTTATATCTACAATGTACAATACCCTTAACTAAAAGCTAAGTTAAAAAGACACGTTTTTAATTGAGACTTAAAGATTTCTATTGTTGAGCTAGCCGGAGATGAGGGGGAAGACTGTTCCACAACTTGGGAGCCATAACTGAAAAAGCTCGGTCACCCTTTGACTTCTTTTTAGAATAAGGTTGTGTCTACCTGGATCGTACCCGCACATCAATGCAGGGTGTGCATTGGTGTGTGGGGACAGGGAGTTCTGGAGCTGGGGCGGCCCGTCCAGTCCTAATAGTATTTAAACCAGTTGTGGAGACTGACAATGTCCAATTCAAGCCGCTTCTCTGGGTTTCTTTGCAGGAGAGAGCAAAGTAATTTGCAACATTCTGTGAAGAAAGAAAAGAGAAGTGCTATTATTATCTTAAACTTTACACTCGCTCTCTTTGATTAAGCTGAAAGATCTAAATATTATTGCATTACCCACACAACCATTTGAATTACTTTGTTCTATTTTGTATGATTTATAATTTCAAGTGTACTTTGCTGAAATGAAGATCTTACCTTGTGACAAGCCATCTTTGGTCCAGATGTTATCATTGAGCTCATCCAAGTCTTCTGACTCTGGAAATTGCCCACACAGCAGCGCAAACAAGAGTATCCCAAGTGACCAAACTGTCGCTGGTTTCCCGTGATACTCGCCGTTTAAACCATACTCAGGGGGCCGGTACCATTTTGTGCCTGGAAAAAATACATTTGGTCTGATTTGTAAGTTTGTATTAAAGGGGTCATAGACTGGATTATTTTATTATTTTATAATGTTTCCTGGGGTGCCCTTATAATGTAAGTAAAATGGTCATAATTTATAAATAAAAGGCATTTTTCCATGCCTGATTTTAGCCTCTGATTTGAACGCTCTGTTTTAAGGGGCGTGTCTGCTGTGAGACTTCAGTGTAAATACCCACTGCTGTGATTGGCTGACATGTTTGCATATGAAATAGCTAGTATTACATGTGGAACTCTCTCTAAAACGTTTACTACGTTTTTACTAAAACAGCTATCGAGATTAAGGAATCGTGAAAAGTATTGATCATAATGATCTATTCAAATTCTGATTATTTTATTATTTTATAATGTTAGTCGCAAGCAAGTCGAACGGCTTAATGACCCATCATCAAAGTTTGAGACCCACCTTACAGCTCTGAGGAATAATACATACCAGCAAAGGACGTGTATCCCACATTGGTCAGGATTTCGCCGCACCCAAAGTCAAATAGTTTGACTTCCAGGGTGTCCGGGTTAATTAGCAGGTTTTCCAGCTTTATGTCGCAGTGCAGCACTCCACGTTGACAGCATGCTTGAGCTGCGAGTGTTGCCTGCAGCATGATAGCCTTTGCTATGTTCTCTTTGATGGTGCCTTCGTGGCGGTCTAGAAATTCGATCAAGTTCTCACAGGGTGTAGGCAGCTCTAGAACCATAATGTATTGTTCAGGCTCTTCGACCCAGTCCAGAAGCTGGATGATCTGGGGAACCCTGGGGCCTTTGTTGGCAAGAATTAGCAGACCGATCTCCTGTGGAACGGGTTCAGGATGACCCTCCTAGAAGAAAGACAATTCTTATGATCTTACATGGAGAAAGGAAGCAGACCACTACTAAACTACTGACAATACCAGTTTGTCTATTGAAAAATAGACTGAGAGAAACAGAGTACTTACAATGTCGATCCATTCTATACCCACTTTGTCAGCGAATTTCAGCGCCACCTGATCAACAAAACAAAAAAATGGATTTGTGTTAGAATTATTTACAATGTGTGTGCAGAGTTCATATCATTTCAGTCATTAACCTTGAACAGACATGTTCAGTTTCATGAATTTAAATTCTAATCATCTAGAGCATGTCTAACAATTTAAACAGGTCTGAGAGGTCAAGTGCTCTAAGTAGTGAACATAAGATACACTGAGAATGCTTGAAAAGAAGAGAATGATTCGAGTATAAGATAGGGCAAGAACACTTTGATAGATAAATAATGCAAGTAAAATAAGTGATACCTCAAGGCCATCTTTCAAGCGAATCCCTGCATAAACGCTTCCAAAGCCTCCTTCACCGAGCTTCCTGCCGATTTCATAGCTGTAGAAACCGACGTCTGTTAAAAGAAAAATAAGAAGAGTTGATATGAAAATTGCTTTGTGCCTGAGTAAAGGCATATATTGTATCAAACGTGTGTTTGTCTTGTGTAATGTTGGAGTTATGACAGTAAACTTACCAATAATCTTGTTATCTTCAGGCTGACAAATAAAATACTTAAACCAGTTGTGGAGACAGACATTGTCCAATTCAAGCCGCTTCTCTGGGTTTCTTTGCAGGAGAGAGCAAAGTAATTTGCAGCATTCTGTGAAGAAAGAGAAGAGAAGTCCTATTATCTATTTATAAATTACAAAAATGTCTGTGTGTCTGTTATTCGCATATCTCTCGAAGCGTTAGTCTGATGGATTTCAAACTTGACAGGTGTCTTGCTACAGGCACGAGTAAGTGCAGTGCCAAGTTTGACGTTGTTTGGATTAGAAATGCAAAAGATATCATCAAATATATCGGTATAAGCACACATTGGCTTTTGCCACTCTAGCCGCTGGGCACTCCCCCTCTCACACTGACACTGAGTGAGCACAGCCCAGGATCAGAGACAGAGAGGGTCGAAGATAGCAGCGGAGCTTAAGTAGCGTTTTCTCTGAGTTCACTGTGTAGCCTGCACCCTAATCGTCGCGCTTATTCATTTGTGGATGTTAACTGAAACTGTAAGTCAGCTACACTGTTTATTTCTGAATATTATATTTTATTCTGGTGCGCTTAACGTTATCACTACTGGGTAATAGTAGCCTATGCTATTCACTAACTAAACATATCCTATTCAATGCGTTCACAGTCTCTTTCACGGCCATCATTTGTAGTAGCCTATTCACAAACTGTTTGCTCAAGTGTAGCGTTTTCTCGGAGTTCACTGTGTAGCCTGCTCCCTCAATCGTGTAGTTCAATTTTCCATATTTATTGTATGTCATTATGTCAGTATCAGTATTTGCTTTCTACCATGCACAAATATAAATGTCACTGAACTTTTGCTGTGTAATTGTAACAATGAGCACTCAAACACACCGAACTAACAATACTAAAAACATACACAAAAACTGATTTTGCACGGGCATTTTGCACTAGTTACCTTAAACTTCACTCTTGCTCTATTTGATTAAGAGTCTAAGCTGAAAGATCTAAATATTACTGCATTACCCACACAACCATTTGTATTACTTTGTTCTATTTTGTATGATTTATTATTACAAGTGTCCTTTGCTGAAATGAAGATCTCACCTTGTGACAAGCCATCTTTGGTCCAGATGTTCTCATTGAGCTCGTCCAAGTCTTCTGACTTTGGAAATTGCCCACACAGCAGCGCAAACAAGAGTATCCCGAGTGACCAAACTGTCGCTGGTTTCCCGTGATACTCGCCGTTTAAACCATACTCAGGGGGGCAGTACGCTTCTGTGCCTGGAAGAAAGAGATTTTGTCTGATTTACAAGCTTGTTTTAAAGCAACATTTTGACTAGGTATTCATTAGCGTGGATGAAATTATTTGATGCTATTGATTCACAATGGTGGATTCCATTACATGATTCTTTGTAAGACCTTGACTCATTCAAGTCGAAAGGTCACAAACTCGTCATCAAAGTTTGAGACCCACCTTACAGCTCTGAGGAATAATACATACCAGCAAAGGACGTGTATCCCGCATTGGTCAGGATTTCGCCGCACCCAAAGTCAATTAGTTTGACTTCCAGGGTGTCCGGGTTAATCAGCAGGTTTTCCAGCTTTATGTCGCGGTGCAGCACTCCACGTTGACAGCATGCTTGAGCTGCGAGTGTTGCCTGCAGCATGATAGCCTTTGCTATGTTCTCTTCGATGGTGCCTTTGTTGCGGTCTAGAAATTCGATCAAGTTCTCACAGGGTGTAGGCAGCTCTAGAACCATAATGTATTGTTCAGGCTCCTCGACCCAGTCCAGAAGCTGGATGATCTGGGGAACCCTGGGGCCTTTGTTGGCAAGAATTAGCAGACCGATCTCCAGTGGAACGGGTTCAGGATGACCCTCCTAGAAGAAAGACAATTCTTATGATCTTACATGGAGAAAGGAAGCAGACCACTACTAAACTACTGACAATACCAGTTTGTCTATCGAAAAATAGACTGAGAGAAACAGAGTACTTACAATGTCGATCCATTCTATACCCACTTTGTCAGTGAATTTCAGCGCCACCTGATCAACAAAACAAAAAATGGATTTGTGTTAGAATTATTTACAATGTGTGTGCAGAGTTCATATCATTTCAGTCATTAACCTTGAACAGACATGTTCAGTTTCATGAATTTAAATTCTATTCATCTAGAGCATGTCTAACAATTTAAACAGGTCTGAGAGGTCAAGTGCTCTAAGTAGTAAACATAAGATACACTGAGAATGCTTGAAAAGAAGAGAATGATTAGAGTATAAGATAGGGCAAGAACACTTTGGCCACTTTCACCGCCCGTTTACACGTTCTTTCAATTGTGACCCATATCGGATTCATGTGTTTACACTTGCCATACAATCTGAAACAATGCGCATGCTTAAAGGGTTAAATTCTCTTGCACAGATGGACGAACACGAAATATGCTTGATGCTAGCTCTGCGATGCGAAGTTCGCCAAACATCACCATGATTATGAGGCGGAGGAGGACAAAAAGAGCCATTGCAGCCTGTGCTCATCCTTCAGTTATTGAGTGCGAGAGAGATCTCAGGACTCGTGGGAGCATATTGTGTTTAAAAACTGGCTTTAACGAGGAGCGGTCGGTCCGAAATTTTAGGATGAGCAAGCCAACCTTCAATATGTTGTGTCAACATTTGTCCACATTCCTCTCCTATGACGACACAATGTTTCGACCCTTCGCAGATGCGAGTCGGGGTTGCTCTCGTCATTAAACCGCGGAGATGTAGATAATGCCTCAGAAAATCCGATCTGCCTGTTTACATGACAGTCGCATTGGCACATATCTGATTTATATCTGATTTATTTCCACATATGAACGAGGCCTGAAACCGATTTCGAAATATTCGAATGCATGCGTTTTTTTCCTGTTTACACGGTCATAGTACACATCCGATCTGCCACATCCGATCAGGGTCGTCACACATGAGCAAAAAATCAGAATTGGGTCACATTTCACTGACAGTGTAAACGAGACCTTTGATAGATAAATAAGTGATACCTACCTCAAGGCCATCTTCCAAGCGAAACCCCAAATAAACGCTTCCAAAGCCTCCTTCACCGAGCTTCCCGCCAATTTCATAGCTGGAGAAACCGACGTCTGTTAAAAGAAAAATAGGAGTTGACATTAGTAAAGACAGATATAATATCAAAAGTTTGTCTGTATTGTGTTATGTTGGAGTCATGACAGTCAACTTACCAATAATCTCATAATCCTCCAGTTGCTTCAACTGAGGTGATACAGTGTCCCCTTTCGGTCCGACATGGGGGACGTTGACTCTGCAGTCTGACATGGCACAGACTATAACTTGAGGGACATCAACACAGAAGTCAGCCACATCCAAGCCTGGAGCTGATGTGGCACAGACTGTAAATTGAGGGACATCATCTCTACAGTCTGATATTGCACAGACTGTAACTTTAGGGACATCATCTCTACAGTCTGATATTGCACAGACTGTAACTTTAGGGACATCATCTCTACAGTCTGATGTGGCACAGACTGTAACTTTAGGGACATCATCTCTACAGTCTGATATTGCACAGACTGTAACTTTAGGGACATCATCTCTAAAGTCTGATATTGCACAGACTGTAACTTTAGGGACATCATCTCTACAGTCTGATATTGCACAGACTGTAAATTGAGGGACATCATCTCTACAGTCTGATATTGCACAGACTGTAACTTTAGGGACATCATCTCTACAGTCAGCCACATCCAAGTCTGGAGCTGATGTGGTACTGACTGGGACTTGGGGGACCTCCACACTGCAGTCTGCCACTTCACGGACTGGAACTCGAGGGATATTTGCTCTATAGTAGGCCACATCTCGAACTGGAACTCTATAGTCGGATGTAGCACAGACTGGAGTTTGGAGCGTATTGACATTAAAGTCAGAGAAGATACAGCTCAAAGAGTTGAGGACGTCGGCACCCCATTCTGACGAATCTCCGACTAAGTCCTGGAAGGCGTCATCACTCCACTCGTCATCGACTTCAGCATGACCAGGTTCCTCTGCAACGCTGAGAACTTCGGCCTCACTGGTACTGGTGACATGCTGAGAAGTCTGATCTAAAGAGGGAAATGATATAAACCAAAAGATGTTTTTAATGAAATACTATTAATAAAAGATTGATAACCGTATACATTACTAGACACTAATATTGCTGCAGCTAAGCTTGCTGTAAATTATGAAGCAAGTTTTTGGGGCTTTCAGACAGGTCTAATTCGTGCATTCCGCTTTCTCAGTTGTCGGTCAGTGAGCACATGCAGGAATATTCTGTTCTCTGTTTAAGTTTTAAATTAAAAATAGTTCAGCTTTTCAAAACTTACCCCAAATAAGTTTCATTAAGTTAAGTTTACATTCATTAAGTTAGTTTTACATTAAGTTTCATTCATTTGAGCGTGTGAATATCAATGGGGCAATCTAGATGTTGCTTGGTGACCCTTTAGTAACCATACATGCTCAAATGTAGAATTCGTTAATTTGCTATCTGATTAGCACAACATTTTCATTTTCAGACTTGAGTTAGGCCCACTGGGCAAACGTCACACGGCATAATTATTATTCTTGAGCAATTTCACCTTGTAGTAGGACTTGTAAAGACAGCATAAAAACTTCAATACAAATCTGAGGTAATACATTTTAATGTCTTTTTAAAGTATATTATGTTACTGTAGTTTTTCAATTCATGGTTGAACATTATTATTATTTATTAGACTTTAAAAACAAAACTTTACATATTCTACATACTCTACATATACCAATAACATTGACTTGTCTGCTCCTCTTTCATACCTTGACTTGAGCTGGTCTTATTGGTTTTTGCCTTCCTCTTGACTTTCTCTTTTTTGTGTAAATTTTCCACACAGTCAGAAACATCTACACATTTAACACAAGAAAATTTTGAACCCATTTTCAAATGCTAAACAACGACGCTGCAAGAAATGCCAATAGAAAACTGTCAGCAAAGTAATGAATAGAATGTGCGAAAATGTGCTTCTATTGACCTGTAAGCGACTGTGACGTCACGTTCTATGACGCATTTCAATCCATTTTTTACAGTCTGATTGGAATGGCAGCTAAGAAAAAAAAAAAGCCCCTTAGAAAACAATCTGCTTGACGATATGGCCAACGCTGCAACAATATTCAAGGGGTCCTAATGCTTTTTCACCTTTTAAACTTTTGTTAGTGTAATAATGTTGCTGTTTGAGCATAAAAAAGATCTGCAAGGTTAGCTCAAAGTCCTCTCCAAAGGGAGATATTTTTTATTTAACAGAATCAAGAACTACAACGACACCCCAAAAAACTAAATCAAGACTTCGTAAAAGGGCAGAATAATACTCCTTTAATGTAGCCTATTATTAATAATCAGCAATCTAAGTTACATGTCATCATGTGTTAACTACTCTCTCATCCGGCACTGTGCGTGTCTTACCCACAGTCTATGGTCTTACCTGTACCTTGTTCTTCCGATGTTTTCGTTGTCTTGGAGACCTGAGTGTAGCAATCAATCAAAAGGATCACGAAGCCATTTAAAATCCAATCAGTTACCGTTTGAGCCGATAGATGGCGCCAAATACACAGCGCGAAGTGATATGGGAATGACGAACGTTGTTGGATCGGCGGTCGGTTATACAGCGTTTGCCCGGATGATAAACCCATCAGAGGCGAATATTCCAGCGGGCCGTAATACAATAAGTATATAAATATGGCTATTCTCATTTATTATAGATATTGTAGTAGGCCTATATTGATTAAAAAAACATTCGCTTTTTGTATAGCTTACTTTAATAACATTACATTTGTTTGTTTTATTATACCTACAATTTTATTTTATTTTAAGTAGGCTAACTAGTCTTTGTGGAAAACTATCCAATACATATAATGTTTAGTTTAGTTCCCTGTGGACCTCAGTGGAATGTTCTGAAGAGAAGCGTTACCATTTGTTTATGTTTGTGATGTCATAGATACATATGCAATGGGAATTGCATCTCCTGCATTCCTCGCCAGCCAAGACAGTTTGGGAAAGACTGAGAGAGGTTTAAGTTTCTGTCAACAGATATATACAGACCATTACGTCATCTGTTTTATTTCTGAAGCTTAATATCATGGGTGAATATCGAAAAAGATGTGAAAATATGAAATACATAAACAATCGTTTATAAATGTTGGCACTGACATTTTTGTTTGGCTGACTCTCGTGGTACTCAGTGGTCATGAGTGATTCAAAGTTTTGGTATATTTGTGTGGCAGTTGTGGGTGTATCCTGTGGATACAAAGAAACTGAAAGGACTGATCACTATTATACTTATTATTATATAATATAGGCTAAGCCTATTATTATACATAAAATATTATGAACAGCTGTTTTGAGTTAAGTTTCCTTTCATTTTTGTTCTTGTAGTTATCAGCTGGAGAATGAGTGAGAGCGCCATCTGCTGGGTCTTAAAGTAATAACAAACGTCTTTTCCTTCAACAATACTAGGAAGATACTGTATTTAAACAGTATTTAATTTGTACAATTAAAAGATAAAAATGTTTATTAAACATATGCAACATTTATTACATTTTGTACAAATATGAATATAAATCTGCAAACAGTACATTAACAAAATCAGCTTTCAGACAAATAGTGGCAACAAGTGGCACAGGAATTGCACACCATGTCGCCATGAAATAAAAATTGACACTTGTTTTTCCTCCTAATATTGCAGTATTTATTGTAAATAATTTACCTGTACACATTTTTTTTTATTCATTTGCCCTCATAATCATAATCAAATTAAAGGGTTAGTTCACCCAAAAATGAAAATTCTGTCATTAATTACTCACCCTCATGTCGTTCCACACTTGTAGCCTAAGACTTTCGTTCATCTTCAGAACACAGATGAAGATCTTTATAATGAAATCTGAGAGCTTTCTGTCTAATCGTAGTTGTAACTATATTTACAGTAGGCATAATTGTCATTGCATGTGTATGCAGCATGAGTCAAATACAATCTTCTGTTCGTGAACAGTTGTAGCCTATTTCATTCATTAATCTGACTATGCATCCGTGCATTTAATTGCCATTGGCTCGTGTGATAGTGATATGGATCTTAGTAGTATTTTAAGTGATAATTGATTCTATAAACAACTAAAAAAGATAAATTTCGGCTTTCTCCGGCTCCCTGCACAGGGCGTAATGCGAAACCGGAAGTGTCTAACCGCACACTCGCTGATCCGAAATCCAAAATGGCGGCCACGTGCAATTAGGCAATTAGTCTATTGGCAGCAATGCACCTACCACTTTGATACTTCAAAAAGTTCATAAAGAGATCGTAAAACTAGTCCATATGAATTGAGAGGTTTAGTCCAAATTTTCTGAAGACTTGATCGCTTTATATGATGAACAACGTGAATTTAGGCTTTTATGTAAGGGACAATGTAAATCCAGCCGGTTGTTCTTTCAAAATAAACCCCCTTCAGGTTGATGGAAGTCCTCATCACCCTGTCGGGGGGTTATTTTGAGAGAACAACCGACTGGATGTACATTATCACGCTTATTACACAGCTACTTGCCACATAAGTAAATAAATAAGACACAAAATATTGATCTGAGTTGAAATATTTATTATTTCTTTAAAGCAAAGCTTCCGTGGAAAGAGCAGTTGCTAGCATGGCAAGTTCAAACTAGACGGACATACGGTAACGTTATACAGTCATAGGCCTACCACTTATTACACAGCATTTTGCCACATACATAATTATGTAGATTAGAGATATTGATTTCAGATTAAACTGTTTTTAAATAGTAGCCTACCTGTTTATTTTATAATCCAACAGTGTAACAACAATAGTCACAAAATGGCAGCAGTTGCGTTTGTATGAATTAAGAGAGAGTGAGTCCATGATACTGAATGGCATAATTAAATAACTGTACACAAAATATTGATTTTACTGAGTTTTAATATTTTATTAGCTCACCAAATGCAAAACTTCCACGAAGAAAAACAGTTCCAAGCAAGCGTTTAGCGCTGCTGACTTCAGTAACCCAGATGAGCCTGCGTTAGCCTATCTGTTTTCAGAGGTTGTTATCTGGGAATAACATACCGCTGGATGGCGCGATTGACCAATCAGAATCAAGTATTCCACAGAGCCGTGTAATAATCACATATATACAATAAATCAACACACATCATTTGTGGTAAACAGAAGCTCAAGCATGGTAACTTGATGTGTCAGAACCAATGAGAGTCATTCCCGTGTTACGCAGCACATTTGCGCTTCAGCAAATGCCAATGAAGTTTAAGTACAGTTGAGCATATGTTCGCTGATCAATGTTTATATGTGAATAAAAGCCTAAATTCAATCTGTTCATTATATAAAGCTATTGTGTCTCTTCGGAAAATTTGGACTTAACGGCTCGATTCATATCTGTGGCAAGCAGGTCTGGGCCGAGAGTCATGACAGAAAGGCGCGGTGGCGTGATTAACCTGCGCACCGGCCTCGTATCTCTCACAGAGGAGCTACGGAAGCATAAAAGGAGGAGCAACGACAGTGAAGGACGAGAGAGGACCAGGCCTGGACTTTACGGTATGTTTTGTTTATGTGTGTGCAGCAGTCGTCCGTAAGGGGTTGCCGGTTTTGCTTTCATTTTGTGTTTTGTATATTTTGATATATTAAAGTTGTTTGAATGTCCGCCGGTTCCCGTCTCCATCTTCCCATAACAACTCACCTCGTTACATTGGTGCCGAAACCCGGGAGGAAGGAGGAACGCTGCTGTCATGGAGTCCTTGCCGCTGTGGGATTCCGCAGTGCCATTGAGCAGGGCTGAGCAGAGTTTGCCTCCACGCTCAAGGCGGTGGGCTGGAGTGAGTTGCCGACCGTCTGGGTTGAGATAGAGCGCAGTCTATTTTTTGTTTGTTTGTTTGTTTGAAAAGCCGACTGTAATTTTGCGCTTCTTCTGCCAGGCCTTAGGAGTGGAAAGTAGTTAATGCTATTATTGACTTTCATTTATATTATTGTCTTGAATTTCTGCCAATTAGAAGAGTTAACAAATTGACCATTTGTTTGGGTAGAACTCCCCCTGACTGTAACTACCCACTCTTGTCTACTACGCGAGGCAGTGGACATCTAAAATGAGCCTTGTCTTAGTGCAACTGGTTGCTCATTTCGACTTGAAGCCTTTTTTGGAGGGCACAGTGGCACCATAGTGGTTTTCTCGGAACGGAGGATGTGGACAGGGAGTGATTAAAGATGTCTGTGTAAATAGGGGCCAGTTGTGCAGCGTTGTTCTTGGTGTACATCAGTTTTAACCTCAGAATCTCTTTATTTACCCATCTCTCCTCAGCTGTAAACCAGCCCAGTATGGTCCATAAGAGTCTTCATAGTACAGAACAGTTTGTTTGGCATGTAGATCATGAAAATGTTTGGTTTTACAAGCATGGCTGTACACATAACATTAAATTGTTTACTGAAACTATTCACGGTGCCTTTGGTTGGTTTTATCATGAGAGACGAGAAAAACCAGCGAGACTAGAGGAATGCAGGGAAAAGGCCTGCAATGATAGAATACATGCCCAACTGCTTGAGGAACAGCCTTATTTGGAAAAGGAGGCAAATGATTATGCTTTGGAAACAGTCTGAGATAACCCAAGACCCAGAAACACTATGAGAGGGAGAAAAACTGCAGCAAAAATTGTGGTAGCTTTTTTGGCACAGATTGTATGTGCTGTTATGTAAAGTACTCTACCACACAAAGGCAACATTTTGTAACTATTAGGTATTTTATAAATAATACTAATAATTACACTGCAAAAAAGAGGCTTTTTCATGTTTTTTTTTTAAATGTTATTCTTTCCAGTTATATACAGTAGCCTATCTGTCAAAAGTTTGGAAACATTAAAATGTTGTTTTTTTTTTTTTTTTTTGAAAGAAGTCTACTTTATTTAAGATATTTTCACTTTTATACTTAAAATAATGCAAGTGCAGTAACACAATATGTTTATATTCGATGTGCATTCTTTCTTTCTCTTAATATCTCATGTAATACAAGCAAATAATAAGTGTTAAAGTAAATATACCTTTTCAAGGAGTTTTATTTTTAACTGGGAAATATGACAAAAAATATTCATTAAGAAGGAATGTTTGCAGGGTTGACTATGATCTGTTCAGTCTGCCAGGGTTCTGCCACTTCTGTCTAGTTTATATCTTGGTTTGGTGACAGAGCTCTGACAGTCCCGGTTTGTCATGTTATAGTCCTGTTTGTTGTGAGCACATGGCACAAGGAAACACATGACAAGCCATGTGCTCTCCTGTAGATTGTCTAGCCCCTCCCATCTTGTTATCTAATTATTGATTAATTTGCCCCACCTGCCTTCCCTCGTTACCCTCTTTTGTTTGCTTCCCTATTTATTCTCCCTGTGTTTGCAGTCTTGTGCTGGTTCGTCATCTATGTATCCTCGTGTTCCTGTTTCTTGCCAGTTCTGTTGTATCTTGATGCCTGTCATGTTTTTTTTTTGCCCCCATGGGGAGTTTTTGTTTGTATTTTGTTTCATTTTTATTAAAGACCCTTCACTCCTGCACTTGAATCCTTGCTTCACTATTACTTCCACCCGTGACACTGACGGGTTAAGCTCAACTACAACGCAAACAGTGTGAAAATAGATGTCAAAAAATTTTATCAAGCCATTTTCTCATTTTTAGTGTACTGTTTTGCTTATAGGAAAACAGTATTGACATTTGCTGAAATCATAGAAGTGATAAAAACACCATTCTATTTACTGTATTAAAGAGTAACTTTTAAGGTAAGACCATTTGTCATTTGGAAAGTCGGACAGGATTTTTTTTTTCTTTCCTCTATACAAAAATGGTGAGGTTTGTGGATTTTTGGCCAGCTTGTCTAAAATGGCAGCTCACCTGATTATTTCTGACAGAAGTACTACATTTACTTTCACAGCTTTCATTAAAACCAACCCTTAAGCTAGGAAGTAATTGTGCACTCAGTCATATCCACTTCCAGTGCAAACAGGAATAAATAGGCTAACAAATACTGGGGAAAAGCAGTGCAGTCTCTTTTCAGTAGCAAAAACATTATGCATAATTCAAGTCCCAGCAGTTTACATTCATGTAAGACATAACCAACATCTGTTTACATTACCTTGCCAAGATGAGCATTTTCACCAAGTGTGAATACACTCCTACCAAACCAAGCACAGAAATACAAAGCCGTCTGTCTGTTCAAGTCATTACTACAGTAGAAAGACTGATATAATTACGTTATTTTTTGTTTAGGTATCGATTTGGTACCAAAGTACATGCATATTTGTTTGCGAAACATCATCTTTCCTCAAGAGATGAAGCCTTTCATCTCCTTTTAATGGTGTTAATTTCAGTAAGTTGGGTAAATGCCTTTAAGTCATGTCTTTATACTCATTTGTGAGCCGTTGTGACCAAGGAACAGCTTCGGTTTCTGTTATCATTAGATGATAGCCTGGTTAATCTATCTATAAATTACAGAAACGTCTGTCTGTCTGTCAGTCAGTATGTCTGTTATTCGCATATCTCTCGAACCGTTAGTCCGATGGATTTCAAACTTGACAGGTGTCTCTACGGGCATGAGTGCAGTGCAGGTCAAGTGCAGTGCCAAGTTTGACGTTGTTTGGATTAGAAATGCAAAAGATATCGTTAAATATATTGGTAAAAGAAGCCCCAAGAAGGTTGTGGTTTAAAAATAAACATTCTGACATAAACACTCTGTCAGCTACACTGTTTACTTCTGAATATTATATTTTATTCACGGCCATCATTTGTAGTAACCTATTCACAAACTGTTTGCTCAAGTGTAGCTTTTTATCGGAGTTCACTGTGTAGCCTGCTCCCTGAATCGTCAAGTTCACTGTGTAGCCTGCTCCCTGAATCGTCGAGTTCACTGTGTATCCTGCTCCCTGAATCGTCGCGCACACTGAGTGAGCACAGCTGGCCACTCCCCCTCTCACACTGACACTGAGTGAGCACAGCTGGCCACTCCCCCTCTCACACTGACACTGAGTGAGCACAGCTGGCCACTCCCCCTCTCACACTGCACACTGAGTGAGCACAGCTGGCCACTCCCCCTCTCACACTGACACTGAGTGAGCACAGCTGGCCACTCCCCCTCTCACACTGCACACTGAGTGAGCACAGCACAGGACCAGAGACAGAGAGTGTCGAAGAAAGCAGCGGAGCTTAAGTAGCGTTTTCTCGGAGTTCACTGTGTAGCCTGCTCTCTGAATCGTGTAGTTCAGTTTTCCACATTTATTGTATGTCATTATGTCAGTATCAGTGTTTGCTTTCTACCATGCACAAATAAAAATGTCACTGAACTTTTGCTGTGTAATTGTAACAATGAACATTCAAATACACCAAACCAACAATTACTAAAAACACACACAAAAACTGATTTTGCACGGGCACTTTGCACTGCTCCCTGAATCGACGCGCTTATTCATTTGTGGATGTTAACTGAATCTGTAAGTCAGCTATGCTGTTTAATTCTGAATATTATATTTCATTCTGGTGCGCTTAACGTTATCGCTACTGTGTAATAGTAGCCTATGCTATTCACCAACTAAACATATCCTATTCAATGCGTTCACAGTCTCTTTCACGGGCATCATTTGTAGTTGCCTATTCACAAACTGTTTCCTCAAGCATAGCGTTTTCTCAGAGTTCACTGTGTGCTTTCTACCATGCACAAATAAAAATGTCACTGAACTTTTGCTGTGTAATTGTAACAATGAGCACTCAAACACACCAAACCAACAATTACTAAAAACACACACAAAAACTGATATTGCACGGGCATTTTGCACTAGTTTTATTAATGTTTGATATAATGATGATATAAAATTCCTTACAAATAAACAAATTAAATTTCCACAATTTTCAAATGAGCAAGATTTTGAGTTGCACCATTGCAGAAAAATAATCATTGCTTCAAGCTTTAATCATGCCACTTCTGGATGTATTTCTTAGTTTGTAATTAGAAAACAAAACAAGACACCAAAATGTCACTTTTTAAAAGCAGAATTTATTAGATATGGTGCCTCTGACATTTCTAGAGATGTGACAATGTCATTGTGTAAGTTTGCTGAGTAACATATGTTTGGCCGTAATATATGTAGGCCTTTGGACTTAGCACTGGAATATAATGTTTGTATTTAAAAAGGCAGCACTAAACACAACAGCACACGACATTACAGAACTAATTCACTTTCTGTCCATATTTACAACAAATCCTCACATACATTTACAGCACACATTCACACCAGACACCAGCTTACTGTATAGGCCTATATATTTATAACATCCAAAAAAGAGACTCAACAAAATTTGAGACTCTTAGTGCGAGGAACACAATGAACCAGTTCAGAATGCTTCATATTTAGGGCTTGAATTTTCCGAATGTATCGCATACTCAGCAACAGCACAAATTCTGCTTGCTCAGTTGGTGCTACCATTTGAAATTGGTGGTTACTTTTTCAAATCAGTCTTAAATCATAATGTTTTGGCTATTTCAATTTGCGCCATGCCTTTCTCCTACGTCGGTCACATAAAAATAACTCGCACTTAATTGCGTTATTTCATACCCTACGCATGGGTTGATTAAAGTGGCCAGTCACTATGGAAACTGGCATACAGTGATTCACCGACACTTGGCTGTTTTACTTAACAACAGATTATTACTGGAGAAAAAGGTTATGTTTCTGGCTGGTAGTCTCTGGGTATGAGGACTAATAGAGATTAACAATAACAGGTGATGTATTTGTGCAGAATACAAGTTATGTTTTATAAAACAAATACACACTTTCTGTTTTATAATGCTTAATTTAAGTAATAAAAACACCGCACACTATAAAGAAATACTGTAGACACTGTAATGCACTTGACAAGTATTTTGTGTAATATGTATTCATAGTGCTCTGTGAGAAGCAAAATTTGAAAAGGATAGCTCACCCAAAATGTATTTGATTTTGATTTTATATGAACAAACATGAGGTTCAGTAATTTTGTGTGTACTGTTCCTTTAAGATTCTTTTTGCTACTGTTTGTAGCTACTGCTAAAATGTTCATAATGTATATTGGTCAATTTAATACATACATTAAGACTACAGAGTGAAGTACGATTAAGATTGGTTTTCCCTGACAGAAATATAATGTGTTCGGCACATAGACGTTTTGTACGTTTGCACAATTTTTAGAGATATTCACAGAATGTTCATTCTTTTCTGCTGTCCCTCAACAGTCAGGTCTCCTTAATGCAGTACCTGACAGGACAGGAAGTAGCAGGAGTTAGGCTGAAAATCTGCATGTGATCAACCCCCGGATCTCCCAGGCCACGTGGGGTCCGCCTCAAAGCTCCCATGCATGTTGGCCGGACAGCGCAGGAGAAAGGTGCACATTCAAGATTAGGTTTGGAGGACAGCAATCAGAGCTGCTGAGGGGTGGCCTGCTCCCTGTAGCCTGTAAGTACAAGAACATCAGAGATCACAAGACTGCTGTTACTGGACGTATACACTACAATTCAAAGGTTTGGGGTCGGTATAAGAATTTTATAATGTTTTTAAAATGTCTTCTTAGTAAAAGAGCCAGTGACCACAAAAGTTGACTATGTTGTATGAAAATATTCTGTCTCTCATAAAGTCATATGATCCTTCTGAAGTCATTCTAATATGCTGATTTGTTCTCAAGAAACATTTCTTTTTATTATCAATGTTGAAAATAGTTGTGTTGCTTAATATTTTTGTGGAAACCGTGCTAAAATAATTTTCAGGATTCTTTGATAAATAGAAAGTTCAAAAGAACAGCATTTATTTCATATATAAATTCCTGGAAACAGTATAAATGTCTACTGTCACTTTTGATCAATTTAATGTGTCCTTGCTTCATAAATGTATTGATTTCTTTCCAAAATAAAAAGAACCTACTGTGACCCCAAACCTTTGAACAGAATAAATGTAGATTGTGTAGCCTAATGATTAAATATCTGGTCTTGTAACTAAAAGGTTGTAGGTTCTAATTTCTTCAAAGCCTGGTCCATAAAGTCAAATACAGTATATCCATGAAGCCATTTTTTTTTTTTTACTCAGCCTCATGTCACTACAAACTCCTAGGACATTCTTTTTGTAGGCCACAAAACAAGTTATTTTGACTAATTTTCAGTGACTAATAATAACTGAAATTTTGGTTTGTTTGTCATTTTGTTTTTGTGTGTGCTATTATGTTAGCATAATAATTTACCAGTGTTGTTATTGTTAACTAAAACTAGTTCAAATGTGTTTATTGAAATAAAGCTGAAATAAAGTAAAAATAATAATATTCGATGAAAACTTGAACATAAAAACGAAGGCAGCAAAATTGTAAAAAAAAATTTTTTAGTATAGAAATAATACTAAAATAAACCTGTTATCAGTAATTATTTTATTACATTGAATCCTTTTTGTGAAGTCAAATGAGGTAGATATTTAAAAGCTGAATGACCAAACAACAGGAAGCCTACAGAAAGTTTTAAACCATCTTCAGCATAATTAAAAATGTACAAATAAATATAAAAAAACAGCTCCTCGCCAACAATGCTCAACGCTACCACCTGATACGAGCGGCACTTGACACATCACTTGGAGGCGTCTGGAAGGGTGACTCAGTTCACTTTTCTTACACATCTCCTCTAAAGTGCCTCACTGGTTCAGCTCGAGCAGCAGTCTTATATCTGCATTTACATATCACAGGTTTTGGCTTTATCTTTAAGCATTTATAGTGAGATTTAGAATGGGGATAGACTAATGATAGACTCATGGCCTTCTTAAAGCATTGCATTATAACAGGTTTAAATGCAGATGACTCAATGCATTAAAGCTTTCAAGATCCAAGCTTCAAATTACAAGTCATTTTTTTGTTGTTGCATGCAAGCCATTTAGTAATCTGTGCTGCAAAACGTAAGGCAAATGTATTAGTTGAAGGGACAGTAGACACAAAAATGAACAACTGTAATTATTTGTTAATATTCATGGCATTCTAAACCTGTATGCCTTTCTTATATATCCTGGCCACTTTTTTTAGTGTAATGAAAATGAATGAGGATTGGGGCTGTCAAGCTGATAAATGACCAAAAAGCACCATAAAAGTATCATGAATTTGGTCCTTTTTTCCTTCAGAGCTCTTCAATTATTCAGTCGATCCATTCCACAAAACTAGTTTGAATGATTCGTTCACAAAACAGACTGATCCGATTCTCAATGACTAAATGATTCAGGAGGTTAACAGCCCACAAAGCTACTGTATGGAAATATGGTCTACTAGTCATGGACTACTTTCATTAAATATTTTATTTTATTGTTATGGTGCTTTTGCATCCTTTTTGAAGCTTGACAGCCCTATTTCTCATTCAATTTTATTATATAAGCCTCATTTCTCATTATATCCTTTCAACACAATATTGTTCAAAAATTTGTTTCATGGAAAAGAAAATCATGCAGGTTTGATTCTTGAGGTGAACTATTACTTTAAACTGTCTTTCAAGGCTTCTGTGCCACAAAGGCAAGGCTGCTTAAAGATCTTGTCAAAGGGCTCAGCGTGCGACTGAAGGAGTTATAGTGGTGCATCGTTGTAGCAGTCTCTGTATGAAGTCTCATGTCTGCAAAGCTTCTTTTCTAATGAGCGCTATGGTTCTACTGGCATTTAATGGACAAAAAGTGGATCAAACAGACTGAGATGAGACTGGCAGATGGCAGGTAGTGGGAGGCACATTATCCAAGATGGATCAGAATAAACAGAATGGGAGAAGCCGAGCTTGCAGCATGTGTAGTGATAATGGGCTGAAATTAGTGACCAAACTGTGAAGACAGCAGACCTGTATCAAATATATTATTATGTTTTGCTGTTTAGGATATTGCCATGTTTTTTTTATTGCATTTAGAATGGTTTACATTAGTGTACTATTTCATAATGCTCACATACACACTGCAAAGTTTTATCATTCGCATTTAAATGATTCAATGACTCTTCTCTTGTTTCAGGATGAATCCCTGTTTTTTTTTGTTTTTTTGAATGAATCTCTTGAATGATTCAATGACTTACTCATAAAAAGGCATGTTGGACTTCATGTGGCATTGCGCAGACCGATCAACGAGATTTGCTGCTCACAGTCGGGATTAAACAGGGCCGTCAAAGTAAGACACTTTCTTCTTCCAGTAGCGATGCTCGCACGGTTGTTTACGTACTTTATCACAGATTAAGTGGATTAGATAGAATATTTGTGAAATACATAGACATTTCAGATGTTTTCACGAGGCAACAGAAACACTGTTTATGTACTGCATATGCATAATACAGCATCATCTGTATAAGAATACATTTCATAAGCCTTTCAAGTCAGAAAATTTCAAGTCAGACACCGATCGGTCTGCGCATCGCCGCATTAAGTGTAACACACCTAAAGACTCAACTTGTTTCATTACTAGATGAATCAGCGTTTTTTAAACGAATATCTTGAGTGAATGATTCAATGACAAATACATTTTTTTAACAGTCACTTGTCGCCACCTAATGGTGTAGCGATGTAATTGCTATAACCTTATTAACTTTTATAATTGTATAATTTCAGTTTTTGTAACACAGAAAATAATGACAGGCCTACTGTGTGGTTGACAAGACTGTTTGTGAAGCTGTTTCATACATGGCAACTGCTCTCTCTGACTCAGCAGCAGTGCTAATACCGATTTAAATGTTCCCTGTGATCGTACATGTCAAACGTTTAATAGACATAGCCGAATCACTGTGATTTAGGAATAACATTGCATAGGTGTCTGAATCGAGATTGTGATCTTTTAACGATTAATCGTGCAGCTCTAGTGTTTATAATAAAAGCTTATTTTTGCACTGCACCTCACCTGCTTGAGCATTTGTTGCTTACTCAAATATTTTATGTTAAATCCCTTACTCTCCTGGACGATCTTGAGGTTACAAAGGACGCAACAAAGAAACATTGCCTTTACAACAAAACACTTCATTTTTGCAGTGTAGATGCAGTATGTATGTGGCCAATGCGTGCAGGTTATGTTTTATAATATTCAAGGTGTTCTATCTGAGACAGGTCTGAGTATGAGTTGTTACAGGACAAAAGTCAAATATTAGGTCCACCTACCTTCAGAGACTTGCAATCCAAAAGGTTGTGAAGTAATAAAATAAATAAATAATAGATTAGATATTTGAAATAAATCCATAAAAAGATACATGCAGAACAAAAGCAAGTCAAAAGGGAATCCTGAATCACATTCAACAACGGCACAATAAAATCGAATCTGTGTTTAAATAAAAAAATTGTTCCACAGGACAAACATGTGACGTGAGAAGTTCTGCGAGTTGCTTCGTCCGCCTACACAGAACAATTACTGCAGCGCTTTCAATCCACTCCTACCAACAGACCGCTCTAATAGTCATTGTTCAAAGAATTCTGGCACCTTCTACTGCCCTGGAAGGCGGAGATGGTATGGAGCGAGAAACGTGAGGTTGAACTTGAACATGAACGGGGTTGACTGGTCCAATGCAGGGTGACTGCTGAAATCCTGTCATCTTTTCTTACACTTACTATGCATGATAAAGGGATAATTCACCCAAAAACGAAAAATCTGTCAGCATTTACTCACCCTCATGTTGTTCCAAACCTGTAATACTTTCTTTCTTCTGCAGAACAGAAAAGAATATATTTTGAAGGATGTTTTAACTGTTTTTGTCCATTTAATGAAAGCCCAAAACAACAGTTGATGGCATTGACTTTAATTGTATGGACAAAAAAAGACAAAATATCTTTTTAAAATAACATCTTTTGTGTTCGACAGAAGAAATAAAGTCCCGTATGGGTTTTGGAACGACATGAGGGTGAGTAAATGATGACTTTAACTGTATGTTCTAGTTTAGCTGGAAATCATTAAAAAAAAGATCTGTGAGATCACGATCATCAACTTCTTAAAGTGAATATAGTGTGATTTAAATGAATATATCATTTAATATAATAAAAAATATTTTTAAACTTGATTTATTCACTATTTAATGGAACACAAAAGTAGAATTATTTTAAGTATCCATTTTTTGGGGATTTATTTATTAGTTTCTATTTTAACAACAACAGTTCATATAGAGACCTTTGCTATCAAAATCCAGCAAAGACCAAAAATAAATAAACCAAATAACCACCTTAAATGTATCAAAGTGGTCAATACTCTTGTTTTCCACAGGAAAAATAATTTTTGGCACAAAAGTAAAGTGAATAAATAATATTAAAATTGTAATTTTGGGACGATTTATTATTTTAAAAACAACCCGTATTTAAGGGTTAGTTCACTCAAAAGTGAAAATTCTGTCATTAATTACTCACCATGTCGTTTTAAACCCGTAAGACATTCGTTCATCTTCGAAACACAAATGAAGATCTTTTTGATGAAATCTGAGATTTCTGTCCCTCCATTGACAGTCCACGCAACTACCAAAGTTTCAGTTGCGTAGCTGCCAATGGAGGGACCGAAAGCTCTCAGATTTCATCAAAAAGATCTTCATTTGTGTTCCGAAGATGAACGAAAGTCTTACAGGTTTGGAATGACATGAGGGCGAGTAATTAATGATAGAATTTTTGGGTGAACTATCCCTTTAAATAAATGAAGAATAAAATAACTCTGCTTTAGTATTACTGAAGCATACTCACTCGCGAGAATGACCATGTCCATTCCCCAAAATATGCTCATGATCCAGCCCACCATGACAATGGCAGTGACGATCTGAATGAAGGCAGCTGCGATGTTCAGCCAGAACACACAGCACATGTGCCTGTCGGGCAGGTCTGTCCTCGCTCCGCACAGAACTGTGAAGGCTGAGATGAATGTACCTGTCATAAAAATACAGTGAGATGCTGTCAACATGAGACGAAATGATCCTCTTCTGTGGTTAAAATGGTTAACGTGTGTAGTATGACCTCAGTCTTAATCTCAGCCTAAAACCGCACACTGTAATGATATCATTCATCAGGTTGTGAATTATAGGCATAATTATGGCATAAAATATTAACAACAGAGCTTGAATATAAATTAACATGGTGATTTTAAGAGCAGTCAGTGTCAGACATGCCTGTAGGTTTCATACATTGGTGGTCTGGGTTGAAATGAATGTTTGTTCTATGCTTAAAAGTTTATCGTACTTACATTTTGGTCTGTATTATTATTATTCACACAATATAGCACACAAATCATATGGACTACTTATATGATTCTTTCTGGTCCTTTTATGTATTTAAATGAAAAAAGATCTTTGTCAAGAATCTTTAAAAATTCTGGAACAACATGACATTTTCATTTTTAAGATAATTGGCATTCACAACCTTATTTACTTCCATAATCTGAAGTATTTAGAAGTAAAACAGGAAATGTAACAAGAAATAAATGTAGAGCGGTACTTAAATTTTTTTTTTTTTTTTATTGATTAAATGGTTAAAATTTGGCTTCACATAGCCAGATGGAGCCAGACAATAACAATGAAACATTCATAATAACTATGTTATAGGTAATATATAACAAGTCAATTTTTCATAAGTACATTGCTTTAAATTCATATTTGAAATGGATTGTAAATCAATCAAATGTTACTATTTTATCCACTGATCTGCAAGACCAGTCTTAAGAGGAGTCTCACTTGGGAACTTTTGGAAACTTTGCATTAAAGGTGCATTACAGCTGGTGGTTGAAATTGGTACTGCAGTTCAAATTCAAAATATTCGAGAGAGTTGTTTCCCCCGTCCCCTCCTCCTCAGACTCGACGCTCATGTGGGTTGCCACAATTTGCCAGATTGATGAAACGCAACAAGCGCAATTGACAATGGAAGGCAACAAGCCTTACGCTGTAAGTTGATGAGTTGATTTATCCGTGTTTTAACATGCCGCTCTGGACATAGAGCTTTTTATATAGACGTCGAGGAATCTTTTTTCGTGTAGAATCTGATCTCTGACCCAGTTTGTTTGCTGGCTTCTATGGCTGCAATGTGCTAAGTTTTCCACCAACTGGCAACCCGGGGTGTCGAAATACTATTGGGTAAATTGGCAGTGGGCGGGATCACACTGACCAAAAGTACTTATTTCCAACACGGAAAATACATTTCAAAGTAGAATAACTGGCTGTAGCATTGTTTTTCGGAGAAACAAGTATGTAAATGTAGCATGTTTCCTAAATATCTGCAAATATCTGGTATTTTTACGCTTTTACATACAGCACCTTTAACCAGCATGACACCGTAACTCACCAAGACAGCTCTTGTCATATATCTTCTATCCAGGGCAATTAGGTTATGAGGAGCTTTCCATATTTGTAAGGCTGATAAGCATAATTTACACAGATAGAGATTGAGCGAGTAGGCTGCACTGTGCTGCCATGTGCAGTTCAGAATCTAATTAGTATCACAATATTATCGCAATAATAGATTCTAATGGGGAGGACAGTGGTTGAACATTAGCATAGCTCATAAACTGATGAGTCTCCTGATTGTGAGAAATGTACTCTATTCACTGCGGTTACAGCCTGTCCTTTGGTCAACAGTATGGTCTGGCACTATGAAATGTTTGGCTATTATAGAGAGTAACTGGGACAGAACCTCTTAAGTTTATCTTTTGGAAGGGGCTTTCCAAGTTGAGGATGAAAAAAAAAAGAAAACCTTTCACAATGTTCTTATTCCCACGGCCGTTATACAAACAATACACTTACTGTCCCAAAAAGCAAATAGCTTACAAGAGACACCAGAGAAACAAAGAATGAATTTAGGAAATGGAAAATAACAATCTCTCTTTCTCTCTCCATCCCTTTGACTCAAGGAGGAGATATGCACCAACATTTTCATTCATCTATTTACATTCATACATCTATTTTATGTTCTAATAGAGTAATATTGTAAGATATTACAATAAATAACCTGTTTTCAATTTGATTATAGTTTAAAATGTATTTTTTTATTTCTTGTAGCTAAACCAAAGGACACCATGGCTATACCAAAAGTGCTTACATAGCAGAGACGTTTAAAACTGACCAAAAAAATTAAATAAATGACAGTGGCACCCGAAAACCTTCAGAAGGAGTCTGCAAACGCTCTCCTAGCAACATTGTCTCTCTCTCAGAAGAAAAGGAACTCAACGGGATAATTAACCTCCCACACTGGCAATGGGGCACATGTGAGGAAGGCTAGGAAAATTATAGTGATTGTGAGCCTAATGTGTGGGGATTAGGACCCCTACTGTATCTTATCTTCATGAATCCCTTCTTCATAGAGAAAACGAGTGTGAATGTGTGCATGTCTGAATTACATGTGTGGCATATGCAAGCAGACATTTGCCTGTTTGACAGGCAGAAGCATTGTTGACAGCCTGATGCAAGATCACACAGATGATTTGCAATGCAAGTGTGTGTGTCTGATAATACGGTGGAGTCTTCATGTCATTCACTTTAATTAGGAAAGAAAAATCATGGTTTTCACAAAAATATTAGGCAGCACAACTCAACATTGATAATAATAAGAAGTGTTTCTTGAGCAGTAAATCAGCATATTAGAATGATCTCTGAAGGATCATGTGACACTGAAGACTGGAGTAATGATGCTTTGCCATCACTTGTCTTCTCTCACCCATCGCTGACCCTAGAGTCTCTTCCGAGTGGAAGCTTGAGGATGCAGCATTCAATAAGGATTTTTCAGGAAGTCATTCAGAAGACTCCTCACTTGTTGACTAGCACACATTGCTTGAGTTTCTTAAAGTCACAGAGCGCGATTTGGACAGATAAAAAGGGACAACCTTCAGTTTATCAAAAGACACATTTCAACACGATCTCCCCCTCTTCAAATGTAAACAGAGCACAATGGTTATGGAGGTAAACCTGCTATTCAGAATAGAGATCCATAGAGAAATTGATTTTTAGCAGTAAGGAATAAACATTTCATGAAAGACCTATGAGCACCATGCTAAACTATGGTCAATATACTTCTTAGGCAGGGTGATTTCAAATTAGTTTTTATAAAAAATTAAAATTAAAATAAAAATTCATGTTGTAGAACAGCTGCTCAATCATGCCATTACATCATATGGCCAACCTGGAAGGCTAATTTTTTGGTGATTTAAATTTCTATTTATTGTAGTAGTTTTATTAAAATAAGGTGAGTGGTTAACATTACTGTCACTTAGTTACTTTAAGACTAAATTCAGAACATTCTTCTTTGAGACATTATTGTTCAAAAGTGTTGAGTCAGTAAGATATTTTTTAAAAGAAATTAAGACTTTTATTCAGCAAGGACACATTAAATTGATTAAAAGTGACAGTAAAGACGTATTAAGTTACAAAATATTTCTATTTCAGTTAAATGCTGTTCATTTGAACTTTCTATTTATCGAAGAATCTTTTCAGAAGAATGTTCCACAAAAGCAGCACAACTGTTTTAACATTAATAATAATAAGAAATGTTTCCTGAGCACCAAACCAGCATATTAGAATGATCTCTGAAGGATCATGGGACACGGAAGACTGGAGTAATGATGCTGAAAATTCAGCTTTGCCATCACAGAAATAAATTACAGTTTAGAATATTTTAAAATAGAAAACATTTAATTTAAAATCTAATAAATGTAATTAATTAATGTAATAAAAATGAATACATTTAATTTAAAATATTTCAAAATATTACTGCATTTTGATCAAATAAATGCAGCCAATAGTGTATGATTTTATGTATATGCATATATTAACTTTTGAGGGTATCCATGAGTCACGTCAATGTGAGTTTTGTAGGCAGTGTAGTGGAGGCTAGCTAGGTAGTATAAGCTAATGTAATAATTTTTTCAGATGCATATGGATACTGACCCTCTAAAATACAACATTGCACACTGTGTTTGGTCCATAGGTGGCAACTAGCTTGATGTATAACAGAGGCATTTCGAATGCAAGGTGAAGGATTAGCCTCAAGGTAGGCCTAGAAAACATGCACAGCGACCGTACCGGAAATTGAAAATTCCACAACAGCTCTGCGGCCTCTATTTATAACAGCTCAAGGATGAGTGCCAAGACAGCTTGCGAGGAGACACAAAAAAGTCAGTCTGACTGCCTGCAGTCATCACAGTTTTCAGTCATTCTGCTGAGGTGCTGATTACTCATCAGTCATTTACTCTCTGTTCAATCCTTTCCAAAACAAAAAAGAAAGAGTCATTTAGGTTAACACTGTCTTTTATGAGGCTCACAGCACTCATTTAATACAGAATTTTAAGGGACAATTTCACTTGTTATGACTGGGCCTTAAGAAGATTTAGAAATGATTAACAACATTTTGCTATATGAAAAAACCCTTAAGTGATTTTCATCATCCCAAAAGTTAAACTTCGGGATGAACGTGCTTTATTGCCGAACATTACAATATGTTTTTTCAGTCCACAGAGTTTGGAGCTCTGTTTATTGGTAATATAGACTCATTCATTAATCACACTGCAAGTCTTATGTAATCTGAAGCAAGAGCATCAGTGTAATTTGTTATCGGGTGTCTCTGCTGATTGCCACAGTGCAGCTGTATTAAAAATGAGACCAGAGCAATAACAGTCTCTGGATGATGTTATCCCATTCATCTCATTTTGTGAGTGAAGAGACCGTCTGTATAAAATTAGGAAGTTACAGTGCTCAGAGGGCCTCTATCTGCTGCCAAAAACGTTGCGCTGAAAGCAATTTTTCTGCTCTCAGAGCAAACTATTGTCACAAAAACACCAAATGACCCCTAATTCCAGTAATCATGTATAATATTGTAACTGAACTGGTATCAGCTCCAGTTTAATAAAAGAAATCTCTTATTTTAGTCTGAAGTGGTTTCTTTCAATGCACTTTTGCAAGCCACTGGTTTCCTGTTTGTTTTTCTTCCTTTCTTTTGGGTTGGGTCTCAGCCTTATAAGTCACGTCCACCACACACCTACTGTACTGTCCGTTCATTGACTCTCTGATGCATATTTTACACAAACCTGGGAAGCTTTTTTTTTTTGTTGTCTTGGCCTAATAAGATGAAATGTTGACCAGACTTTTTGTTGGTTAGTCCAAGATCTAGGTTTATACTAGATCAAATCTAACATTGTCCAAAAATGCACACTTCCCTAGAGCAATGTATGCAAACAGTGATATATTATATAAGTTTATCTGCATATGCTGAGATAAACTAAACTAAATTAAGAGCCAGGCTGCTCAAATGTACACAATCGTTCGAAAGATTGGGGTTGGTGACATTTTTTTGATGTTTTTGGAAGATGTCTCATACTCACCTAGGCTGCATTTATTTATTTAAAAAGAAAATTAAAATAAATATTATTTGAAATACAATTTGAATTTTTTTTCTTGAATCTTGAATATATTTTTTAATATATATTTTAAAATGTAATTCATTCTTGTGAAAGCTGAATTTTTAGCATCATTGATCCAGTCTTCAGTCACATGCTGATTTGCTGCTCAAGAAACATTTCTTGTTATTATCAATGTTGAAAACAGTGCAGCTTCATATTTTTGTGCAAACAATTATTTTTTTCAGGATTCTTTCTTTGTTTAAAGCATTTTTTTTAAATCAGTAATGTAAGCGTTGGTATAGCAATACTTGTTGTGGTTAAATGAAGCACTTGATTATATTATTTCCACAGTTAATAGATTAACGTCCGTTAGACGTTAGAAGTACGTCCGTTAAAAAAATATACAGGTCAAAGTACAATGCCAAGCTAGTGGATGTATTAAGTCTGGGTATATTTTCATAATTCCCACCTGCATACTGTTCTTAACAACAGTTGAGAAGAAAGTTCTTCATTGAATATCGTATATAAGTCATTATGGACACTTAAATTCGCATTGCAACTTGCAAAGCTTTGATTATGTTAAAATAATGGAACAAGTAACATAAAAACACCAAATTACAGCACCACTATATTGTTAACCTCTGCAGCCAGTCTATTTTTAGCCTGAATCCACAAGAGAGTTGAGTTAAGGTCACACAAGCGTCCTCTACCTGACAGTCACAGGGTCTTCAGCATGTCTATACTTCTGTTTGCTTTGAAAAAAGGCTGACAAGAAGCTTTTAACATTTTATTAAAGATCTAAAAGAAGTAATGTAATCTAAAATGATAACCAGGCTTAATTTTCTCCCCCGTTTAAGTGCACTTTGAAGGACCCACTTGGAATGAATTCATGTGCCGGCTTATCTACCGCTTTCAATCTTAGTGAAGACAGGCAGGGAAGCTTCTGCTGTCATGGAAACTAGAAGAGCAGGGCTAGAGCGATGAGTTCAATTCAAAGAATGTTGGGATCGCATCGGCATGAGCAACACAAATCTCCCAAATTGCCCTGCTGAAAAAAATAGTTTAAACCAGCATTAGCTGATCTGCACCTAAACCATCAGGCCGACCAGCTAAACCAGTATAAGACCAAGAAACAATAAGATTTATGCTGTTTTGTTTTCACTGTAAATTACTTCGGTCATTTTAAAATCTCTAGTCCCTGTGATTTACTGTTAATTCCTATTTGGTTTAAAACATCTTGTGGAAATGGGAAAATTAAAGCAAAAAGCATTTCATTATAAAAAATTAATTATTCAGCACATTTAGCTCAGTTTTAGCATTTTCATTAAACTGTGCTCCTAGCATTGATTTTTAAGCTAAATGCTCGAAATTAAAATTTTCCCACGTGAAATGACTTCCCATTTAGATTTAGATCAGTTTTCCACTTTTAGGCCTTGTGAACTTTCTTCAGATGAAATTCCATTCATATCTGATTACATCTAAAGCAAATATTTTTTGAAAAGGATACATTCTTGGTCTACACATAGCCTGAATGCGAAACAAGATATTTGTTTTTCTAGTACCCTGAACAAATGATGCAAATGAGCACGCAAGCCTAAAATTAAACAGCTGCAAATCCAACTGTCAAAATAATTTTGATGCCACCATTTATAAGAATGGCTGACCAGATAAGGAAAATAAATATTAAAGATGCCACCCAGGAGGTTTGAGTCCAGTATCACAATTTAATTTGAAATCTGCAGTGTTGGGTATAGGAAAAACTCATTGGAACCAGGGTTGACAGGAAGTGGGATTTACTGAATTCTGAGAAAAAATGTTCATCCATCAATCCATCCATCCATCCATCCAGGCCAGCATTCAAAGTTTGTCCTGATGAACTTTGCAGTTTTAGTTAAAGGTACACTACAGTTTGTAACTTTTATTTGTTCAAAATTAACAAAATTTAAATAATAAGTCAATACAACATCAATCCTTCTTCCAAAATCTTCCAAAATGCCTATTATAGTTCAAGGCAAGATTAAAGACACATCTCTTTGACCTAGCATTCACATAATACATTATAGACTTCTATAATTCAATGTTAGGCTGCATAGATTAGGTCAGCCGGAACCGGGAACACTTCCCATAAATCCTGATGTACTCGTTACATCATAAGAAGAATGGCATCTACGCTAATTTTAGTGTCTTTGTTTATCCCGAGGTTTTCCCACAGCCTGCGAGATCCAGGCCGTATCCAGATCTGACGAAGGACCTTCGCCTGGACCCGATGACAACGCAGTGCTGAAGTGCCAACTAGTCTCTCCCTATGGAGGATCCCTTTACCACTCTACAGATAAAGCGTTGTCGGGAAATTCTTTTCACGTACCTACCCCGAATTGATAAAATAAAATTCTGTATCAAAATTTATAAGGAAAGACCAGTAGCCTACTTTGTTTAGGCTTGGTTTGTAGAGAATTACAAACCTGCGCACATATATTCAAACGCACATAGGCCTAACTATAGAACCAATTCTTAATGCGCATGTGAACGCCATCAGCGTTTATCACAGGTTCGTGTTTAAAGTCTGTGTAGAGGGAATGGTGTCGTCTTAGCGGCCCCTAATTTAATAACAAATGATCGTTGCGACGGAAGCGAATCAATCAAAACTAACTTTAGCTGGAAAATAACTTTATTAAAGAACCGCTATAAAGCCAAAACAATCTCTGTTACCTTAAATTATACGTTTATCTCTGTAAAGCTGCTTTGAAACAATCTACATTGTTAAAAGCGCTATATAAATGAAGATGACTTGACTTGACTATTATATGTGTTTATATTTGAGACCTGTCAGGATGTTTTTTGTGGGAAATTGCGTACGCGTCACTTGCCCGTGTGAGTCTCGTCATATCAGAAGAGAAAAGTTGAACTTAAATTTAAATTGCAATTCTGCATCCATTTTGTTTTTGCTACCTCAATTAAAATTCAGGAACTGAATTGAAAATTAAAAGGCATTTTCAATGCTCTAGTCAAAGCTTAGTGTGTCACAGCTTTTGAAGCTTATTTAACTCTTTCCATGCCACTGAAGAGATTTTCCGTCATTTATGACACAACGCTTCCCCGCCATTGATGAGTTTTTTGGCAATTCATGTTTTTACTGGGGTGCGCTGTTATGGATCTTCTGAAACAGTACCGCATCACGAGATCCAGAAACAATCAGAGAAGATCTGTGAAAAAAACAAAAGGAGCGGATAGAGGTTGCTTATGCGCAAGTAAGCTAACGTGATCATTCAGCAGCATATCAAAACTGCCTTGTGTTACAGAGAAAAATGTTGAACCCACAAAGAGGTATAGGACTGTGAGGCTTTGGGGGTGTGTCCATCTATATTTTGATCATCGCTCCGAATCCGATCCGGACAAAGCTTTTTGTTTGAAATGTTTTTGTTGTTGTTGGGTTTTTTTAATGAAACTTGCCCAGATTCAAGTGTTCATAAAAAATAATGAATGAAGCTAGAATAAAAAAGTTTTGTGAGTGATCAAAAATCACTGGCTGGCTACTTTTTTTAGTAAACGCTGGCAGGGAAGGAGTTAAAAATTAGCTTTCTGTACTATTAGTCAAACAACCATTTCCAATTCTTGCAACATCCCTGCATAAGCAAGCACCCAGGTACCCAGCTCTTTGTCATTTCATTTAAAAAAAAATCTTCTAATAAGAATCTCAATTGGTGCACATCCAAATTAGCATGATTTGATTAGATCTGGCACCCAACACATGCCTTGCAAAGTATCTGCAATTAAAGGTGAGGAGAGCAGGTTGTCAAGCATGACTCACTAACTAGAGTGGTAATGGTCTCTGACAACCTGAGCGCAGACTGTGAGCTCAAGAGAGCCCCATTTGGCTCTTGGCATTTTCCCTTGTATCATCGTCATCCAAACATGGGCTCTCTTGTCATAATATTCTGCTCTAGTTTATGAATGAGCAGCTGTGCGGCAAAAAAGGAGCTTGGCAAACCGTGCCCGCGTGCAGAGATGATATGAGACAGGCACATTACTGCCTGTAGAATGCATCTTTGTTATATACAGTCGTTTATGCATTGATTCATGCTGCGGACCCGTGACACTCTGCGTCCTCCAAAAGCACTCAGTGTCCTCCAGACTCCAGAGGGACTGACCGAAACTTGAGGAGGAAACGCTATGCTGAAGTGGACTGCAAGATTATATGACTTTAGGCATGGGTCCACTGAGGGTATCCTGATGGATGAAACCAATATTGACATAAACACCAGAGGGCCACAAGTGGCTGAGTGATGTGGTCACAGGGTTGATTACTGTATGATCAATCTATCTGCAACTGTCAGAGATGGATTCCAAGCTCTGCAAATGTCCCAGATGCTAAGATGTCATGGAGGAACGGCATATTCCTGGTATCGCGGTATCAGTACACACACCAGCACACAAAAAAGGAGTAAATATCCATGGCTGTGGGGTTAAAGGGAGATATCTGATGTACTACAGGATCCATAAAAGACGAGGGAGCCAAAACGTATCGGCTCACCTACCAAGACGAACGATAGACTTGGGAAATTTAGTAGACTTGGTAAAATTTCAGCACAATGCTTTTGTATTGAAAGACTTGATAACATTTTACAATAAAGTCTCATTTGTTAGGAACGTTAACTTGTGCTTGTGAGAGAGAGTCATTCTCCACAATGATTGGCCAAGAAGATGTAACATGAGATGACATGGAAGACACCACATTCACGTTCTCCTCACAATCATGACGGTAGACATATCCACAGCTAGATCAATGAGTATGAAGCCCTATGATTACAATGACCATCATTTGAAGTGTCACAAAATTCTGAAATGATCATACATTATGAGATTTTTTTCATTATTGATCGTACATCGTACAGAGGTCAAAATGATCATAGAAATACGATAATTATCGAACGTCTGGCAACACTGGTGGAGCTTGACGACCGGCTCACCCTCACTAGATGCAATGGGTGGAGCTAGATGGTCCAACCACACCCTAACTCCACCCACAACCCTATTGCTAAACATAGCTCCACCCACAGAGGTCTCGGACATCATGCCCACGGACCGTTGGCTGAACATCTGATGCATAAGGCACACAAAATGCCATGGAGAAAAAAACCCACAAGAAGTTTCAAAGTCGTCATCCGATTGGTTGAATTCTATAGGATTTCCGGAAGACGTGTGTTGCGTTCTGTGTCTGGAAACAAAGCCATCATGACAACTTCTTTTCTCAGAATTGTGAGATATAAACTCACAATTGCGAGTCATCAAGTCCAAGTCTGAGGAAAAAAAAGACTGATTTTATTACTCGCAATTGCGAATTTATGTCACAAAATCCTGAGAAAAAAAGTAAGAATTGCAAAATGTAAACTCACAAGTATGAACTTTGCTGCGAAATAACCAAGAGTGTGATAATTTCCTTTTCCCCGAGGTCATGCTTCTTAGCCTTATTAGACACAAAGGAGATCAATATTCTTCTGCCATGTGTGCTTTTATGCTTTGTAAAGTATCCTACAAAACAGCTGATGCGTTTAATGTGTCTAATGCAGTGCTACTAGAATCCTTAAAGAGAAATAAGACAATCCAATTGCTCTTTGAAGACGGCATTACAGCACAATCTATATATGCAATTAAGAAAACGGGATGAAAGGAAATGTCGCAAGAAGATCACACACCGGACCAAATACCAAAGATTATCAATTAGACCAGAAGAACAAGACTGAGATTCAAGGTGGAAATGACAGTACAGAGATGGATGAATGGATCAGCTGGGAAGGAGAAAAGGTCAAGTTATCAATCAGAGTAATGGAGTGGATGCAATTATTTATGATCGTCCTGATAATGTCTTCTGGTACGCTTGCAGATTCACCTGATGGATCTGTTACCACAGAATAAAAATTGTACATGAGCTGAAATAAAAACAGCTCCCGTTGAATTTTGACCTAAATGTCAGTAAGAAACTTGATCTGATCCATGTCCAGATACTCCAAGTGCACTTTGGTGCTTTAAAAGCTCAATGAGAAAGATCAAGGTTCAAGAAAAAGAAAATATAATTCAATAATCTATCTTAAAAACATGTGCTATGTGCTATTTTAACATATTTATAAGCATTTTTGAATTATTTTTATAGCATTTTCAAGATAAACTCAAACTCTAAAATGGCCATCAAGTAACAACATATTTTTCTTACACTTTGACTACAGTGTAAAAATGCTAATCATTATTTTATCATATTTAGCACATTTTTTGAATTGCAAACCTTAATTTCATAACATTTTCTTTGGGTTTTACCATTTGACAACTTGACCTAACCATTTCCTGTTTATGGTTTTCTTGTCACATGACAATAAAATGGCTTTCTGCATGTTACTTATACCACTTTTACACAAACAAAACTGATTCACTATTTATTGTCCTAAGAAATAATAACACAAGGTGAGCCAACCTACTCAAGGGTTATCTTTTTGAGAATTTCAGCCTTTTGATGAGACTTTTCTTTTTATAGAAAAATACGTTGTGAAACGTTTCATTATACCACCCACTTCTGACTTCATGCCCCACAAAAACATAAAAATAGCTTTTAATTCAGAAAACATTGTAGGTGTATCCATTGTCTGTGTGAAGTGCATGTTTAATGTTTTGTAGTGTGAGAAGTAATAGATCAGTACAAAAAAATAATAATGAATGTGTCATCATTCATCCATGTACAACAATATTGTAGCCTATACTTTTCATAAAAACACATTAGGGAAAGCATACAGATGAATTAGAATTAGAAAGAAATACAATAAGCGTTGCTAAAAGTATTTAACCATTCCCATTGCAAATGTTTTTAAGTATAAACAATGCAATATACCTTATGTAGTATATATTGGCATATAGGCTACTTATACAGTATGTATGTAAGATGAAAAGCAAATTTAAATTAGGCTACTTCAAGTGCACATTGAAATAACTTGTTGATGGAATGCAGTTTATTTCGGGTGTAAATACAGAATACAAAACGGTGTTATTTCTCGCAGGTGGTTTTGGTGAAATGAGCTAATTGTCCACTCGTACTCACCCAGTCCTGGCACAAATGTGTTGAGAAACAAGCAGATGACAGCTACTGGGAAAGGCATATATGGGATGGCAGCGCGTAAAGCTCCTTTCTTCTCCCTGACTTGAACAACAACTCCGCTGGTAGAGGAAGAAACTCCTTTTTCGTTCATTTCTGTGTCTTTCTGGTCCATTTCCCAATTTTTTAAATTAATTACAAAGCTTGAAATCCTTGTTTTGGTGCGTGCTGGACACTAATAGGCGCAGCTCCAGCGCGAGCGTAAGCTTGATGTTGAAGTGAGTGCGCGCAGTGAACGGTAGGCGTCACACTTACTACTGTGAGCCATAGTAGATGAGAAGGTCGTTACACAAAAGATTTAAAGTCACAGTGGTGACTTTAACGAAGCTAAACGAACGATTATTCATGGATTATCCAGATTGTTTGTAATATTGTGGATATCCCTAATTGTTTAAGCTCAAAGTCTTCAAAGGCGGTAAACCCTGTAGTTTTGCTGTCAGAATTGAAAAGCAATTTAAACGCATTTTTTACCCCAAAATTAAAAATTCAATCATCATTTATTCAACCTAGGCTATACATTTTTTTCTTGAACGCAAAAATATACATTTTAGGGTATGTTTTTTCCACACAAAAAAAAAAAAAAAAAAAAGAGCCTCGATCAGCCCTGATGTTGTTCCAAACCCGTAAGACTTTCGTTCAAAAAGTTCATAAAGAGATCATAAAACTAATCCATATGAATCGAATGGTTTAGTTCAATATTTTCTGAAGAGACACAATTGCTTTATATGATGAACAGATCAAATAGATTTTCAACATAATCAAATCTAGATTTTTAAACATTTTCATATTTTCATAACAATACGTTTTTCGAATCTAGTCATCAAATCTCACATCTAGTCAAGTCAAGTCAAGTCAAGTTTATTTATATAGCGCTTTTCACAACATAGGTTGTATCAAAGCAGCTTCACAGTAATAAATTAAAACAATACATCAATGTTTGTTTCTAATGGAACGTCCATGTTTGGTAATGCTGATCAATAGTATCGTTGATTGATTAATTAAATTAAATATCCAAATATCCCCAACTGAGCAAGCCAAAGGCAAAAGGCAATATATATGTAATTACATGTAATATTTTAAGAGATCACTGAGAACACAATGAGCTCAAAGAAGGCAAATCAATTTTTGTGCATTTTATTTTATTTTCCTTTTCCGATTAGTTTAGCCTCTGGGAAAATGCACCTGTATAGGCTATATATTGAAGGATACTCTAAGGTGAGCCATGGCCTGTCACTGACAGTGTTCGAAAATGCCGAAGTGTTGCAACTTGACTGAAAAGGCCATCCAAAGCCAGAGCCGTCACAATGAACCAAGCTGCAAATCAAAACCATCTGGGCCTGTTGTGTCAACAGCTGTGGGTCTGAAGCAGTGGCACACACTTAGAACACTTGCCATTTCCCAGAATGCAGACCGGCAACAGTCTGCATAATATACATCACTTCAGTGCATTTTTCTTCTTGTGCCATTATTTGAACAACGCACACACTTGATGTTTTAGGCTTGAAAAAAGTGAGAAAATTCTAACTAAGAGTGTATTACATCATCATATTCTCTAGATTTCATCTCCAAGTAACTCCATAGACCCCAGGAATTAGGGTTGTGATGCATTTCTCATTTTTACCCTGATGGAAGCCATTTAAAATATGCTGTTAAGACTCTTTTATTTGCAGTATAATTTTTTCAGGGTGGTCAAGACAACCCAACCGCTGAAGCATATAGAGGGGTAGTTAGGTGCATGAGCTAATGTATAGCCTGCACTGTGGATATGTGTTCCTGCTTTATTTCTTGCCCCAGGGATAGAGAAAAAAAAAACAGCCAAATGACAACAGCCAATTGATTTCAGTTCAGGCTGTTTTAACATTTTTAAGTACACTTGCACTTTTTGTGTAATGATATCGTGTCAGTCTTTGAAGGCTAAAGCAATTCCACTAGTGAAATTTAGATACATTTTTAAGCTTAAACAGGAACTAGTCATTGGACATTTCGCTATAAATATTCATAAGGGTGACCCCCCCTCCCCCCATCCCAAAGTCAGTCATTTTACTGTCAGGTCACCTAGCAACAGGGTATTCTAGGCGAATGGGGTTAATATAAAATCTTTCTTTTGTGACGTCAGCTGTAAAAGTGTAACATGAAATGGTAAAAAGTCATTCATGTTTGTTGAAGTGCATTTTGTATTCCACATGGTTTTAGAAATCAGGACACCAAAGAAATATCAAATGCACCGTAATAATGGGACGTGTTATAGTCTTCCATCTGGAGGGACAGGAGTGGCTTTGGGCTAAATATTAATGATTACTTCATATCTCATTTTTAATATTTCTCTGGCCCTTCTGGGAAAAAGGAAGGGGGAGGTGGAGATGCATGTACAAAATATATTGGAGCTATAGCTTTTGTCCACCAAGGAACAAACAACTGTGTATGTAGAATATGATAGTCTGTAATTTTGTCAAAAATGTCTGTTTTATAATTCCCTTAATGCTTGTTTTTCAATTTTTTCCTGAATTATGAGATATCCTGGATGAAGAATAAGATGGACAGTTAATCCAGGAATTTATTTAGTGTAATTTTTTGCATTTTGGCTGTCAAGTCTGAATACAACACATTTCAAATCCATTTGTTTGCAACAGAAAAAAGACACAGGCTGGCATCAGTGTTCGTGACCACCTGTCTGGTCTCATGTCTTATCTGCTACATCAAAGCGGTCTCGTTCAGTTGGTCTTCTGCTCGACTCAGCTCTTGGCTGCTGATTGTTTTTGGAATGAAATATTCAATTTGCAGCTCTGTGACAGACAAATAAAAAAAAGCACAAGTCTCCTTTCAGCTGCTCTGTAAGAAAAGAATATTGAAGCTTAGGCCAAAATTGCATTAACCAACTGCTAAAGCAACCTCAACAAATAATATAATATAATATAATTAGTGCTATCAAAATTAGCGCGTTAGCGTATGCGATACATTTTTTCCGTTTAAGGCATTAAAAATGTTTCATGCAATTAACGCAGCATCTGTTTTTTTTTTTTTTCTGTCATCCTTTGGCTATATGATCACACTCTTATTAATGCAAATGCTTTTAAGCCATTCAAGCTCAACAAGACAAAAGAGAACGGGTCAGAATCGAGTTCTCTTTCACGCTTGAACAAACAATAACACGATTGCCAAAATGCCAGTTTTGTTGAGTATTCTCATAAGAGCAGTATTAAATGAGTTAAACAAAGTCTTAAATTAACGTAAAGAGTTGTGAGAAAATGAGATGCGTGTGACAGCGCGTCAGATCTGCATCATGATCTTAAAGCCTAATAAACCAGTTGCTGTGATGTTTTTAATTAATGTTAATCAAAGAACTAAGGTAACAGAGACATTTTTTGCTTTAATAAGGAATAATCTATATTTAATTTAAAATGTATGCAGTTAAGACTGTAAAGTGTTTGATAAATGTATTACATTTCTGTATATTTCATACCTGAAAGTTGGGCACAAGTAAATATGACATTTATTATAAACTTCTTATTGTAAACCTTTTTTAAAGCCTAATAAATGTTGAAATTGATAGCTTTCAATTATACTGTAATGTTGAATGTCTGTCATTAATAAAAAAAATATTTCATAGAGACATTAGTAGCAGTATATCCGTGATGGCCTTCATTCAAAAGATGCCATTACAACAAATATTTAAAATATACTGTTTTTAAGTTGTTTCTACATGAATTTGGATAGTAACTGTGAAATTATTAAAATATAAAAATAATAAAAATCCCTGATGCTTTTAATCTCGATTAATTACAGAAAAAAAATGTGATTAGTTGTTTTTTTAGCGATTGACAGCACTAAATATAATAATGGTAGACAATTTTCTCTATATCCCTTATATAATAATAATACTAATTATTATTAGTAGTAGTATTAAGGGGTATCAAGACAATAGAGTTGTTTTGCCTTTCACATCAATGCATTGCATTAGAAAGGTAATGGAGGCCACTAGTGGTCAGAGAGACACTGACCGGCTCCAACGATATTGTGGGACCTGAAGACAGGCTGAATGAGCAGAGCATGGCATGATGAGAGAAGAACGATCTGTCTGGAAGCTCTGGAAGAAGTTCTTTGAGAGGACTGGAGGGAATAGAGAAATCCAAGAGCTTCAGCTACACAATGAAGAATCAAAAGGAGCAGATTTAGAGGATGACTCACTTTGAAGAATGACAAAGACTTACAGTATATATATCATTTATTTAAAAGACCATATATTACTCACAATTTGCTTGTTTGTTTGCAAAACATTTTTTTTTTCTCTAATTTTGAATTGACAGGCTGTCAAAAGAGAAAGGTGTCTTTTGTTTCCAGATGGTGCAATTACAGCATCTAACAGCAGGGGCAAACAGGACCGTGCTAACCCACCGAACCCTATGAAATATGAAGTTCAAGCTGTCTTGACAAAAACCAAAAAAGAAAAAAAGGAGCAGAAATCAAATATAACAAAGAAAAATCATGGAAGAAATTAAAAGAGACAAACTAAGAGTGATATGAGAGAACAAGCATTAAGAGAAAACAAAGGCAAAAACCAACAAATAAACTTAAATGAACAATTATTCTAGCCCATGTGGCTATAGAGAGTGAAGAATAAAATCTGATTGAATAGAAGTCAAGTAGGAGAATAAGAGAAAAGAAATCGAACTATTTCTTGAGCATGCCTGAAGAAAAGATGAAATAAAAGGGGAGGGTTAACATGTCAGACACCCACAGATTCGCACAGTAGTAACAATCAACCTCACAAATGTTGCTGACAGCCTCAGTGTGCTACTGAATTAGCTATCATTAGTGAATCAAAAGAGCCGTTTAGTGGAATATATTTGCTTTGTTTGATGCACAGTGCTGGATATAGTTTGTAGCTTTTATTAAATGATACACATACATAGAATATGTCACATTGAGATGGCCTGCAAAGGCTGAAAATCCTTTCTCAAAAAGAAAAAAAAAGAAAGCATTGCAGAAATATATATGCAAGACAAATCGAGGAAGGAAAAAGAACAGTTTCTTCCTCTCAGTGACGTTATTATAAACTAACCAACATGCCTTAACATGTTGTCCTCTTCATGTGTGTATTATACATATACACTCACCTAAAGGATTATTAGGAACACCTGTTCATTTTCTCATTAATGCAATTATCTAATCAACCAATCGCATGGCAGTTGCTTCAATGCATTTAGGCGTGTGGTCCTGGTCAAGACAATCTCCTGAACTCCAAACTGAATGTCAGAATGGGAAAGAAAGGTGATTTAAGCAATTTTGAGCGTGGCATGGTTGTTGGTGCCAGACGGGCCGGTCTGAGTATTTCACAATCTGCTCAGTTACTGGGATTTTCACGCACAACCATTTCTAGGGTTCACAAAGAATGGTGTGAAAAGGGAAAAACATCCAGTATGCGGCAGTCCTGTGGGTGAAAATGCTTTGTTGATGCTAGGGGTCAGAGGAGAATGGGCCGACTGATTCAAGCTGATAGAAGAGCAACTTTGACTGAAATAACCACTCGTTACAACCGAGGTATGCAGCAAAGCATTTGTGAAGCCACAACACATACAACCTTGAGGCGGATGGGCTACAACAGCAGAAGACCCTGTCGGGTACCACTCATCTCCACTACAAATAGGAAAAAGAGGCTACAATTTGCACGAGCTCACCAAAATTGGACAGTTGAAGACTGGAAAAATGTTGCCTGGTCTGATGAGTCTCGATTTCTGTTGAGACATTCAGATGGTAGAGTCAGAATTTGGCGTAAACAGAATGAGAACATGGATCCATCATGCCTTGTTACCACTGTGCAGGCTGGTGGTGGTGGTGTAATGGTGTGGGGGATGTTTTCTTGGCACACTTTAGGCCCCTTAGTGCCAAATGGGCATCGTTTAAATGCCACGGCCTACCTGAGCATTGTTTCTGACCATGTCCATCCCTTTATGACCACCATGTACCCATCCTCTGATGGCTACTTCCAGCAGGATAATGCACCATGTCACAAAGCTCGAATCATTTCAAATTGGTTTCTTGAACATGACAATGAGTTCACTGTACTAAAATGGCCCCCACAGTCACCAGATCTCAACCCAATAGAGCATCTTTGGGATGTGGTGGAACAGGAGCTTCGTGCCCTGGATGTGCATCCCACAAATCTCCATCAACTGCAAGATGCTATCCTATCAATATGGGCCAACATTTCTAAAGAATGCTTTCAGCACCTTGTTGAATCAATGCCACGTAGAATTAAGGCAGTTCTGAAGGCGAAAGGGGGTCAAACACAGTATTAGTATGGTGTTCCTAATAATCCTTTAGGTGAGTGTATTTATTTATTTTAACAACATGTTCTTCCCTATACTCATCCTGTTTGTATTTTTAAAAAGCTAGTGGCATTGTACTGTATATGGTGTATTTCATTGTGCATTTTGCTGTACATTAGCATTGAATTTTAAGTTATGCTGCAATGTACATTCTGTTTACACAAAAAAATGAATACTTCATAAGTAATCATGGTTTATATGATTTAAAGGTGCAGTAAGGGATTTCTGAGAAACATTGTTGAAAGTGGACTGGAACGAGCACCCCAACACACTTGTATTCACTTCAATACTCCAATCAGAAGTCGGGGGCGTGTCCTCTCATAATGAAAGCGAGCAAAAGGCAGATTTGCAGAAAGACTGTAGAAAGAGAGATGGCTGAGAGACATTGTAAAAGAGAAAAGGTCAGAGCAATATCACTGGAAAAAGAATGGTTATGATCAGGCAAGAGCTTTAGGACCAGCGTTAATATTAGAAAAGCCTTCCAGTGCTTAAGAGACCTAAGCGGGAAGGCCTGAAAACGGTCGCTGTGTTGTGTTGTTTCTGCCCCATACACAAGTTATAGGTTTTGCTGTGTTTCACAGAATCAAGATATGCAGTTATGGTAGCTATTGTAACAGGACAGTTTTGAGAGTCATTGTTTGTCTAGCATATATTCTTCTGTAGTGTGTTTTTGTTCATCTTTGTCATTCATTCACAATCTTTGAATTATTTTTTGTGAAGCATCAATAGGTTGCTTCACCTAGGATAAAGAGACATCGACTCTTGCATTGTGTGTTCAATAGAGCAATGAAGGGAAGGGTGTGTTTGTTTGATTTGATTTCAAATATCAACCGTGTTTCTCAGAAATTTCTTACTGCAGCTTTTCAATACTGTTATGGAAAATTTTGATTTTCATTGATTTGCAGTATTGATTTTCATTTACTTTCAGTAAGACATTGAAATGACCCTTGCTGGACAGTACGTGGTCTGGCAACTGCTGACTAATGTGTGTGTTTCTCTTAACACTGTAACAGGTGAAACGTCAGGAGGAGGCAGATTGAAAAGGGACCTCTGACCCCTATGGTCAGAGGTCGTCCAGTTTAGAACTTGTGAGTTTGTAAGAATAAACTCAGCAGGATTAGGTCACTAGCAGAGAAACCTCTCCTTGTTTAGATAAGGGCCTGTAAGCAGAAGACCTTGAAAGCAGTATAAAGGCTCCTCTGCCCTCCCTCCCGGCGTCACACTTGTTTCACAGACTGTACTGGTGACTTCTGTGTATCAACTGGGCCTTCTTGCAAGAATAAATACTTTTAAAAGACAATTTGACTTCAGAAATGTCTCTTACGCATTGTTTAATGAATATTTTTGCCACAACAATACTTATTTGCAATACTTCAGTGTCCTAGTGTTTGCATGCTTCAGTTTCAGAAATTCCCTACAGTACAAGCAAATTACGATACTTTTGGTAACATTAGGTAATGTCATATAGCATTCAGGTGCCATGCAAAAACTATATAATTATATATTTACATAATATATTTTATTATATATTTATTCATGGAACTTTTACCTGCTGAAACAGGTTAAAGTACTTGGTCTTTTATGTCTCATAATACTGTAGATACTGTATGAAGTTCACTAGTTATTCTCCTTCTGGCTGCATGCAGAAGTAAGCAGACCTATAAGGAACAGAGGAAAGAAAACCCATTAATAGTATATAATAAAGATATGGATTTATTTTTGTATTCAATATGGAACCCCTTGTTCTCTAAGTACCCCCATCTTTCTTTATACTTTTCAAATGTCACAATTGTCAAAGCTGTTATTACTCTTTGAGGTGGACAACAGCGGACTCTAGTGCCATTCTTTAGGAAGGAAAGAGAGATGTCATTGTAACCACCATCACTAAGGCTTTGGATTATTTTGAGGTGTCCAGCCAACATTTTCAACTAAAAGGATTTTGGCTTGAATATGCTGTAAATAAAGCATGAGCCTATTTACTGAATCGACTGAAAACATTCACAAGGTACTAATAGTTTGTAAGAGACAGGAAAATGGAATTTGGTTCATTTATTTAGGTTTTTACTTACTCAGTATTTGGATTTGCTTGTGTTGTATCAAAATCTAACCAGTCATTTGAGTCTATGAGGTGGACTAGAGTTGTTTCCTCTGGTTGCTGGAGTGGGGCAGTTTCTGACGTCCTGATTGACTCTGTTTTCCTTTCAAAATAGAAAAGAGATGTCATTTTACAATGCCTGCTAAGACTTTGGGAAATTTCAAAGGCCTTCTTTCAATATTTGCAACTAACAATGCTTTATGTGATCACAAATTCTGCTCAGGCAGTTTTTTTTTTTGTTTTGTTTTGTTTGAAAAAACGTAAAAGCATGTTATAACAAGCAATTTACTTTGCTACTCTGTCCACTTTAGAACTGCCGACTATCATCTCAGGTCTGGCCCATATTTCAATTTGGCGAGCATACTTTTTCAGTCTCTGAACCCATCTCTGTGTCGGGTCAGCACAGATCTTCCTTTGAGATTTTGTGATGAGACTGAATTTTTAAAGAGAAGATTGTTCACAGTTTCACATAAATGATCCACAATTGTGATTAATTTTAATTAGGACATTTAGAAAGTTACTCACATGATACCATCCCTGTTACAATCAGGATTTGTGAAATAATAACTCTCAACCTGCTTTTGTGGGATTTTTACATTGGAAAAAGAAAAGCAGCACTCATCGGGAAATCTGTTGACTGCAGAAATTATATAAATGAAAAATACAAATGTGTGTACAAAAAGTTCAATATAAAACAGTGTATGAATGAGAACCATTTAATGATCAAGAAAATGCCTCATAAATATATATATTAAATTGTTAGCAGTTGATTAGACATTCCCAAAGAAAAATAAAGAAATAAAGAAAAAGATGCATATTCACCTTGAGCCAGTCGGCAGAAAGTGAAGAGCACAAGACAGATGAAGTTACAGCGTGGCCTCATGTTCGGGTCTTTGGTCAGTCGATGATCAGATTTTGATGTACAGATGCTGTATCAGTGGCTGATCGTCTTGTGTATTATCACCTCACTGTACAAACATGTGTCTAGAATAAGTGACACGCACAGAGGAAAACCATGATGTGGTCTGCAGGGTACTTCCTGTTGTAGCATTTCCCAATGCTGTGAATGTTCAAAATGTCTTTAAATTTATGAACACGTACACATGTTTTCAGGTGAAATGCATGGTGGAAATTGAACTCTGTGGCTCAATGCAGGAAATGTTGAGATCTGTTGGTGAAGAGTGGTTGAAGTGTTTAGTACTTAAACACAATCTTTTAATCACACTATTATAAGTTCCCACTCCTTGTAAGTTTTGTATTTTGAACAGGGCCACTTTTTTCTTATTTAGGTTTAAAAGAATTGGGTTAAATGAGAGCTAGATGCCATATTTTGTTAGAGTAGGTTTATATTTAGAGTAGAATAAACTAAAAAATACTATTAAACAGGGGAACTTTGTAAAAAATGACCACTTGATCACCAAATTCCAAATCACAAAAAAGTTTTTTTAAAGAATTGCCAAAAAAGAAGAAAAAAATTCCTTATTGTCTATTTCAAGAAACATTTCCAGTACACTCCTCACAAATCCAAACAACTAGAAGTGCCAACGAAGACCCATAAAGCATTAAAAGGCCATACTGTAATTTAATAGTAAACTAACATACAAGTTAACATTTGCTCTATATGATAAATATAATGGATCAAATTCAAGGTTAAACATTTGCTCTGGTGAATTAAAATATGATTTGAATATACAATAAAAATTTGCATAATGAAATTCATGAGGTCAGTGCATCAGTTTTTATAAAATAGAGTACAAATATTTATGCTGATACTTAAACATGCTGACCATTTCAATTGTGTGTATATTACATTTTATTTCATCCTATAAACTTCAGATTAAAACTCCTGTATGCTCTAGAGAGCATGCACATGTTAAACTTCTGTAACTTCTCTTTAGTCTGCATTCATAAGAAAAATCATGAGATGAAAGACACATATAGAGACAGTAAGTGAACAAAAAGCAAGACAACAAGCTGATGAAGATGCAGTAAAGCCTCATGTTCAAGTCTGTGGTCTTGCTGTGTTGTCGCTAGCTAGTTCTCATGATCATCTCACTGAGGTGGTACATGCATGTGTCTATAAGTGGGCCTGTTTTTCTAAATTACACATGCCATCAGGGGTTGGAGAAACCATAATGTGGTCTATAAATACTTTCTTTTTTGTACATAATGTCCTCTGCATATTACTTTACAAAACGTCCTCGGCTCTAAAGCATATCCTTGCTAAACATATGCAAAATTAGGATTCGTGGGAGTAATATCGTAGTACAGGCACATTGAAAATTATATGTAAAACATACCCAGATGTACTATTCATCTATAAATATATTTCATGTGAAATGGCATTTGTGGGCTAATACTGCACACAACTGCACTACAGAAGAGACGTCCGTTTTCTGAAAGTTAATAAAGTGCCTGTGTGTTTCTCAAGATTCACAGTACACATTCCATTCCTGTTAGTCAAGATTTACATTACTGTAATTTATTTTAAATAATGGTCAAACTTATTATCAATGTTGAAAACAGTTTTTATTGCTGTTAAATTAAATATGTTCTTCTTGAATAAATGTATTAATGTCTTTTTTTAATACCGTACATACCACAAACTTTTGAATGGTAGTATATCACTTTTTCCACAAAAATATAAAGCAGTAAAAACTGTATTCAACATTGATAATAATAAGAAAATGTTCTCTCTGATGGATCATGTGATACTGAGGAGTAATGATGCTGAAACTTGAGCTTACCTATTACAGGAATAAATTAGGCCTACATTTTAAAATATATTCAAATAGAAAACAAATAGTTCTTTTAAATAGTATTAACAGTATTAATACTTACAATATAACACTATATCATACTGTTTTTATCAAATAAATTCATCTTGGTGAAAATAAGAGACTTCTTTAAAAACGGTTTACTTTTTTTATCTTAATTTTTTCCAAACTTTTGACCTGCAGTGTACATCAATGTGCTTCATAAGAGTTGTGACAGAATGGCGCCCTCTATCGGTCAGAAGGAGCGACCGGCTGACAGGCCTTGTATGGACTCCAAATGAAGAAGAGAAAGAGAGAAGGCAACTAAATGAGCAGCACAACATACTGAGGAGAGAAGACTGGTCTGTCTGATGGAAAAGAACTGAACATTCCCTGTGAATGGAACATGAAAAAATAATAATAACGCATCAGCATCAAACAAGAACAGCAAAATGATTTAGTGCATTTGAGGTTGCACATGAAAAAAAAAGATAAACTTGCAACTAAATAAATGAAATAATTAAGTGCAATGAAGAGAGATTAAGAGTTTGCAAAAGATGAAAATATATTTTTTTGGTTCAAACTGGCAAAGAACAGCATAAAGATAAATACAAAATAAAATAATAAAACAGGAAAGTAAAAAAAAAGTTGGATATCAGGCAAAAGTAAAAATAAAGAACGTTTGTTTAAAAGGCAGATAGACAAAAGCTGAGAGAAATAAAGAGAGAGAGAGAAGAGCAAAGGAAAACAGAAGCAAGTCAGGAAGGAGGATATAATATATTATATATAGCCTACTGATATAAAGAGCAGTAACAGTATTGATAATGAATGAATGAATGAAAGTAAGGACAGATAAAATAGTTCATGTTTGGGCAACAATGTCAAAAGCCCGTATAAGACGGGAAAAGTGTCAAACAGCCAGTTTCACACAGTGGTAACAGCCAACCACACGAATGCTGCCAACATGCTCATGAAATGATGATCAGCGGATCAAAAGAGTCAACGGGAAACTTAGCTTTAAACAGAAACTTATGTTTGTTTAATCCAGATTTCTTGCTTTATCTTATTTAGTTATGAAGTAGTAACTATCCACATCACACACTCTCTCACACACACATGTATGTCCACCCACAACACACACTTGTGTATTTGTGTCTATAATTTAAATACCTATATATTATAATATAATATAATATTAACTCAAATTGCTCCTCATTGCTATGTTTCCACAAAATAGAGTGGTTAACAAAAAGTTTGCAGTAAGTCTTAGAATTAATAATAATAATTATAACAACAACAACAACAATTAATGCATGGTGTCCAGTGCAGTGGACAGATGTATTTTTTAGTAAACTACAACACATGTGAATACATTTGCTTCAGCTGTTTCATGTTTAATATGTTTAAAGGTAATGGAACACAATTAAAATGTAAAACATTTGCTACAAAATGCCAAGAGAATATTACAAAAATGTTATTCAAGAATGAATTCTGGCATTGACATTTCCATAGCAGACAGAAGCACATTAATATTAAGGCATGTGTCAAATAATTTTAGGGCCCTTTGCAAGATTTGCCTGCAAAAGACAGTGTAATTGTATGGTAACATGATTTTGTCAAATTCTGACAGTGGGATAGTTCTTTACAACAGTAGTTAAATCGAAGGTAAAGGAAACTAAACCACCCTCACATCACGTCAAAAAATAATGTATATATTATTGTTGTTAATATATGTTATAAATAATATATATCATTTAAAAAGATAATTAAAATATTGTAATATATACTGTAGAAAGTGGTAAAATATATTAATAAAGATATTAATAAAAGTGATGTTAATTCCGCCAGCGCACATACCTGTATTTTCTTCCTGTTTTCGGTCGAAGTCCACAGTAGTCGACTGTCGAGTTTACGCGCGTGATCATAGGTAACAAAACCTATGAGTGTGAACTCGACAATCGATTACTGTGGACTTCGACCGAAAACAGGATGTAAATACAGGTATGAGCGCTGGCGGAATTAACATCACTTTTATTCATATCTTTCACATCTACTGCAGTCAGACTCACTCGTGTTCACTCTGAAGGAATCACTCACATTGGCTGGGCACTTGTAATGACACATCAAGGATGTTAAGAGGCTAAAAGCAGGTTTAAAACTTGCCCCATTGAAGTCAACAGGGTGCAAATTTTAAAAAGAGGATAACACGGTGTAGGCAACACCGATTTTTGTCGTTGTTCTCTGTATTGACAGCACTCCAAATTTACAAAAAAATGAGCTCAATGTTAAAATTGACCGGAGTTCTCCTTTAAGCTTCAGCCAGCAGTTTCTTGAAACTTATCTTATGTGCGGAAGCTTAGCTGGAAAAGATCACACTGCTGTTCCGCAAGACCCGCTCAGTGTATATTGGATAACACTGGGAAAGCGTGCCCATGATCGTAAGAGGGAACGCTGCGGAGCCCAAACCTGCCCGCAGGGAGGCACTAGGAATACACATGTGCACTAGCCCAGAGGGTAGTGGACACATGGTAGTCTCTGAGGTAGTCCCAGCCCGGAGGGTGGTAGCGTATTCAGCAGAGACGACAGAGCAGACTCTGTCGAGGGGAAGACACTGGCTAACCCGGGGGGTAACTGCATCGTGGAGAAAACACATATGGGGTCACCGTAGGGACCGCTACATAAGAACCCCAGCCTGAACTCAGCTCACAGTGAGAGGTAACAGGCCTGGCGACCGGCGATCCACCTCGCCTGGCGCCAGGGGGGTGACGGAGGAACTCACAAGGTTAGTTGTTTGTTGGGTAACCAACGGAGCAGGACAATGCACGTATCTGGGCCCATGGGGCGAGAATGACGTAGCAAGCCGACACTAACCTAATTCCTCGCGCTACTAGCCGTAGCGAGTACACGGGAGGAAACACGAAGGCTATAAAACCTAGCGAACGTGTTAGGTGTCGCCCAGCCTGCAGCTCAGCAGATGTCTGTCAGTGAGGCGCCTTGAGCCAAAGCCCAGGAGGAGGCAACACTCCTAGTAGAGTGTGCCCTCAACCTAGGTGGACAAGGCACGTCCTGGGACTCATATGCCCGGACGATAGCATCCACTAGCCAGTGGGCTAACCTCTGCTTGGAGACCGCCTTCCCCTTCTGCTGGCCTCCGTAACAGACAAAGAGCTGGTTTGAGGTCCTAAAGCTTTGAGTTCTGTCAGTGTAGCAGCGCAGAGCGCGAACAGGACAGAGGAAAGCCAGGGCTAGATCTGTCTCCTCCGAGGGGCAGCGCTTGCAGGTTTCACTACCTGATCTCTAAACGGAGTGTTAGGAACCTTGGGCACATATCCGGGCCGGGATCTGAGAACAACGTGAGAGAAGTCCAGCGCGAACTCTAGGCACGATTCGTCGACCGAAAATGCCTGCAGGTCCCCTACCCTCTTGATGGAAGCCAAAGCCAGCAGGAGAGCTGTCTTCATTGACAGGATGTTTAATTCGACTGCATGCAAGGGCTCAAATGGGGGATTCTGGAGTGCTCTGAGCACTAAAGTTAGATCCCAAGAGGGTACAGGGTGCGGATTACGAGGAGGATTCAACCTCCTAGCACCCCTGAGGAACCTGATGACCGGGTTGTTCTTTCCCAAAGACTTACCTTCTACTGCATCGTGATTGCTATTGCTATTGCTATTGCTGCAACATACACTTTGAGGGTGGAGGGAGACAGCCTTCGCTCCAACCCATCTTGCAGGAAGGAAAGGACGACACTGATCGGGCAAGTTCGGGGGTCTTCCCGGCGGGAAGAACACCAACCGACGAACAGGTTCCACTTCAGAAGATACGTCTGTTTTCTTTTTTTGACTTTTCAATTTCATATGAAATGAACATTGTTGAATTCATGCCACGTGAAATGTAGTGCTGGAGGCAAAGTATTAGAAAGTTAATAAAGTGCCTGTGTGTTTCTCAAGATTTACAGTACACATTCCATTCTTGTTTGTCAAGATTTACATTATTGTAATTTATTTTTAATAATGTTTCTTATTATCAATGTTGAAAACAGTTTGTATTGCTTAATATTTTGTGGACACAAATTCAAATGAACCACATTTATTTGAAATAGAAATCTTTTGTAATATTATAAATGTCTTTATTATCATTTTTATTAATTAAATATGTTCTTGCTGAATAAATGTATTAATGTTTTTTTTTTAATACCGTACATACCACACGCTTCTTAATGGTAGTATATCACTGTTTCCACAAAAATATAAAGCAGTAAAAACTGTATTCAACATTGATAATAATAAGAAAATGTTCTCTCTGATGGATCATGTGATACTGAGGAGTAATGAGGCTGAAAATTGAGCTTAACTATTACAGGAATAAATTAGGCCTACATTTTTAAATATATTCAAATAGAAAACAGTTCTTTTAAATAGTATTAATAGTATTAATACTTACAATATAACACAATATAATACTGTTTTTTATTGTATTTTTCATCAAACAAATTCGGCTTGGTGAACATTGTTTTTTTTACTCTTCAGTTTTTCCAAACTTTTGACCTGCAGTGTACATCAATGTGCTTCATAAGAGTTGTGACAGAATGGCGCCCTCTATCGGTCAGAAGGAGCGACCGGCTGACAGGCCTTGTATGGACTCCAAATGAAGAAGAGAAAGAGAGAAGGCAACTAAATGAGCAGCACAACATACTGAGGAGAGAAGACTGGTCTGTCTGATGGAAAAGAACTGAACATTCCCTGTGAATGGAAAATGAAAAAATAATAATAACGCATCAGCATCAAACAAGAACAGCAAAATGATTTAGTGCATTTGAGGTTGCACATGAAAAAAAAAAGATAAAATTGCAACTAAATAAATGAAATAATTAAGTGCAATGAAGAGAGATTAAGAGTTTGCAAAAAACTTAAAGAAAATGTTTTTGTTGAAACTGGCAAATAACAGCTTAACGATAAATACAAAATAAAACAATAAAACAGGAAAATGAAAAAAAAATGCATCAGCATCAAACAAGAAAAGCAAAATGATGATCTAGTACATTTGAGGTTGCACATGAAAAAAAATATATAAAATTGCAACTAAATAAATGAAATAATGAAGTGCAATGAAGAGAGATTAAGAGTTTGCAAAAGATGAAAATATACTTGCTGAGAGAAATAAAGAGAGAGAGAAGAACAAAGGAAAACAGAAGCACGACAAGTCAGGAAGGAGGATATAATATAATATATATTATATATAGCCTACTGATATAAAGAACAGTAACAGAATTGATAATGAATAAAAGAATGAAAGTAAGGACAGATAAAATAGTTTGTTTGGGCAACAATGTCAAAAGCCCGTATAAGACGGGAAAAAAGTCAGACAGCCACATTTTCACACAGTGGTAACAGCCAACCACACGAATGCTGCCAACATGCTCATGAAATGATGATCAGCGGATCAAAAGAGTCAACGGGAAACTTAGCTTTAAACAGAAACTTATGTTTGTTTAATCCAGATTTCTTGCTTTATCATATTTAGTTTGACATGAAGTAGTAACTATCCATATCACACACTCTCTCACACACACATGCATGTCCACACACAACACACACTTGTGTATTTGTGTCTATAATTTAAATACCTATATAATATAATATAATATAATATAATATAATATAATATAATATAATATAATATAATATAATATAATATTAATAGAAATTGCTCCTCATTGCTGTTTCCACAAAATAGAGTGGTTTAGGTTAACAAAAAGTTTGCAGTAAGTCTTAGAATTAATAATAATAATAATAATAATAATAATAATAACAACAACAACAATTATTGCATGATCTCCAGTGCAGTGGACAGATGTATTTTTTAGTAAACTACAACACATGTGAATACATTTGCTTCAGCTGTTTCATGTTTAATATGTTTAAAGGTAATGGAACACAATTAAAATGTAAAACATTTGCTACAGAATGTCAAGAGAATATTACAAAAATGTTATTCAAGAATGAATTCTGGCATTGGCATTTCCATAGCAGAGAGAAGCACATTAATATTAAGGCATGAATCAAATAATTTCTTTACAACAGTAGTGAAATCGAAGGTAAAGGAAACTAAACCACCCTCACATCACGTCAAAAAATAATGTATATATTATTGTTAATATGTTATAAATAATATATATCATTTTTTTTTTGTTCATTAAAAAACGGTAACATAAAAAAAGGTGGTACAGATCAATTTAAGTCTAATTTTGAATGATATTTTTGAGTTATATAAATTAGCTTGTGCGTGATTCAGGTAACAAAACATGTGCATCATTTAAATAACACAAAAATATTCATAACGCATCCGTACCACCTTTTTTATAGTGCTGTTTTTATGATTTACTCTCTTCTCAATAGTTATTTATTGTATCTGTACAATAAAACTAGTTAAGTAAATAAGCCCGAGTAATTATACCAAAATACATTTTTGCTCTATTATTCAATATGATTGAATCCAATCCAAGTAATTTTTAAGGATTAGATCAAGTGCATTTTAATATATTTTACAGTACAGTAAAAATTACAATACAGACTATTACACATTATTACTACTATCAATATTCACATTGCTGGTATGATTATTGATATTATTAAACTATAGTTAAATTTAATATTTTTATCAGTAAATTTTTTTTTTCTTAAAAAAAAAGAGACAAAAATCCAGTGTTTCTCAATATTCTTTATGTTACAATTCAAACCAAATTTTACAGATTCAGACCAAATTTTTAGCTTAAATGTTTGAATAGATCACAATCTTCATAACTGATTAAAAGTATTGTTAAGTATTGTCAGTGTTTTCACAGGTTTGCGTTTTTGAAGTTTGCGCAGAGATAACCTTTTTTTTTTTTCAAGGCTTACACCTTGGAACCTATTTCAAGGTTTGCGTTCTCAAGCCACCAGGCACTGTTTTGTGCAAATGAGCGGGCCGGAGAACGTTAAGGGTTTTCTGTTAGAACGGTGTTGTGTTAGCGGCCCCTAAGTTAATAACTAATGATCTTTGCAACAGAAGTGAATCAATCAAAACTAACTTTAGCTGGACAATAACTTTATTCTAGAGCTGCTGTAAAGCCAAACAATCTCTGTTACTTTAATTTCCTATGATCACTGTAAAGTTGCCTTGAAACAATCTATATTGTTAAAAGCACTATATAAATGAAGGTGACTTGACTTGTATTTCATTGTGCATTTTGCTGTGACATTGCATTTTAAATTATGTTGCACTGTACATTGTGTTTACACACACACACACACACACAAAAAGTCATAAGTAATCTTACATGGTCTAACTTCAATGTAATATCAATGATAGTCAATGATTTAAAGGTGCAGTAAGCGATTTCTGAGAAACACTGTTGAAAGTTTATTGGAACGAGCAACACAACACACTACGTGTCCACTCCTGATGGGGAGGAGAGAAAGTGAGCAAGAGGGAGATTTGAAGAAAGACTGTAGAAAGAGAGATGGCTGAGAGACATTGCAAAAGAAAAAAGGTAAGAGGAATATCACTGGAAAAAGAAGGGTCATGATCAGGCAAGAGCTTTAGGATCCACATTAATAGTAGAAAAGCTTTCTAGCGCTGAAGAGACCTATAAACGTGAAGGCCTGAAAACAGTCGCTGAGGTTGAGTTGTTTCTGCTCCATATGCGAGTTATTGGTTTTGCTATTTTTAACAGAACCAAGGTATGCTGTTGTGGTAATGATAGTAGCAGGACAGTTATGAGTGTCATTGTTTGTCTGAGCTGGTGTGCTGCTGGCGACTAACAAACAACTCTTGCTTGCATATATTCTTGTTTATTTTTTGTTCTTTATCATTCATTTGTTATCTGCAAATTACTTTTTGTGAAGCATTATTTTGCTTCGCTTCACCTATATGATAAAGAGACATCCACTCTTGCATCGTGTGTTCAACGGAATAATTCTGTGGCTTAGTAAATATTACAGTAATATTTAACTTTATTAACTTAATACAATCTCTGAATATCGTTACTTGATTGTTTGAGTTAAACATACCAAAATAGTTGACTAAAAATCCAACAGTTAATTTTATCTCAGATTTACTGTTATATTTAAGTTTTTTTCACTAAAAGAATTTAGTATTTGACTAACCAATTATTTATTTATAATATTATATTTGTGAAATTTCTATCAAAATATTTGAGAATGGAGAATTAAACTGATTTGTTTCAAGAAACAAAAATATTACTAAATTCAAATCAATATTAGTGTATAGCAGTGTAAAATATGCTGTATTGCTGCAGTATACATGACACTGGCCTTTATTGTCGATGAGTACATATGTACTCATCGACAATAAAGGCCAGTGTCATGTATACTGGTGGCTGTATGGAATACTATTTTATAAAATAAGTTAATATTACTCATAAATAAAAACAGTTAATATTACTCATGAATATATTTTTTTAAATGTTAAATTAATTGTATTTGTTCATGTACCAGATGCAGTTACTCAGATTTACTTATTTTTTTTACTTGCATTTACTCAAATCATACAGTATTTTTCATTGATTTCACAGCTTTAAAATGTACTCAATTTTTTTTAGTGTAAAAATGTTTCACCAAAAAAATTGAGTAAATCATAGTTAAACTTTTTAGAGTGAGCAATGAAGGGAAGGGTGTGTTTGTTTGGTTTGATATCTAATATCAACAGTGTTTCTCAGAAATTTCTTACTGCAGCTTTAAATCCTAATTTGCAATACTTCAGTGTCCTATAGAGGAAACATGCTTCAGTTTCAGAAATTCCCCACAGTCCAAGCAAATTACGATACTTTACATTAGGTATAACATTAATATTAGGTAATATCATATAGCATTCAGGTGCCATGCAAAAGTTATATAATTATATTTTTACATAATATAATTTATTATATATTTATTCATGGACATTTTACCTGCTGAAACAGGTTAAAATACTTGGGGCCCTATCTTGCACCCAGCGCAATTGACTTTGTACACCGACGCATGTTTCATTCCTATTTTGCACCCGCGCAAAGCGCGCTTTTCCCTCCACAGAAGCACGTCGCTAAACTAGGGAATGAACTTGCGCTCCCTGGGCGGTTCAGCGCAAAAAAGGAGGCGTGTTCCGGCGCAAACAATCCCTGGTACTGTTCCATAAAACAATTGCGCCACTGGCCAGAAAAAACGTAGTCTAAAGTCAGTGGCGCGTTGCGCGTTGTTCATTATGCTATTTTAAGGGCGCATGCTTGACCATAATGTATAGCGTGCACAACGCGCATACACTTTGATTCTCTAATCTACACAGAAGCAGCAGTTTTCATTTTTGCAAATCATATTATTACAAACGATAGATAGATAGATAGATAGATAGATAGATAGATAGATAGATAGATAGATAGATAGACAATTTATTATAAAAGCATACATCTAGCTTACACATTTACCCACATTATTATATACCTGTTTAACCGAAGCTAATTTGGGTGTGTTTCTCCATCCCCAATGTAACTTCTCTGTCTTTTACGGCCGTGACGAGAGCGTTGCTCTCCTCGGCTGTGAACCGCTCCTGACGCGCGCCTGGCAAATCCGCCGTTACAATAGCAATACACCAAGGAAAAAGCGCGTCTGCTCTTAAAGGGAATGTGAGATGATGCTCTGATTGGTTTATTTCACGTTACGCCCAAACCACACCTATGAATAATGAAGCTACTTCAGACCAACCCATTTTAGATTTGCGCCGGGCGCAAGAGTCATTTATCCCGCCGGGAAAATAGCAACAGCGCCGAGACCCGCCCACAAAGTTACTTGCGCTTTGCGCTTTGACACTTGCGTTTCAGATCGTTAAAATAGGGCCCTTGGTCTTTTATGTCTCATTATACTGTAGATACTGTATGAAGTTCACTAGTTGGCTGCATGCAGAAGTAAGCAGACCTATAAGGAACAGAGGAAAGAAAGTCCATTGATATATGATTGGTATATAATAAAGATATATATATTTATTTTTGTATTCAATATGGAACCCCTTGTTCTCTAAGTACCCCCATCTTTTTATATACTTTTCAAATGTCACAATTGTCAAAGCCGTTATTACTCTTTGAGGTGGACTACAGAGGACTCTGATGCCATTCTTCAGGAAGGAAAGAGAGATGTCATTTTAACCACCATCACTAAGGCTTTGGATTATTTTGAGGTGCCCAGCCAACATTTCCAACTAAAAGGTTTTTGGCTTGAATATGCTGTCAATACGGCATGAGCCTATTTACTGAATCGACTGAAAACATTCACAAGGTACTAATAGTTTGTAATATACTATGGGGCAGGAAAATGTGATTTTGTTCATTTATTTAGGTTTTTACTTACTCAGTATTTGAATTTTCTTGTGTTGTGTCAAAATCTAACCAGTCATTTGAGTCTATGAGGTGGACTAGAGTTGTTTCCTCTGGTCGCTGGAGTGGGGCAGTTTCTGACGTCCTGATTGACTCTGTTTTCCTTTCAAAATAGAAAAGAGATGTCATTTTTTTGTATTTATTTATTTATTGTATGAAAAAAATAAAAAGCATTTCATAACAAGCAATTTACTTTGCTACTCTGTCCACTTTAGAACTGCCGACTGCCGTCTCATGTCTGGCCCGTATTTCAATTGGACGAGCAGAATAGCGAGCATCCACCAAATTCATCAGTCTCTGAACCCATCTGTCTGTCGGGTCAACACAGATCTCCCTTTGAGCTTTTGTGATGAGACTGAATTTTTAAAGAGAAGATTGTTCACAATTTTAACATGAATGATTCACAATTGCGATTCATTCATTTAGGACATTACAAAAGTTACTCACATGATACCATCCCTGTTACACACAGGATGTGTGACATCATAACTCTCAACATACTTTACTGGGATTCTCCTTTTGAAAAAAGAAAAGCAGCAGCTGCAGCACTTTCGGTCTATATCGAACAAATCGAAGCCTGCAGAAATAATATAAATAAAAAATACAATATAATTAACATTGTGTTCAAAATGTTCAATATTAAACAGTGTATGAATGAGATACATTTAATGATCAAGAAAATGCCTCATAAATATATATATTAAATTGTTAGCAGTTGATTAGACATTCCCAAAGAAAAATAAAGAAATACTGAAAAAGATGCATATTCACCGCGAGCCAGTGGGTAAAAAGTGAAGAGCACAAGACAGATGAAGTTACAGCGTGGCCTCATGTTCGGGTCTTTGGTCAGTCGATGATCAGATTTTGATGTGCAGCTGCTGTATCAGTGGCTGATCGTCTTGTGTATGATCACCTCACTGTACAATGGTGTGTCTAGAACAAGTGACATGCACAGGGGAAAACCATTGATGTGGTCTGCAGAGGTATAGGCCTACTTCCTGTTGTAGCCCTTCCTTTCTGTGAATGTTCCCTTATAAGGACCCCATTATTTATCTCACTGTGTGCATTTTCAGGTGCAAAATGCATGGTGGAAAATGAATTTGTGGCTCAATGCAGGAAATGGTGAGCTCTATTGGTCAAAAGTGGTTGGTATGTGTCAAAGTGTTTAGTTTCACAGCTCCTCTTAAACAATCTTTTATCACACTATTATAAGTTGCCACTCCTAGTAAGTTTTGTATTTTGAATAGGTTTAGAAGAATTGGGTTAAAAGAGAGCTATTCCATATTTTGTTAGATAATAGGTTTGTATTTATAATATTGTTTATATATTTAAGATTAAAGAAAAAATGTCCTTATTGTTTATTGCAAGACATATTTTTACTACACTCCTTACAATCCAAAAAACCAAGACCCATAAAGCATTAAAAGGCTATACTGTAATTTAATTGTAAAATAACATATAAGAGTTAACATTTGCTCTATATGATTTGGATTATTTTCCTTGGATCAAATTTAAGGAAAAATATTCTCACCAGGTTAAACGTTTTCTTTGGTGATTTAAAAAAACAAAACAGATTGAAGCTAAATATGATTTGAATATGCAAAATTTGCATAATCAATTCATCAGGTCCATGCATCAGTTTTTATAAAATCAAAAAAATCAAATATTTATGCTGATAGTGATAGTTAAACATCCTGAGATATTCAATTAGAACTTCAGAATGAACTTCAGTAAATTTCTTTAGTCTGCATTCATAAGAAAAATCTTGAGATAAAAGACACACATATAGAGACAGTCAGTGAACAGAGCAAAGAGCAAGAAGACAAGCTGATGAAGATGCAGTAAAGCCTCATGTTCAAGTCTGTGGTCTTGCTGTGTGTTGTCGCTGTCATCTCACTGAGGTGGTACATGCATGTGTCTATAAGTGGGACTGTTTTTCTATATTAGCTACACATGCCATCGGGGGTTGGAGAAACCATAATGTGGTCTAAACTTTCTGTTTAGTAAATAATGTTCACTGCATATTACTTTACAAAATGTCCTCGGCTTTAAAACATACTTGCTAAACTGTATGCAAGATGAGGATTCATGGGAATAATATCATAGTACAGGTACATTGAACATGAAATGTAAAAGATACCCAGATGTACTATACAGCTATATTTCCTGTGGAAAAAAAGGCATTTGTGGGCTAATACTGCACACAACTGCACTAAAGAAGAGACGTCCGTTTTATTTTTTGACTTTTTTAATTTCATATGAAATGAACCTTGTTGAATTCATGCCACGTGAAATTTAGTGTTGGAGGCAAAGCATTAGAAAGTTAATAAAGTGCCTGTGTGTTTCTCAAGATTAACAATACACATTTCATTCCTGTTTGTCAAGATTTACATAACTGTAATTTATTTTTTAATAATGATTCATAATATCTCACCACATATGTTTAAAACACTTTTTATTGCTTAATATTTTGTGGACACCATAATTCAAATGAAAAGCATTTATTTGAAATATAAATCTTTTGTAATATTATAAATGTCTTTATTATCATTTTTATTAATTAAATATGTTCTTGCTGAATAAATGTATTAATGTCTTTTTTTATACCGTACTTACCACAAACTTCTTAATGGTAGTATATCACTGTTTCCACAAAAATATAAAGCAGTAAAAACTGTATTTAACATTGATAATAATAAGAAAATGTTCTCTCTGATGGATCATGTGATACTGAGGAGTAATGAGGCTGAAAATTGAGCTTAACTATTACAGGAATAAATTAGGCCTACATTTTAAAATATATTCAAATAGAAAACAGTTATTTTAAATAGTTTTAACAGTATTAATACTTACAATATAACACAATATCATACTGTTTTTATCAAATAAATTCAGCTTGGTGAAAATAAGAGACTTCTTTAAAAACGGGGGGGGTTTTTTATCTTAATTTTTTCCAAACTTTTGACCTGCAGTGTACATCAATGTGCTTCATAGTTGTGACAGAATGGCGCCCTCTATTGGTCAGAAGGAGCGACCGGCTGACAGGCCTTGTATGGACTCCAAATGAAGAAGAGAAAGAGAGAGTGCAATTGAATGAGCAGCACAACATACTGAGGAGAGAAGACTGGTCTGTCTGATGGAAAAGAACTGAACATTCTCTGTGAATGGTAAAAATAATAATAACGCATCAGCATCAAACAAGAACAGCAAAATGATTTAGTGCATTTGAGGTTGCACATGAAAAAAAAGAGATAAAATTGCAACTAAATAAATGAAATAATGAAGTGCAATGAAGAGAGATTAAGAGTTTGCAAAAGATGAAAGTATTTTTTTTTGGCAAAGAACAGCATAAAGATAAATACAAAATAAAATAATAAAACAGGAAAGTAAAACAAGATTTTGGATATCAGGCAAAAGTAAAAATAAAGAACGTTTGTTTAAAAGGCAGATAAACAAAAGCTGAGAGAAATAAAGAGAGAGAGAAGAACAAAGGAAAACAGAAGCACGGCAAGTCAGGAAGGAGGACAATATATATACTGTAAAAAATGATTTTATGTCAAAGTAAATAAAACAGGAAAAATCATGTATCTTTTGCTAAGAATCATTTTGTAAAAATGAAAACTTTAGTATATTAAGTAAATCCTAATTATATACTCATTTTTTACTTGTAAATATTAGACATCCAACAGACAAGTAAAATTGACTTCTGACTCTCTGGCATATTTACATGCATTAATTAAGTACTTGAAGCAAATTTTAAAAAATCAAGTAAATTTTAGTATCTGCGCGGAAAGAAGAAAACACGCGATGATTGAGGGATTTCCAATCTCCACTCCAACGGCTCTCGACAGGTAAGCAACAATAAAAAACTGCATTATATTTCGGATTTTTTGATTAAAGGGATAGTTCACTTTGAAATTTAATTTTGGTATGTTTTAGCTTACCTCAAGGGCATCCAAGATGTAGATGTACACTTTCCGGCGCTTGCGCAGACTAAGCCAGAACGCGTGCACACGTCACACACCAGGAAGCGCGCGCGCCCTCAGATCACTTGGACGTGGCTGTGTATAAGAGGTAAAAACGATATAAATACTGTTAGTTTTCTCACACAAACTGCTCGCTTTGTGTCTTAGGCCATCAATGTGTACTTACGATGGGGAATTGTTTAATTTGGACTTCTCTGTGCATGCTCTTTCAGATAGTGACCATAGACCTGCATTATATGACTGACAGACAAGAATGGTTTGACTTAAAAATATCAAAATTGAAACTACTGCGGAAACAAAGACACCTACATCTTGGACGCCCTTGAGGTAAGCCAAAACATACCACAATTTAATTTCAAAGTGAACTATCCCTTTAATTCAACGATTGTCTTGTCATCACTTCATTCTATACATTTGAAAAGTTTAGTGTTCACGGAGACAGGCAGAAAGCACCCTGTTTATTTTCTTTCTTTTACAAAAGCACAATGTTTTATTTCGATTGAAAGTGGAAAAAGTAGACATTTAACAGTTTATTTTTTCATATTTCTTAAGTAGCCTATGTAATCTTTATGGCCAAAAATGTATTTTAAGTCTATTTTGCTGCTATGTGAAAAAAAAATCGAGCAAAACGTGCTGGCGCGTTTACCGACCCAAGAGGGTTAATGACGAGTTAGCTTTGTAAGACGTTAGCCATATTTTTTTCTCAGTTTTAAACTTTACGTTTTACACGATTTATCAGTAATTACGCCTTAAAACCATGAATATGTTACTTAAATCATGATCTTTTTGTTTAATATTATTTTGTGTGCAATTTTCTTTATAGATGACAAATATTGGCCACGAATTAACAATAGGCGAGTTTTTAGTAAACTACAACACGTGAATACATTTGCTTCAGCTGTTTCATGTTTAATATGTTTAAAGGTAATGGAACACAATTAAAATGTAAAACATTTGCTACAAAATGGCAAGAGAATATTACAAAAATGTTATTCAAGAATGAATTCTGGCATTGACATTTCCATAGCAGAGAGAAGCACATTAATATTAAGGCATGTATCAAATAATTTTAGGGCCCTTTGCAAGATTTGCCTGCAAAAGACAGTGTAATTGTATGGTAACATGATTTTGTCAAATTCTGACAGTGGGATAGTTCTTTACAACAGTAGTTAAATCGAAGGTAAAGGAAACTAAACCACCCTCACATCACGTCAAAAAATAATGTATATATTATTGTTGTTAATATATGTTATAAATAATATATATCATTTAAAAAGATAATTAAAATATTGTAATATACACTCACCTAAAGGATTATTAGGAACACCTGTTCAATTTCTCATTAATGCAATTATCTAATCAACCAATCACATGGCAGTTGCTTCAATGCATTTATGGGTGTGGTCCTGGTCAAGACAATCTCCTGAACTCCAAACTGAATGTCAGAATGGGAAAGAAAGGTGATTTAAGCAATTTTGAGCGTGGCATGGTTGTTGGTGCCAGACGGGCCGGTCTGAGTATTTCACAATCTGCTCAGTTACTGGGATTTTCACGCACAACCATTTCTAGGGTTTACAAAGAATGGTGTGAAAAGGGAAAAACATCCAGTATGCGGCAGTCCTGTGGGCGAAAATGCCTTGTTGATGCTAGAGGTCAGAGGAGAATGGGCCGACTGATTCAAGCTGATAGAAGAGCAACTTTGACTGAAATAACCACTCGTTACAACCGAGGTATGCAGCAAAGCATTTGTGAAGCCACAACACGCACAACCTTGAGGTGGATGGGCTACAACAGCAGAAGACCCCACCGGGTACCACTCATCTCCACTACAAATAGGTAAAAGAGGCTACAATTTGCACGAGCTCACCAAAATTGGACAGTTGAAGACTGGAAAATGTTGCCTGGTCTGATGAGTCTCGATTTCTGTTGAGACATTCAGATGGTAGAGTCAGAATTTGGCGTAAACAGAATGAGAACATGGATCCATCATGCCTTGTTACCACTGTGCAGGCTGGTGGTGGTGGTGTAATGGTGTGGGGGATGTTTTCTTGGCACACTTTAGGCCCCTTAGTGCCAATTGGGCATCGTTTAAATGCCACGGCCTACCTGAGCATTGTTTCTGACCATGTCCATCCCTTTATGACCACCATGTACCCATCCTCTGATGGCTACTTCCAGCAGGATAATGCACCATGTCACAAAGCTCGAATCATTTCAAATTGGTTTCTTGAACATGACAATGAGTTCACTGTACTAAAATGGCCCCCACAGTCACCAGATCTCAACCCAATAGAGCATCTTTGGGATGTGGTGGAACGGGAGCTTCGTGCCCTGGATGTGCATCCCACAAATCTCCATCAACTGCAAGATGCTATCCTATCAATATGGGCCAACATTTCTAAAGAATGCTTTCAGCACCTTGTTGAATCAATGCCATGTAGAAAGTGGTAAAATACACTTGTTTTATATATAATTTTTGTTTTTTCATTAAAAATGGCAACATAAAAAAAGGTGGTACAGATCAATTTAAGTCTAATTTTGAATTATATTTTTGTGTTATATAAATTAGCCTGTGCGTGATTCAGGTAACAAAACGTGCATCATTTAAATAACACAAAAATATTCATAACGCATCTGTACAACCTTTTTTATAGTGCTGTTTTTATGAATTACTCTCTTCTCAATAGTTATTTATTGGATCTGTACAATAAAACTAGTTAAGTAAATAAGCCCGAGTAATTATACCAAATACATTTTTGCTCTATTATTCAATATGATTGAATCCAAGTAATTTTTAAGGATTAGATCAAGTGCATTTTAACATATTTTACAGTACAGTAAATATTACAATACAGACTATTACACATTATTACTACTATCAATATTCACGTTGCTGGTATGATTATTGATATTATTAAACTATAGTTTAATTTAATATTTTTATCACTAAAATATTTTTATCAGTAAAATATTTTTTTCTTCAAAAAAATTACAAAACTCGTCTCGGTTACGTATGGTAACCCTCGTTCCATGAGTGAGGGAACGGAGACGTCACGTCGGTAGGAGTTACCAACGAATTGGGATCACGCTAGTGTAGGATTACAAATTTAAGAATATGTTTTAGATCTGCTGTTCCTACACCCTTACATAACATGACATAAGAAAACTAAGAGTTGAACTATGTGTGAATGTTACATAGTCTTAGTTCTCGTGACCATGTGTTGTTTATACCATTTGGGGAAGTCTTTGATCTTCCTACTAAGAGTTGAACTATGTGTGAATGTTACATAGTCTTAGTTCTCGTGACCATGTGTTGTTTATACAATTTGGGGTAATTGCCTCTATTGTCTTTAGATGATTAGATTTAGTGGTCATCCCTAAGGCTGTGTGTAAGGTCAGCACCTTTAAGGACAGCCCACTGAAATGCCTATAAGATACCATGTAAAGTTACGTTAGTTAGATTGTTGGACGAACTGCAGCAACGCTCAATAAAGAATAACTTCTGTTTGAACGCGATCCCAACATCTCCTGGTCTTGCTTCGATGAAGGAATAAAAGTTTCCAACACTAGGGAGACCAATTGCCTTCGAGTGAAACTAAAACGAGCCAATGAACATTGGCATGCAAGATTTGCATTCCGCGTCCGCGCCGGGTATAAAAGCGGAAGCGCGAGCATACACAAATTGCTTTACGCTGAGGAGCCGAACGGTGTCCGGTCCTCCGCGAAGGTACAGCAACCATGATGATGGGACGTGACGTCTCCGTTCCCTCACTCAGGTAACGAGGGTTACCATACGTAAACGAGACGTTCCCTTTCGTTCGGTCACTCCTACGTCACGTCGGTAGGAGTTACCAACGAATTGGGATCCCTAACAAAACGCCATGGTGCTGGCCCCTTCCAGCGCCTTGCTTAAGCTTCAGCCAGCAGTTTCTTGAAACTTATCTTATGTGCGGAAGCTTAGCTGGAAAAGATCACACTGCTGTTCCGCAAGACCCGCTCAGTGTATATTGGATAACACTGGGAAAGCGTGCCCATGATCGTAAGAGGGAACGCTGCAGAGCCCAAACCTGCCCGAAGGGAGGCACTAGGAATACACATGTGCACTAGCCCGGAGGGTAGTGGACACATGGCAGTCTCTGAGGTAGTCCCAGCCCGGAGGGTGGGAGCGTATTCAGCAGAGACGACAGAGCAGACTCTGTCGAGGGGAAGACACTGGCTAACCCGGGGGGTAACTGCATCGTGGAGAAAACACATATGGGGTCACCGTAGGGACCGCTACATAAGAACCCCAGCCTGAACTCAGCTCACAGTGAGAGGTAACAGGCCTGGCAACCGGCGATCCACCTCGCCTGGCGCCGGGGGGGGGTGACGGAGGAACTCACGAGGTTAGCTGTTTGTTGGGTAACCAACGGAGCAGGACAACACACGTATCTGGGCCCATGGGGCGAGAATGGCGTAGCAAGCCGACACTAACCTAATTCCTCGCGCTACTAGCCGTAGCGAGAACACGGGAGGAAACAGGTTCTACACGAAGGCTATAAAACCTAGCGAACGTGTTAGGTGTCGCCCAGCCTGCAGCTCAGCAGATGTCTGTCAGTGAGGCGCCTTGAGCCAAAGCCCAGGAGGAGGCAACACTCCTAGTAGAGTGTGCCCTCAACCTAGGTGGACAAGGCACGTCCTGGGACTCATATGCCCGGACGATAGCATCCACTAGCCAGTGGGCTAACCTCTGCTTGGAGACCGCCTTCCCCTTCTGCTGGCCTCCGTAACAGACAAAGAGCTGGTTTGAGGTCCTAAAGCTTTGAGTTCTGTCAATGTAGCAGCGCAGAGCGCGAACAGGACAGAGGAAAGCCAGGGCTAGATCTGTCTCCTCCGAGGGGCAGCGCTTGCAGGTTTCACTACCTGATCTCTAAACGGAGTGTTAGGAACCTTGGGCACATATCCGGGCCGGGATCTGAGAACAACGTGAGAGAAGTCCAGCGCGAACTCTAGGCACGATTCGTCGACCGAAAATGCCTGCAGGTCCCCTACCCTCTTGATGGAAGCCAAAGCCAGCAGGAGAGCTGTCTTCATTGACAGGATGTTTAATTCGACTGCATGCAAGGGCTCAAATGGGGGATTCTGGAGTGCTCTGAGCACTAAAGTTAGATCCCAAGAGGGTACAGGGTGCGGATAACGAGGAGGATTCAACCTCCTAGCACCCCTGAGGAACCTGATGACCGGGTTGTTCTTTCCCAAAGACTTACATTCTATTGCATCGTGATTGCTATTGCTATTGCTATTGCTGCAACATACACTTTGAGGGTGGAGGGAGACAGCCTTCGCTCCAACCCATCTTGCAGGAAGGAAAGGACGACACTGATTGGGCAAGTTCGGGGGTCTTCCCGGCGGGAAGAACACCAACCGACGAACAGGTTCCACTTCAGAAGATATGTCTGTTTTCTTTTTTTGACTTTTCAATTTCATATGAAATGAACATTGTTGAATTCATGCCACGTGAAATGTAGTGCTGGATGCAAAGTATTAGAAAGTTAATAAAGTGCCTGTGTGTTTCTCAAGATTTACAGTACACATTCCATTCTTGTTTGTCAAGATTTACATTATTGTAATTTATTTTTAATAATGTTTCTTATTATCAATGTTGAAAACAGTTTGCATTGCTTAATATTTTGTGGACACAAATTCAAATGAACCACATTTATTTGAAATAGAAATCTTTTGTAATATTATAAATGTCTTTATTATCATTTTTATTAATTAAATATGTTCTTGCTGAATAAATGTATTAATGTTTTTTTTTTAATACCGTACATACCACACGCTTCTTAATGGTAGTATATCACTGCTTCCACAAAAATATAAAGCAGTAAAAACTGTATTCAACATTGATAATAATAAGAAAATGTTCTCTCTGATGGATCATGTGATACTGAGGAGTAATGAGGCTGAAAATTGAGCTTAACTATTACAGGAATAAATTAGGCCTACATTTTTAAATATATTCAAATAGAAAACAGTTCTTTTAAATAGTATTAATAGTATTAATACTTACAATATAACACAATATAATACTGTTTTTTATTGTATTTTTCATCAAACAAATTCGGCTTGGTGAACATTGTTTTTTTTACTCTTCAGTTTTTCCAAACTTTTGACCTGCAGTGTACATCAATGTGCTTCATAAGAGTTGTGACAGAATGGCGCCCTCTATTGGTCAGAAGGAGCGACCGGCCGACAGGCCTTGTGTATGGACTCCAAATGAAGAAGAGAAAGAGAGAAGGCAACTAAATGAGCAGCACAACATACTGAGGAGAGAAGACTGGTCTGTCTGATGGAAAAGAACTGAACATTCCCTGTGAATGGAAAATGAAAAAATAATAATAACGCATCAGCATCAAACAAGAACAGCAAAATGATTTAGTGCATTTGAGGTTGCACATGAAAAAAAAAAGATAAAATTGCAACTAAATAAATGAAATAATTAAGTGCAATGAAGAGAGATTAAGAGTTTGCAAAAAACTTAAAGAAAATGTTTTTGTTGAAACTGGCAAATAACAGCTTAACGATAAATACAAAATAAAACAATAAAACAGGAAAATGAAAAAAAAATGCATCAGCATCAAACAAGAAAAGCAAAATGATGATCTAGTACATTTGAGGTTGCACATGAAAAAAAATATATAAAATTGCAACTAAATAAATGAAATAATGAAGTGCAATGAAGAGAGATTAAGAGTTTGCAAAAGATGAAAATATACTTGCTGAGAGAAATAAAGAGAGAGAGAAGAACAAAGGAAAACAGAAGCACGACAAGTCAGGAAGGAGGATATAATATAATATATATTATATATAGCCTACTGATATAAAGAACAGTAACAGAATTGATAATGAATAAAAGAATGAAAGTAAGGACAGATAAAATAGTTCATGTTTGGGCAACAATGTCAAAAGCCCGTATAAGACGGGAAAAAAGTCAGACAGCCACAGTTTCACACAGTGGTAACAGCCAACCACACGAATGCTGCCAACATGCTCATGAAATGATGATCAGCGGATCAAAAGAGTCAAAGGGAAACTTAGCTTTAAACAGAAACTTATGTTTGTTTAATTCAGATTTCTTGCTTTATCATATTTAGTTTGACATGAAGTAGTAACTATCCATATCACACACTCTCTCACACACACATGCATGTCCACACACAACACACACTTGTGTATTTGTGTCTATAATTTAAATACCTATATAATATAATATAATATAATATAATATAATATAATATAATATAATATAATATAATATAATATTAATAGAAATTGCTCCTCATTGCTGTTTCCACAAAATAGAGTGGTTTAGGTTAACAAAAAGTTTGCAGTAAGTCTTAGAATTAATAATAATAATAATAATAATAATAATAATAACAACAACAACAATTATTGCAAGGTGTCCAGTGCAGTGGACAGATGTATTTTTTAGTAAACTACAACACATGTGAATACATTTGCTTCAGCTGTTTCATGTTTAATATGTTTAAAGGTAATGGAACACAATTAAAATGTAAAACATTTGCTACAAAATGCCAAGAGAATATTACAAAAATGTTATTCAAGAATGAATTCTGGCATTGGCATTTCCATAGCAGACAGAAGCACATTAATATTAAGGCATGTATCAAATAATTTCTTTACAACAGTAGTGAAATCGAAGGTAAAGGAAACTAAACCACCCTCACATCACGTCAAAAAATAATGTATATATTATTGTTAATATGTTATAAATAATATATATCATTTTTTTTTTTTGTTCATTAAAAAACGGTAACATAAAAAAAGGTGGTACAGATCAATTTAAGTCTAATTTTGAATGATATTTTTGAGTTATATAAATTAGCTTGTGCGTGATTCAGGTAACAAAACATGTGCATCATTTAAATAACACAAAAATATTCATAACGCATCCGTACCACCTTTTTTATAGTGCTGTTTTTATGATTTACTCTCTTCTCAATAGTTATTTATTGTATCTGTACAATAAAACTAGTTAAGTAAATAAGCCCGAGTAATTATACCAAAATACATTTTTGCTCTATTATTCAATATGATTGAATCCAATCCAAGTAATTTTTAAGGATTAGATCAAGTGCATTTTAATATATTTTACAGTACAGTAAAAATTACAATACAGACTATTACACATTATTACTACTATCAATATTCACATTGCTGGTATGATTATTGATATTATTAAACTATAGTTAAATTTAATATTTTTATCAGTAAATTTTTTTTTTCTTAAAAAAAAAGAGACAAAAATCCAGTGTTTCTCAATATTCTTTATGTTACAATTCAAACCAAATTTTACAGATTCAGACCAAATTTTTAGCTTAAATGTTTGAATAGATCACAATCTTCATAACTGATTAAAAGTATTGTTAAGTATTGTCAGTGTTTTCACAGGTTTGCGTTTTTGAAGTTTGCGCAGAGATAACCTTTTTTTTTTTTCAAGGCTTACACCTTGGAACCTATTTCAAGGTTTGCGTTCTCAAGCCACCAGGCACTGTTTTGTGCAAATGAGCGGGCCGGAGAACGTTAAGGGTTTTCTGTTAGAACGGTGTTGTGTTAGCGGCCCCTAAGTTAATAACTAATGATCTTTGCAACAGAAGTGAATCAATCAAAACTAACTTTAGCTGGACAATAACTTTATTCTAGAGCTGCTGTAAAGCCAAACAATCTCTGTTACTTTAATTTCCTATGATCACTGTAAAGTTGCTTTGAAACAATCTATATTGTTAAAAGCACTATATAAATGAAGGTGACTTGACTTGTATTTCATTGTGCATTTTGCTGTGACATTGCATTTTAAATTATGTTGCACTGTACATTGTGTTTACACACACACACACACAAAACAAGTAATAAAAACTCAGTGAGTGTTTTAGCGCAATTTTCTGACGTCATGGGATCACAACACTAAGAGATAGTAGCCTAAATCTTTTCCTGGAATTTTTTTTTTTTTTTTTTTTTGTGCGTTCCCGAGATTAGACCTTCCTTAACATAATGTCGAAAACCCGAAGTCTCTAGGTGGTCTGGTTGAGGAGTAGATAGAAGTGCAAGATTGGTGCGCACAGACAGAACAGAAATCATGAGTTAACAATCGCAATTTTGTCCGGTGGAAAATTGCGCTAAAAAGTCATAAGTAATCTTACATGGTCTAACTTCAATGTAAAATCAATGATAGTCAATGATTTAAAGGTGCAGTAAGCGATTTCTGAGAAACACTGTTGAAAGTTTATTGGAACGAGCAACACAACACACTACGTGTCCACTCCTGATGGGGAGGAGAGAAAGTGAGCAAGAGGGAGATTTGAAGAAAGACTGTAGAAAGAGAGATGGCTGAGAGACATTGCAAAAGAAAAAAGGTAAGAGGAATATCACTGGAAAAAGAAGGGTCATGATCAGGCAAGAGCTTTAGGATCCACATTAATAGTAGAAAAGCTTTCTAGCGCTGAAGAGACCTATAAACGTGAAGGCCTGAAAGCAGTCGCTGAGGTTGAGTTGTTTCTGCTCCATATGCGAGTTATTGGTTTTGCTATTTTTAACAGAACCAAGGTATGCTGTTGTGGTAATGATAGTAGCAGGACAGTTATGAGTGTCATTGTTTGTCTGAGCTGGTGTGCTGCTGGCGACTAACAAACAACTCTTGCTTGCATATATTCTTGTTTATTTTTTGTTCTTTATCATTCATTTGTTATCTGCAAATTACTTTTTGTGAAGCATTATTTTGCTTCGCTTCACCTATATGATAAAGAGACATCCACTCTTGCATCATGTGTTCAACGGAATAATTCTGTGGCTTAGTAAATATTACAGTAATATTTAACTTTATTAACTTAATACAATCTCTGAATATCGTTACTTGATTGTTTGAGTTAAACATACCAAAATAATTGACTAAAAATCCAACAGTTAATTTTATCTAAAATTTAGTTATATTTAAGTTTTTTTCACTAAAAGGATTTAGTATTTGACTAACCAATTATTTATTTATAATACACTTAATATATTTGTGAAATTTGTATCAAAATGTTCAATGCACCCCTTCCCCACCCTTTGACGTGACGACAACTCGACGGTTGAGTGAGCGCGGGCTGTTTGAATTCTCTCCAGTCCAGAACAGTTCTACCAGAAAGACTCGGGAGAATTAATACTGTGACAATAAACATTTATTTGAGAGCTCAGTAAACAATCAAGTTCTTTGGCGTAGGCCCCGTCTGTAACTCGCATTCCGAGGGTATGGAATCTGCATATCCTGCCTGAAGACGAAGGCAGGGGCGCAGCCCACCCCCTGCGAAGTAAGGAAGGGGGCCATCTGGTGGTGGTGGGGTGGAAGGAGGAAGAGGACATCCTGGCGTCTTCAGGATGGAGGGGAGAGCCCGTCTGGAGGTGTTGGGGAGGATGGAAGGGAGGACCCAACATGGTGGTGTTGGGGGGGATGGAGGAAAGGTCCCGTCTTGGTGGTGGTTGGGGAGGATGGAGGTGGTTGAAGCGACAGCATCTGCGAACTCAGACATGTGTAAGTACCACCCTTTTATACTGGGCTATTAAGATATGATTGGATAGATGAGAAGGTAATAAGTGACGAGAACGATTGAGTCTTCCTGGCAGAACTTGCGCTAGGCTTCATTTCTCTCTTCTCAGCGTTGCAGAATTGGTGCATTTCCTCTGTGAAATTCAGGTTTGTGTATGTTTTATTTTATATATAAAATCATTACTGTGCTTTAAATCATTTTATTTAATGCAAAACAACATACAGAGGCGTAATGTGACACCTAAACGAGAGTCGCGCCTGTCTTTTAGCGTGATTGAAACGCCTTGCATAAAACACACGACTTTATTCCTAATGATAATGAATATAATTGTGCACTGTTTATTGGCAGGTTATGGAGTCAGTCGCTCGCAGTATCTTTCGGCCGTGAGTGAAACGTAGGACGGCGGTATAAAGTTTCGAAGAGCGTGAGTCCGTCTCTGACACCAGAACCAGCACTGATCCAGTGGAAATTGGATAACAGACTGATTGATTACACTTGAATTAGGCTACCTGAATGTTTAAATGTTTAATTTTTACTTATAAAATGTTTGTTAAATGAGTTTTAATGTAGGCAATATTGTATGTTAAAGCAGCAAAATGCAGCTTTGCCGATTTCTTCGCTGTTTTCTCGCTTTTTGCACGCGGGTTTCTCTATAGAGCTCCCCCTACAGCTTCGGAATAGATATTTGACAACACTGTCGTCAAAACTCGTTGGCGACTCTCCCCCCTCCCATCTTCTCCCGCTGGTCATGTGCATTTGTTTTCAAAGAACCCGGCGAACGCACGGAGCCATGTCCACTGAGGTATGTATGATACACAGAAGGTTAGCAAATAAATGTTTAGATAGTGTATGTGTGCAGTGCCGTAAAGCAATTCGTTACATCGCGAGACCTGATATTACGCAATACTTCCTGACGCTGAGGCCGGGGTGTGGGTTTTCCAACCACACGAATGGTGTGGGTTTTCCGCTCAAAGGCGCTCGGGGGGTGCGAGATGACCACCATTCAACCCGAAAATGTCATATAACCATTCCAATGACTCCGAAGCTGTTCGGTTAAGGTAAAAAAGTTACTTAGTTCACCTTTAAAGCAGTGTACTCATCGACAAAAGGCCAGTGTCATGCTATACTGGTGGTTGTATGGAATACTATTTTACAAAGGTTTTGAGGAAATAAAAAAAAAGTTAATATTACATAAATAATATTACTCATAAATATTGGTTTTTAAATGTTTAAATGTTAAATTATTTCTACTCAATTGTATATGTTAATGTACCAGATGCAGTTACTCAGATTTACTTTTTTTTTTTTACTTGCATTTGCTCAATTCATACAGTATTTTTAATTGATTTCATAGCTTTAAAATTTACTCAATTTTTTTAGTGTAAAAATGTTTCACCAAAAAAACTGAGTAAATCATAGTTAAACTTTTTAGAGTGAGCAATGAAGGGAAGGGTGTGTTTGTTTGGTTTGATATCTAATATCAACAGTGTTTCTCAGAAGTTTCTTACTGCAGCTTTAAATCCTAATTTGCAATCAGAAATTCCCTACAGTCCAAGCAAATTACGATACTTTACATTAGGTAACATTAGGTAATATTTGGTAATATCATATAGCATTCAGGTGCCATGCAAAAATTATATAATTATATTTTTACATAATATAATTTATTATATATTTATTCATGGACATTTTACCTGCTGAAACAAGTTAAAGTAGCCTACTTTTATGTCTTTTTATGTCTTTTATGTCTCATTATATTGTAGATACTGTATGAAGTTCACTATTCTCCTTCCGGCTGCATGCAAAAGTAAGCAGACCTATAAAGAACAGAGGAAAGAAAGCCCATTGATAGTATATAATAAAGATATGGATTTATTTTTGTATTCAATATGGAAGCCCTTGTTCTCTTAAGTACCCCCATCTTTCTTTATACTTTTCAAATGCCACAAATGTCAAAGCTTTTATTACTCTTTGAGGTGGACAACAGCGGACTCATCTGCTCTCTGGATTCTTGTTCTTCCTCTTGTGCCAACTGACTCTGATGCCATTCTTTATAGGAAGGAAAGAGAAATGTCATTGTAACCACCATCACTAAGGCTTTGGATTATTTTGAGGTGCCCAGCCAACATTTTCAACTAAAAGGTTTTTGGCTTAATATGCTGTAAATAAAGCATGAGCCTATCATTTACTGACTATACTGAAAACATTCACAAGGTACTAATAGTTGTATGGGGCAGGAAAATGTGATTTTGCTCATTAATTTAGGTTTTTACTTACTCAGTATTTGGATTTGCTTGTGTTGTGTCAAAATCTAACCAGTCATTTGAGTCTATGAGGTGGACTAGAGTTGTTTCCTCTGGTCGCTGGAGTGGGGCAGTTTCTGACGTCCTGATTGACTCTGTTTTCCTTTCAAAATAGAAAAGAGATGTCATTTTTACAATGCCTGCTAAGACTTTGGATAATTTCAAAGGCCTTCTTTCAATATTTGCAACTAACAATGTTTTATATGATCACAAATTCTGCTCAGTCAGTATTTATTTATTTTTTGTATTAAAAAGCATTTCATAACAAGCAATTTACTTTGCTACTCTGTCCACTTTAGAACTGCCAACTGCCGTCTCAGGTCTGGCCGATATTTCAATTGGACGAGCAGAATTGCGAGCATCCACCAAATTCTTCAGTTCCTGAACCCATCTCTCTGTCGGGTCAGCACAGAACCTCTTTTGAGCTTTTGTGATGAAACTGAATTTTTAAAGAGAAGATTGTTCACAATTTTAACATGAATGGTTCACAATTGCGATTCATTTAAATGAGGACATTACAAAAGTTACTCACATGATACCACTCTTGTGACACCCATGTGTGACATGATAACTCTCAACCTCCTTTACTGGGATTCTTACTTTGGAAAAAGAAAAGCAGCACTCATCTGGAAATCCGAAGACTGCTAAAATAATATAAAAGAAAAATAAAATGTTATTAACATTGCGTTCAAAATGTTCAATATAAAGCAGTATATGAATGAGATGTATTTAATGATCAAGAAAATGCCTCATAAATATATATATTAAATTGTTAGCAGTTGATTAGACATTCCCAAAGAAAAATAAAGAAATAAAGAAAAAGATGCATATTCACCGCGAGCCAGTCGGCAGAAAGTGAAGAGCAGCGTGAAGAAGATGAAGCTACAGCGAGGCCTCATGTTCGGGTCTTTGGTCAGTCGATGATCAGATCGTCTTGTGTATTATCACCTCACTATACAAATATGTTGTGTCTAATAAGTGACACGCACATAGGAAAACCATTGATGTGGTCTGCAGAGGTAGTAGGCCTACTTCCTGTTGTAGAATTTCCTTTCTGTGAATGTTCCCTTATACAGACCCCATTATTTATCTCACTGTGTGCAATGAATTTGTGGCTTAATGCAGGAAATGGTGAGCTCTGTTGGTCAAAAGTGGTTGGTATGTGTCAAAGTGTTTAGTTTCACAGCTCCTCTTAAACAATCTTTTATCACACTATTATAAGTTGCCACTCCTAGTAAGTTTTGTATTTTGAATAGGTTTAGAAGAATTGGGTTAAAAGAGAGCTATTCCATATTTTGTTAGATAATAGGTTTTGTGTTTATAATATTGTTTATATATTTCAAATTAAAGAAAAAATGTCCTTATTGTTTATTGCACTACACTCCTCACAATCCAAAAAACCAAGACCCATAAAGCATTAAAAGGCCATACTGTAATTTAATTGTAAAATAACATATGAGTTTTAACATTTGCTCTATATGATTTGGATTATTTTCCTTGGATCAAATTTAAGGAACAATATTCTCACCAGGTTAAACATTTGCTCTGGTGATTTAATAAAACAGATTGAAGCTAAATAGGATTTGAATATACAATCAACATTTGCATAATCAATTCATCAGGTCCATGCATCCATTTTTTTATAAAATAAAATTCAAATATTTATGCTGATAGTCAAGTCAAGTCATCTTCATTTATATAGCGCTTTTAACAATGTAGATTGTTTCAAAGCAGCTTTACAGAGATAAACGTATAATTTAAGGTAACAGAGATTGTTTTGGCTTTATAGCGGTTCTTTAATAAAGTTATTTTCCAGCTAAAGTTAGTTTTGATTGATTCGCTTCCGTCGCAACAATCATTTGTTATTAAATTTGGGGCCGCTAAGACGACACCATTCTCTCTACACAGACTTTAAACGCGAACCTGTGAGAAACGCTGATGGCGTTCACATGCGCATTAAGAATTGGTTCTATAGTTATGTGTGTTTGAATATATGTGCGCAGGTTTGGAATTCCCTACAAACCAAGCCTAAACAAAGTACTGGTGTTTCCTTATAATTTTTGATACAGAATTTTATTTTATTTTATCAATTCGGGGTAGGTACGCGAATTTAGTTTCCCAACAACGCTTTATCTGTAGAGTGGTAAAGGGATCCTCCATAGGGAGAGACTAGTTGGCACTTCAGCACTGCGTTGGATCAGGTCCAGGCGAAGGTCCTTCATCAGATCTGGATACGGCCTGGATCTGGCTGGCTGCGGGAAAACCTCGGGATAAACAAAGACACTAAAATTAGCGTAGATGCCATTCTTCTTATGATGTAACGAGTACATCAGGGTTTATGGGAAGTGTTCCCGGTTCCATCTGACCTAATCTATGCAGCCTAACATTGAATTATAGAAGTCTATAATGTATTATGTGAATGCTAGGTCAAAGAGATGTGTCTTTAATCTAGCTTTGAACTGACAGAGTGTGTCTGCTTCTCGGACAATGGTAGGAAGCCTGTTCCAAAGTTTTGGTGCTAAATAGGAGAAAGATCTACCACCAGCAGTCGATTTTGATATTCTAGGTATTATCAACTGGCCGGAATTTTGAGATCGCAATAGACGTGAAGGACTATAATGCGTTAAGAGCTCGCTCAAGTACTGCGGAGCTAAACCATTTAGTGCTTTGTAAGTAATCAGCAATATTTTAAAATTGATGCGATGTTTAATAGGCAGCCAATGCAGTTTTGACAGAACCGGGCTAATATGGTCATACTTCCTGGTTCTGGTAAGAACTCGAGCTGCTGCGTTTTGAACTAGCTGTAGTTTGTTTATTAAGCGTGCAGGACAACCACCCAGTAGAGCATTACAATAATCTAGCCTTGAGGTCATGAACGCATGAACTAATTGTTCCGCATTTGTCAGTGAGAGCATATGGCGTAATTTAGATATATTTTTAAGATGGAAAAATGCGGTTTTACAGATACTAGACACGTGACTTTCAAATGAAAGATTGGTATCAAAGAGCACACCCAGGTTCCTAACCGACGACGAAGACTCGACAGAGCAGCCATCAAGTGTTAGACAGTATTCTAGGTTATTACGTGAGGACGTTTTTTGTCCAATAATTAGAATCTCTGTTTTTTCAGTTTTTCAAATTACGAGTCATCCAATTTTTTATATCAGCTATGCATTCCGTTAATTTTGTGAATTGGTAAGTTTCGTTAGGTTTTGAAGAAATATACAGCTGAGTATCGTCAGCATAACAGTGAAAGCTAATGCCATGCTTCCTAATGATATCTCCTAATGGTAGCATGTACAGAGTGAACAGCAACGGTCCTAGTACTGAGCCTTGTGGTACGCCATACTGAACTTGTGATCGATGAGACATCTCTTCATTTACTGCTACAAACTGATAACGGTCAGATAAGTATGATTTAAACCATGCTAGTGCAATTCCACTAATGCCAACATCATTTTCGAGTCTATTTAAAAGAATGTTGTGGTCGATAGTGTCAAATGCAGCACTAAGATCGAGTAACACTAATAGAGAGACACAACCACCATCGGATGATAAGAGCAAATCATTTGTGACTCTAACGAGAGCCGTCTCGGTACTATGGTACGGTCTAAATCCTGACTGGAAATCTTCGCAGATATAATTTCTTTCAAGAAAGGAACACAGTTGTGAAGACACTGCTTTTTCTAATATCTTTGACAGAAAAGGTAGATTCGAGATCGGCCTGTAATTGACTAATTCTGTAGGATCAAGTTGCGGTTTTTTAACAAGCGGTTTAATCATAGCCAGCTTAAAGGTTTTTGGTACTTATCCTAGAGACAAAGATGAATTAATGATATTAAGAAGAGGATCTATGACCTCTGGAAGCATCTCTTTCAGTAGCTTAGTCGGTATAGGGTCTAACATACATGTTGTAGATTTAGATGATTTAACGAGTTTAGTAAATTCTTCCTCTTCTATAACAACGAACAAATCAAATTTTCCCTCAGGGAGACTACAATGCACTGCCTGATGCGATACTGTAGTAGACGGTTGCATAGTTATAATTTTGTCCCTGATATTATCAATCTTATAAGTGAAGAAGTTCATAAAGTCATTACTGCTGTGTTGCTTGGAAACTTCTGGGCTTGAAGCTTTCTTTTTCGTTAGTTTAGCCACCGTTTCAAATAAATACCTAGGATTATGTTTATTTTCTTCTATTACAGTAGGTTTGAAAAATAAGCAGATCTAGCAGCTTTTAAGGCCTCTCTGTAAGCAATCGAGCTCTCTTTCCACGAAATGCGAAATACCTCTAGTTTTGTTTTCTTCCAGTTGTGCTCCATTTTTCTTGATGCTCTCTTAAGGGCCTGATTGTCCTTGTTGTACCACGGCGTTGGACTATTTTCTTTAATCTTCTTTAAGCGCAACGGAGAAACTGTGTCTAAAGTGCTGGAAAAGAGAGAGTTAAAAGTTTCTGTTGCAATATCGAGTTCTTCTAAGCTATCTGGGATGCTGAGATGATGAAACTGATCAGGAAGATTATTGATAAAGCAATCTTTAGTGGCAGAAGTGATAGGTCTAACATATTTGAAACACGGAGTCGGCTTTGCAGCCTTGGCTAAATGAAGTTTACACGAGACTAGATAATGATCTGAGATGTCTTCGCTCTGCTGCAGAATTTCAACGGCATCAACATCTATTCCATGTGATAATATTAGATCTAGAGTATGATTACGACAATGAGTAGGTCCTGACACGTGTTGTCTAACTCCAATAGAGTTTACAATGTCTTTAAATGCCAATCCCAATGCATCTTTTTCATTATCAATGTGTATATTAAAATCACCAACAATTAGTACTTTATCTGCAGTCAATATTAATTCTGATAGAAAGTCCACAAATTCTTTGATAAAATCTTTATGGTGCCCTGGTGGCCTGTATACAGTAGCCAGCACAAATCTCAAACGTGATTTATCGTTTATACTATATATTTTTACATTAAGTACTTACACTTCAAAATAATTAAATTTAAAACTTGATTTCTTAGTGGTTTTGAAAATATTACTATAAATGACAGCAACTCCTCCCCCTTTGCGTTTCAGACGAGACTCATGTTTATAACAGTAATCTTGCGGGGTGGACTCATTTAAAGTAATGTAATCGGGGATAGGGATAGTTAAACATCCTGAGATATTCAATTAGGACTTCAGAATGAACTTCAGTAAATTTTCTTTAGTCTGCATTCATAAGAAAAATCTTGAGATAAAAGACACACATATAGAGACAGTCAGTGAACAGAGCAAAGAGCAAGAAGACAAGCTGATGAAGATGCAGTAAAGCCTCATGTTCAAGTCTGTGGTCTTGCTATGTGTTGTCGCCGTCATCTCACTGAGGTGGTACATGCTATAAGTGGGACTGTTTTTCTATATTTACACATGCCAATAATGCCATCGGGGGTTGGAGAAACCATAATGTGGTCTATAAATACTTTCTGTTTAGTAATGTCCTCTGCATATTACCTTACAAAATGTCCTCGGCTTTAAAACATACTTGCTAAGCTGTATGCAAGATGAGGATTCATGGGAATAATATCATAGTACAGGTACATTGAAAATGAAATGTAAAAGATACCCAGATGTACTATACAGCTATATTTCCTGTGGGAAAAAAGGCATTTGTGGGCTAATACTGCACACAACTGCACTAAAGAAGAGACGTCCGTTTTATTTTTTGACTTTTTTAATTTCATATGAAATGAACCTTGTTGAATTCATGCCACGAGAAATTTAGTGTTGGAGGCAAAGTTAATAAAGTGCCTGTGTGTTTCTCAAGATTAACAATACACATTCCATTCCTGTTTGTCAAGATTTACATTTCTGTAATTTAATTTTAATAATGATTCATAATATCTCACCACCTATATGTTTAAAACACTTTTTATTGCTTAATATTTTGTGGACACCATAATTCAAATGAAAAGCATTTATTTGATATATTAATCTTTTGTAATATTATAAATGTATTTATTATCATTTTTATTAATTAAATGTGTTCTTGCTGAATAAATGTATTAATGTCTTTTTTTTTAAACCGTACATACCACACACTTCTTAATGGTAGGTGGCTATCACTGTTTCCACAAAAATATAAAAATTTTATTCATCATTGATAATAATACGAAAATGTTCTTTCTGATGGATCATGTGATACTGAAGAGTAATGATGCTGAAACTTGAGCTTACCTATTACAGGAATAAATTAGGCCTATACATTTTAAAATATATTCAAATAGAAAACAAATAGTTATTTTAAATATATTGTAAGTATTAATACTGTTAATACTAACACAATATCATACTGTTTTTATCAAATAAATTCAGCTTGGTGAAAATAAGAGGCTTCTTTAACACTAGAAGTGCCAGAATTCCATAACTAGGGGAGAGCGGGGCACAAAGTAACGCTTTTTGACTTTCTCAGTTTGTGTAAATCTACTTATGGTTCAGAGTATTTATTATTTCCCACATTAATTTCCCACATGTCTAGTACAATTATGTGTTTTTGTTTTATTAATACAGTATTTACTTTTTTCTTGATATACCCCGAAAGAATGGAAGTGAAATGTGACAACATGCCCCATAGGTGGGGTACATTGTAACATGTGTGGGGCACATTGTAACATAACATATGACAACTTAAAATGTTATCTGATCTAATAAAAAAATATACAAAACAAACTAAAATATTTTCTAAATAAAATACAATTAAAAACGTTTTCATATAAAAGAAAGGCAATTTTTAATAATTAAATATAAACTCATTTTTGAGTTTTGACTACGAACACATGAAAACACAGCTATACAACATAGTTCAAAACAAATAAATAATTAGTAATTTCTGAACATTGACTCTCAGTCTTTATTCACCTTTTTCTCACGTTTTCTCAATAAAATTAATAAAAGTATAGAATATAATAGCATATTTCTAACAGGGGCACATTGTAATGCATGCTACAACATGCCCCCGCCTGCACAACTGGGATTTAAACCCTGCTAGTGTCTTCTGCTAGTTAGCGAAGCATTAAATAACTATCTCAACTGTTAAATAACATCTTAGAGATTAAAATAATATCAGATTTGTCTTATTTTAAATAAACACAAAAAATAGAGAGGAAAAATTAACTTAAGTAAGAAATGTACTTTTGCTATGGTTTAATAAATGTCTATGGATATCTTCCAAAAAAAAAAAAATTTTTGGCGGAATTTATTTTTCTATATAGTGTTGATATGGCAACTAATAAATACACAAAAGTTTCGTCATCCAAGCATGTGCGGATTGAAGTATTTAAAACAAGCGTGTTACAACTAGCCCCGCGTTAGGTTGTGCCCCGCGCTCCCCTACTAGAACTGCCGCAAGCGGTCATTTTGACTGCTAGATTCCAAACTCTATATCTTTAATGATAAATACCCAGTTGAGAGATTAATGCATTTATTGTATTAGGATATCTTTTAAAAACAAAACAACACCAAAATGTACATTTAAACAAGTTTAATTATAGCTTACATCTATAAATAATAATATCCGTAGATGTCCTGAACAAAATGACGGAGTAGCCTGTTTTCATGTTTACACTGTTCGATCGCGCCCGCGCCCGCCGACACACAAACACACACACCCACCCACACCATATTCCATTGCAATCTTGACATCGCAGCCTGTTCATTACAGCCATAATAAAATATAATAATAAAATAGCCTAGTCAACCTAACATATAAAAATTCCACTGCTCTGTTTATATAGTCAGTAGTAGGCTACAATTCGTACTATTTTGCGCATGTGAAGGATGATTTTTTCCGTCGATTTTGGAACACGAGTGAAGTACAAAGCCTACAATAAAGAATAGTTTACCATCCAAATACATCGCAAATGTTGAAACATTTTGATTCTAATTAGAGAGTTACGTGAGCCCAACGCCGCTTTCACTTTCGCTTGAAAGTAGCCGATTTCATTTTGGCTTGTTTATTGTTTATTTATTTGTTATTGTTCTGTTCTGAATATCATTACATTTAAATGATTTGTTGTGGAATATGTTTTGTGTATTTTTTATCACATTTTATTGTTGTGTATAGTGGTAGGCTATATGTAGGCTATAATAATACCGCGAAATTCAGTGCGGTCAATATGACCGTCTATGGCCGAAATAGGTAAATATGTTAATTAGTTTTTTGCCTTACGTGTAATTTATATGAAAAGCATTTTAAATGAAAATACAGACATTTTTAGGAAAAGTCAGGTACCAGCAGGATTTTTTTTTTTTCAACAAAGTTATTGCAGATATAAAATTCAAAACGGTCAAAATGACCGCCATGGCAGTTCTAGTGTTAAAAACTGTTTTTTTATCTTAATTTTTTCCAAACTTTTGACCTGCAGTGTACATCAATGTGCTTCATAAGAGTTGTGACAGAATGGCGCCCTCTATTGGTCAGAAGGAGCGACCGGCTGACAGGCCTTGTATGGACTCCAAATGAAGAAGAGAAAGAGAGAAGGCAACTGAATGAGCAGCACAACATACTGAGGAGAGAAGACTGGTCTGTCTGATGGAAAAGAACTGAACATTCTCTGTGAATGGAACATGAAAAAAAAAATGCATCAGCATCAAACAAGAACAGCAAAATGATTTAGTGCATTTGAGGTTGCACATGAAAAAAAAAAAAAAGATAAAATTGCAACTAACTAAATAAATGAAATAATGAAGTGCAATGAAGAGAGATTAAGAGTTTGCAAAAAATGAAAAGAAAATGTTTTTGTTGAAACTGGCAAAGAACAGCATAACGATAAATACAAAAAACAATCCAACAGGAAAATGGAAAAAAAATGCATCAGCATCAAACAAGAAAAGCAAAATGATAATCTAGTAGGCTACATTTGAGGTTGCACATGAAAAAAAGAGATAAAACTGCAACTAAATAAATGAAATAATGAAGTGCAATGAAGAGAGATTAAGAGTTTGCAAAAGATGAAAACATTTGTTTGTTGTTCAAACTGGCAAAGAACAGCATAAAGATAAATACAAAATAAAATAATAAAACAGGAAAGTAAAAAAAGATTTTGTACATCAGGCAAAAGTAAAAATAAAGAACGTTTGTTTAAAAGACAGATATAAAGAGAGAGAGAAGAACAAAGGAAGCACGGCAAGTCAGGAAGGAGGAAATAATATATTATATATATTATATATAGCCTACTGATATAAAGAGCAGTAACAGTATTGATAATGAATGAATGAATGAAAGTAAGGACAGATAAAATAGTTTGTTTGGGCAACAATGTCAAAAGCCCGTATATAAGACGGGAAAAAAGTCAGACAGCCACAGTTTCACACAGTGGTAATAGTCAACCACACGAATGCTGCCAACATGCTCATGAAATGATGATCAGCGGATCAAAAGAGTCAACGGGAAACTTAGCTTTAAACAGAAACTTATGTTTGTTTAATCCAGATTTCTTGCTTTATCTTATTTAGTTTACATGAAGTAGTAACTATCCATATCACACACTCTCGTCTCTCTCACACACACATGCATGTTCACATACAACACACACTTGTGTATTTGTGTCTATAATTTAAATACCTATATATTATAATATAATATAATATTATTTGAAATTGCTCCTTATTGCTATGTTTCCACAAAATAGAGTGGTTTAGGTTAACAAAAAATTTGCAGTAAGTCTTAGAATTAATAATAATAATAATAATAAAAACAACAACAATTATTGCATGATCTCCAGTGCAGTGGACAGATGTATTTTTTAGTAAACTACAACACATGTGAATACATTTGCTTCAGCTGTTTCATGTTTAATACGTTTAAAGGTAATGGAACACTGCCAAGAGAATATTACAAAAATTGTATTCAAGAATGAATTCTGGCATTGGCATTTCCATAGCAGAGAGAAGCACATTAATATTAAGGCATGTATCAAATAATTTTAGGGCCCATGGCAAGATTTGCCTGCAAAAGACAGTGTAATATGGTAACATGATTTTGTCAAATTCTGACAGTGGGATAGTTCTTTACAACAGTAGTTAAATCGAAGGTAAAGGAAACTAAACCACCCTCACATCACATCTCACAGATCCTCAAAAAATAATGTATATATTATTGTTAATATATATTATAAATAATATATATAATTTTAAAAGATAATTAAAATATTGTAATATATACTGTAGAAAGTGGTAAAATACACTATATATATATATATATATATATATATATTTATAAGTGCCAAATATAATTAGTGCCTCTGAGTGCCATCTGAAATTTTCTTCTAGAATGATCATTTTTATGAAGCTCATATATTTAAGTTCAGTAATTTCACTTAAATGGCAATGAAGATTACTTATTAATTGTCATTAAAGTGAAATTACTGAACTTAAATATACAAGCTTGATAAAAATGATCATTCTAGAAGAAAATTTCAGCTGGCACTTAGAGGCTTTTGCATCTGAACTCTTCATATATACATATATATTTTTTTTTTTCATTAAAAACGGCAACATAAAAAAAAAGTGGTACAGATCAATTTAAGTCTAATTTTGAATGATATTTTTGTGTTATATAAATTAACCTATGCGCTATTCAGGTAACAAAACATGTGCATCATTTAATTAACACAAAAATATTCATAACGCATCTGTACCAACTTTTTTATAGTGCTGTTTTTATGAATTACTCTCTTCTCAATAGTTATTTATTGGATCTCTACAATAGAACTAGTTAAGTAAATAAGCCCGAGTAATTATACCAAAATACATTTTTGCTCTATTATTCGATATGATTGAATCCAAGTAATTTTTAAGGATTAGATCAAGTGCATTTTAATATATTTTACAGTGCAGTAAAATTACAATACAGACTATTACACATTATTACTACTATCAATATTCACATTGCAGGTATGATTATTGATATTATTAAACTATAGTTTAATTTAATATTTTTATCAGTAAAATATTTTTTTCTTCAAAAAAAAAAAGAAGACAAAAATCCAGTGTTTCTCAATATTCTTTATTTGTGTAGAGTAATGTTACAAATCAAACAGATTCAGACCAAATTTTTAGCTTAAAAGTTTGAATATATATCACAATCTTCATAACTGATTAAAAGTATTGTTAAGGAGCATTTTTTAACGTACAAACAGTTTGTTGTTAAAGCAATAGTTTGAAAAGAGAAGAGCGTTCACATCTCAGTCTGACATGCCGTCATTTAATGTTTTGTCCACCAAATTCATCAGTCTCTTAACCCATCTCTCCGAGGGGCTGGCACAGATCTCCTTATGATCTTTTGTGATGACACTGGATTTTCAAAGAGAAGAAGGTTAATGATTTCACAAAGTATTTACAATAGCTATTCATTTGAATTCAATTAAAAGTAAAAATACTTACATGATACCATCCCTGTGACACTCATAATGTGTGACATGATAACTCTCAACCTGCTTTATTGGGATTTTTATGTTGGAAAAAGAAAAGCAGCACTTATCGGGACCTTGGCTGACTGCAGGAAGAAATAGAGATGAAAGAAAAAACATTAAATTGATATTGCAAAAAATTATAAATCAAGATAATACTTCACAAACATGCATAACACTGTGAATCTATTGTTTATCTAGTCATTCAAAAAATGAGAAAAAGACTCACATTGACTGCGAGCCAATGAGCAGCAGGCGAAGAGCACAAGACAGGCGATGAAGATGCAGTGCGGCCTCATGTCTAATCTGTGGTCGGTCGATGATCAGATCTTGATGTGCTGGTTTCTTTATCAGCGGCTAATCGTCTCGAAGATGATAATCTCACTGATGTTATCCGCTTTATATAGGGGTGAGATTGTACTTTCCACTATACAAACCTATAGGGGTTCTGGCCAACGGGGAACAAGTGACATCACATGCACCGGGGAAAACCGTGATGTGGTCTGCAGAGGTAGTACTTCCTGTTGTACCCTTCCCCAATTCTGTGAATCTAGTCTAAATCGCTGACAAAGTTAACCTATGAAATTAAGTCGTTTTGAGTTTGTCATATTTTTTCTTTCTTTCTTTTCCATCGAAAGCATTGAAAATGTCTTTGCATTCATGAAGGACCCTCATTAGGACCCCCATATGCATATGCAATTTCAGGTTGCATCTTCTCAAGAAGATGCCCCATGTTCTTAAGTGCAGAGCGATGCAAGAAAAGTCCCTTTCTGCAGATGCATGGTGGAAAATGAGTCTGGGGCTCAATGCAGGAAATAATGAGCTCTAGTTATCGGTGAAGGTGGAAAGGTGGTTGGGCTGAAAGTGTTTCGTGTGGTTAACAGATCTGCACACAGTGTGATCTGAACACAGTTAATATCAGCAGTTACTCACTTGGTTCATACCACATAGGCCTACATGATGCTTTATCACGATTTGTTATCATGTTTGCAATCAATTTAACCACAGACATATGAAAAAGTCATATTGAGTAACATTTTTTTCTTTCCCAATACTGTTATTTACATCATGGTAAATAATGGTAGTTTCATCTCTCTTGGCTCTCAATGAAGGCGGTCGCATTTTCTTCCTCTCCTCTCCCTTATCTCCCCTGCTTTGCTGCTCTCGTCTCGTCTAGTCTGCTTTGAGAGACTCTCTCCGCACTGCTCTCCAAACTAAGAAATTATGGATTTGATCAACTGGTCTCTCAACGCAATTGACACCATCTTCTCGACGAGAAGCTTGGGTTCGGGGGAACCTGACTGCCCTGCCGGAACGTTCGCAGCTGGCTACACGATGGACACGTGGGAGAGGTGGCGGGTCGTGTGTCTGGCGGCTCTTTCTGTGGAGGACATTGAAGATATCTACCTATTCGGAACCATGATAACAGGTCTTCTGCTGATTGGATTAGGCATTGCCCTGGTTTATCGAGGAATTAAGAAGACGATGACAGCTGTCCAAAACCCCACAAGGCTGCCCGTCATGATTGAAGCAGTGGGCAGAGCTGTCAGCACTCAGACTGTGACTATGAACCAAAATATGGATAACATCTTGGAGAAGCTTACAGCTTTGCAAAGGCAAATGGATCGTTTCGGAGACCCAAATGGACCAGTATAGCCGTGTAAATTGGAATGCGGCTACTCATCCAAAGACCAGACAATCCCTATCTTATCTGCTTTCGGCCCCCCTCTACCAGCACTGGCCTTGGCCGAGGCTGCTACTGCAACAACAACTCCCCCGGAAGAGCACTGCAGCGAGACGCTCTTGTGTTCCTTCCCCCACTCCCCACAGGCACCTGCTGATTGTTGACTCTGTCTGGGACCTGATCAAGGTTGACTCCATGGCAACTGCTGTGTATCGCTATGACATCCTGCGGACTGAGGCACCTAGATTTAGGATGCCAGGCGTAGCGACTCTCCAGGCCTACACATACACGAACTCTTACATATATACAGATATGCAATCACCCTCCCCACCCCCCATCCCTCGCCTTCGACGCTTTGTACCCCCAGTCTGACAGGCGGGTCTGACCAGCGCCGAGAATGGCTGCAGGACCGGATGGCTGGTTGCCTATGCTGGGTTACCTCCATTCCCCATTCCCCTCCCCTCCCCTCCCCTCCCCTGTTGCAAGTCTTGTGTGTTCATGTTAGAGTGTACTGATTATGTGCTAATGTTGCTGAGGTGTTTTTTACTGTTCCCAAACTGTACTCCTTACAGGAGCATAGTCTTGGGGTTGCCTTTTTTCTCCTCACCTCTCCTCATGTCATGCTGTATTTTTCTCCTCAAACGAATTTCCCCATTGTGGGATAAATAAAGGTTTCTAATTCTAATTCTAATTCTAGTTCTAATTTCTTACTATGATTTTTCAAATAGTTTGTTTCATACCTTTTGTTTTTCACATGTCCTATTCTGGGCAGCATGTGTCCTCTTTTTATTGACTGAACATTACATCACCTCCTCGAACACCATTGCACTTTTTCTTTGTGTATACCTGTTTCAATCGTGCATACACATGAAGTGCGAAATTCCATCAAAGAATAACAAATGTCAGTATCTCCATTAAGTATTTCTCTGCGTGAAATCTAAGATGGAAGTCTGAAGAGATAAAATGAATAATTAGTTACAGAGTGTGTTTCAAACCATAGCATCACCACAACAATACTAAACACTATGTAGTCAGTTTTGAAGATATCTAGTGACTCATATTGCTAAACAAGTCATAATGATCATTTCAGTAAATATGTCAGCAGTGTATTCAGAATCATTGTTACGTCTTGTTCTTAGTGTTCTTGGTACTTAGTGCACACACTTTGGAGTTCATTTGACTTCCTGTTTCTGTAAAGGTCTACTCAAAAATGTATGCTTCCGTTTTAAAGTTGCAGTTACTTTTTATCATTTACTCACCTTGTCCTTCCAAACCTGTATGACTTTTCTTTCTTCTGTGAAGTAAATATCTCAGTGTATTTTTTTGTTAGTATAACAAAAGTCAATGTTTTGGACCCCACTGACTTTCACTGTTTGGAAAACAGTGTTGTTTTAGTTTTCATTTTAGTTTTATTAATATTTAGAATTAGCTTTTATTTTTATATTTTTAGTTTTCATGTACATTTTAACACCAAAGTTATACAAGTTATATAAGTTTAGATGGCTTCTATAAAGTCAGGTTTAGTTATTTAAAAATGTAACTAAAAACATGAAATATTATTTTTTTCTAAAAACCTTAAGACTAAATTTGGATTTACTTGGTTAAAAAACTTTTCAAAAGTATCAACAGAATGAAACAAATTCCTTAGAAGTATTACAGTCCAGCAAAATATGTTTAATGGACAGTGGATTCTGACAAGATTAACTATAAAAACTTTTTTTTTTTTTTTTAATATTGCTTTTTTAGGTGTCATTTATTTTTATTTCAGTTTTAGTTTTAATTTGTATTTATTTCCAGTTAATAATTTTAGTGCTTCTACTTAAACTTATTTCAGTTTATTTATATAACATTTATATTTTCTAACTAATATTTATATTTTATTTCAGCTTTATTTCAATGAACAGAAATGTTCTTATTATTATTATTTATTATTATTATTATTTTAGTAGTTTTAGGTAAGGATAATAACTCTGATGCACAAAACTGTTCTTTAGAGTATCTTTTTTCATGTTCCACAGAAAGTCACCCTCATGTTGTTCCAGGTTTGGAACTGATGGTGGACGGGACTATCCTTTAAGTGTCATTGGAAATTAAACCTCTGCATTGAACATGACTGTAAATGTAAAATAAAACAAAATAAAGCAAAATACACAAAAATAACATCAACAACAACCTACTATTTCACAAAAAGTCAAATTTCCTGTCTAACTGGAAATAAGTTACAGCAAGTAAAAGTGTTGAAGATGAAGCCAAATTTACAGTGCTTATTTGTTTTCCTTATAACCAGTTTCTAAATGGGCCACGCAGCATTTTCTGTAGTATATATAACTGATCTATCTATCTATCTATCTATCTATCTATCTACAGTATCTATCTATCCATCTATCTAGAAGCTTCAGCCTCCCAGAGTCATGCATATGTGGGTTTTTGCAAAAGCAAGATATGAAACCACAGAGCTCCAAATAGAACCACAGAGGGAGGTCAGGTCGATGAGAACTGACATAGTATTTTTCCCTTCAACCCCACATTTACCTGGTATTCAAATGCCATTTAATTCCAAATTTCGATATAAATACAATATCGATTGACAGTATACGTGTGTACATGTATTAGTATATGTTGTATTCACATATATTTATTACTTCTTCTAGTTATTATATATACAAACTGTAAAGGAGTGCTAACATGCACCTTAATGGTCTATTTCTACCTGATCTAACCCTTCAAAATTACTTTGGTTCACCATCAACTGTAAGTTGTAAGTTGTCAACTGTAAGTAAGTAATGACAACATTTTTGGGTGAACAATCCCTTTAAAAGCTCCCACATGAAGTTTACTTTAAAAATCTCTGACAAAACATTTTATTGCAAGTTTAATCTATTCGACTTTTAAGTGTGTATAATACAAAACTGGCTACATAATATACAATTACACACACACACACACACACACACACACGTGTAATCAAATAATATATATTAAATAAATAAAAACACTGAATCTTTTTGTTTTGTTTTTTTGCCTTGAATAAAGCCACCAGTTGGTTTAAAAAAAAACCGATCAATCGACTGAAACTTTCCATCCTGGTCCTATACAACTCTACGCTACCATTTTTTAGTGTCTCCTTGAATTCACTATTAGCTTTGATCTTTGGAGAGCTGGTGTACTTTGTGCCACCGGAAAAAGGTTTGCCTTTTGTGTCAAAACCTCTCCGATACTACTTTTTACAAACCTTGTAAAAATAAACCAAGAGCCATGAACCTTTTGATCCTGTTCACAAATGAGAAGTCTGTACCATCAAAACCAGATGTCAGGATATCTTACAGCAATAAAATAAGAAGCTTTACTGGCTTGAATCATGGAACCACGTAAGAGGCAGTTCAGGAGACGAGCCACTAAGCAGCGCTATTGCATGTGAAACCATTTAGCGCTCTTAAACCTCTTGTTATGAGAGCAGCTACATAGTGTTTCTATGTAAAAGGATACAGTACATTCCAAAAGGTCTTAACACTCCCATGAGTATGATTTATTAGACCGTAAATAATTTATTCGCAAATGAAATAGACTGATTGTGATTTTTTTCTGATAAATCAATCCAACTTTTATTATTCTGGAGTCTCATGCAGTGTCAAACAGTCGTAGCTGAATTAATCACTTTTGATGAAACAGCTTGGTCTAAAAAAAACAAAAAAAAAACACTACACATCCTGTCATGCTTAAAGGCAATTTTTCTCTTTACAAAGGATACAAGAAGCTGATAAAACGCCTAGGAAAACAGGAATATGTACCTTCCTAAAGAGTACTGTATTTTTGACTTTCCTCAACCCCTTTCTTATCTACTTGCATAATATCTGCTAACAGAAACACTGTGCTGTCTTAGGAATGTCATTTTTCATTTATGTTGTGCATTATTGTTATCAATTTAGCATGAACCTCATATGAGAAACAGACCAGTCTCTTTCTTATCAAACCCCTGTATACCTAAACTTATCCATTGTAAGAAGGCAACTCAATCTAGATGCTATTCCAGAAAAGACAACAATATCTTGAATCTTTAAATGAACCATGGACATTGTTGTTGCGTAAATGTAGCTGATAGAACTGATAGAAATGTGATCCCTCTGACAAATAACTTTTGCAGCATTGTCACTGACTCAACATACACGGATACGAAAGAAAGAACTCTACAGTATTATATATTTATTTCAATTCTAGTTTTTTTTATATTTTTATTTTTAGTACTTCAACCTAAACTTATTTCTTTCAGTCAGTTGCCAAGGCCAAGGCCAAAATAAATAAAAAGTTTTTCATCTGATATTTACATTTTATTTCAAAATGATTTCAATTACAAAATTAGTTTTAGTTTTAATTAACAATAACAACACTGATGGCAATTAAGGACATGTAATATTATGGCACGTTTGTTGATCAACTGAGGCAAGTTATGTGGTTGTGGTTTTGACTGTGTAAGAAACATCCTCATTTTCAAGTAGATCAGATGAAAGAAATTTGCAAAATGTTACGCTGCAAAAAATAACCACAACAAAAAAATCCCTTCGTCCCCCATTTTGTTTCATCAGAGTGTGGGAAACGCTGAACAAAGACAACTGTAGTAGAAAAATGCCATGCGATGGGATGAATTCAAGAGGAGAGGAGACTGGTAAACAACTCCATACAGTAAGAGGTGTTTTGTTGGCAAATGCCTATATTGACTGAGTCACTGGCCAACTGTGCAGTGAATTTAGGGGCTTATCAGACTTACAAACCATAGACCAATAGCTGTTTTAAAATTGAGCAAACATTTTTTCAGGTGTTTTAAACACAGTTTTGGAGGTGTGAATTAAAATAAGAAATATCTTGATATTTTGTTGTTTTTGGCTTATTTTAATGTTTGTTTTTGTCCCTGGTTGACAACCATTGCCTTAAAGGAGAACTCCGGTCAATTTTAACATTGAGCTCATTTTTTTGTATATTTGGAGTGCTGTCAGTACAGAGAACAACGACAAAAATCGGCGTTGCCTACACCGTGTTATCCTCTTTTAAAATTTGCACCCTGTTGACTTAAATGGGGCAAGTTTTAAACCTGCTTTTAGCCTCTTAACATCCTTGATGTGTCATTACAAGTGCCCAGCCATGTGAGTGATTCCTTCAGAGTGAACACGGGTGAATCTGACTGCAGTAGATGTGAAAGATATGAATAAAAATGATGTTATTTCAGCCAGCGCACATACCTGTATTTACATCCTGTTTTTTTTTTAAGTCCACAGTAGTCGATTGTCGAGTTCGGGCGCATGATCGTACGTACTAAACCTATGCGCGTGAACTCGACAATCGATTACTATGGACTTCAACCGAAAACAGGATGTAAATACAGGTATGTGTGCTGGCTGAATAAACATCATTTTTATTCATATCTTTCACATCTACTGCAGTCAGATTCACCCGTGTTCACTCTGAAGGAATCACTCACATGGCTGGGCACTTGTAATGACACATCAAGGATGTTAAGAGGCTAAAAGCAGCTTTAAAACTTGCCCCATTGAAGTCAACAGGGTGCAAATTTTAAAAAGAGGATAACACAGATTTTTGTCGTTGTTCTCTGTACTGACAGCACTCCAAATTTACAAAAAAATGAGCTCAATGTTAAAATTGACCGGAGTTCTCCTTTAATGCACTGTACAGCTTTGGTTCTTCATTTGCCTAAGAACATGGGGCAGATAATACAGACATTAGTCACTCTATGGGATCAGATCAGAGAACAGTAATGATAATATCTCTGAAGGCCATGCTTGTTAAAAAAAAACATACAAAAAAACATACAAAGTCATGAAACTCTAGATGGCACAGGCTGATAGGTCCTTAACTCAATTTGTTAGCGATCACATCATTATCCACATGGTGCAGCTGATTGGTTGCGGTTGCATCATCAGCCAATGAGCTTGCAGCTCAACATTCAAATACTTGCCATTGTTTACTGCTAGCAGTCTGCAGAGCAATTTCACAAACCCTCCACCTTCCCCAGCTCCACCTGTATAGATCTGCTACGGGTAATTTCATGTGTTATATGTGCAGCATGTCTGTGGATGTATTGGCAGTAAAAAAGTCTCTGTACTTGCTCTGCAGCAGATCTATTTCGCCAAGACCAAATACATTAACATTGATATGTCCGTTACAATGCCAATCTCTCCGAGAGTTGTGATGACAGAAATAACATAAATTCAAGGCCAAGAACAACATTTTTCAAGCTGATCTACAGGAAAAAATTAACTATTTTGCAAGGTATGAATTTGTACGATGTGAATTGTACAAAAACGTATGATTATTAGTGTGGCGAGCAGGATGAGGCTGAGAATGGCGTGAGGCCGGTGGCGTGATTGATAATGAGCACATCTCTCACGGAGGAGTGGAAGCATAAAAGGAGGAGTGACGATAGAGGACAGGCCTGGTTTTTATGTTGTGTTTTGTTATGCGACAGCAGTCGTCCGTGAGGGGCTGCTGTCTTTACTTTCATTTTGCATTTGTTTATTTTATTATAAAAGTATTTGAATGTTCGCCGGTTCCCGCCTCCTTCTTCCCACAACAACGAACTGCATTACAATTAGAAAACAGTAAGCATGAAAGTCCAACCCTAAGCATACTTGGGTCTAAGCAGATTGTACATAATTCGATCATCAAATAGTTAATAAATTGTACATAAAATAGTTACGAATTTCCATGAGATTGCACTGAATTTCACAATAGTTCAACCAAAAATGAATATTCTGTCATTATGTACTAAATTAGTTTGTGGGTGAACTATTGCTTTCAAGTTTTCATTTAGCTTCATATATTTTACAATATTCAACAACATGTCCAAACACACAAATCAGTGTGTCTTGAAACTCTCCTCCTGATATAGGGGCAGGGGCTCTGACCTAGGAGAGCACAGCTGGGACTTCTTTCGACTGAGTTTGGGAAAATTCCTCATGAGATGAGACTCTCAAAAAGATGTAAACAAACCCTGACAAGAGCACCAGAAGATGTTTTAACCTCATTTCCAAACAAGATTATGACCAAAGCAACCCAATTGTACTCTTTGCTTTAGATAAATATTGTAGATATAAAAAGACAAAGCCCAGAGGAATTCCAACCTGTGTTTTTCTGACAACACTAAACATCCATGTATCTAAGTATTGGCTTTTAGGGGTTACATGCTGTTACAATGACCCTGGAGATTTGAGAAGTACTCAAAGCGCAGCAGCAATGGTTCATAATTATTTCCATCTCTCTCAGACATATCAGATTACTCCTTCTCCAAAAACATATTTTTAATATTTTTCTTGATTTATCCCTCTTGTGTTTATCACCTCATCGGTTTTCTCAAGCTGTAAATCTGCCAAACGAAAAACCATGTGTTGAACTTTACCCATGCGAGTGGGACTTTTGCGATCATTCCTATACATCCTCCACACATGCCCTCACCTCAAAGGTCAAAGGTCAGTCTTTCAGTGCATTACATCTCTGTGTGAGCTCAGCTATAAAATTGCACATCTAGTGGAAATTCCTCTTTGACATTTCATGGAAGAAGTGCTTTGAACATCATGGGTCACCAATGTTTTGGTTGGCTGTAGAAGGAAGAAGATCTCCTAAAACAGATATTCACTCAATCTCACATGCACAGTCTCAATCTCACATGGTTGAGACAGTGCCAGGTACAGTTTCATAGCTTTAAAAAGATCAAATATGACATGAACGCAGTACATACTTTTTTAAGTGATCAGACCAATTTTGGCTGGCAAATAAAAAAACTCCCCAAAACTTACATTTATGAGGTACTGAGCCATATCTATGGACAAACAACTGATAATTTGATGTGACAATAACTGACAACTGACTGAGTGGGTCAATTGAATGAATTTTCATTGTACGAGAGGGACTTGCATTTTCAATTAAAATAAATAAAAAAGTTAATTTAAAATTAATAATGAAAATAAATCTTAACTTACATATCTTCTAAAAAAAGGATATTTGAATATTACAAATATTCCAAAAGAAATCAGAGAAATATCCATGCTAAAATATATTATGTAAAAGTTAAAACACCACTGCCTAGTCTTTACAACAACAAAGCCAGGCGATTCCCATAAGGCCACAAGCTATCAGTTGTGATAAAACGGGAAATGTGTAGAAATGCAAAAAAAAACAAAAAAACTTGACGTCAGTAATATGAGGGTGGTGATAAATATGAATGGACCATTGTGACTATCTAGGGCTAGGCATGAGTAGGTTGAGTCATAAGTTTAGCCAAGACGGACAGGACACTGTCCTTGTGTGTCCTTCACCCGTGCCGAAGAGAGAAGTTCAGGACTCGGCCATGGACAGACAAGGTTCACCCACTCTTCCCACAGGGATATTGCTTCCGGCTCACTCACAGAGATAGATTTTCATCGCATCCTGTTTTTTCTTCTAAACACTTGGAAACGAGAACAACTGCATACAGTATGTAACCACAGATATCACAATGTCAGACTGCACGTACAAAAGTAACTCTATTGTATATGGAAAGGAGCTATTTTGGGTTGCTTAAAGCTGTGCTTTGGTAACAAGCTTCTTGTGTTGAAGTCTATCCCCTCTATTGACATGCATGTTTGTGTCTAAGTGCATTATTTTCTTTTAAAATAATTTGATAAATTCATGACATGTTTCACTTTATTCTATAAAACCTTTTTAGTTTAAATTAATTTTCAGTACATTCAAATAATTAATAATATTATATGTTTTGGTATCTTAAACCCCCAAAATGTCACGTGTCTGGACAAATGAACAGTCTAAGAAAACTTTTACTGCTTTAATAATAAGAAATTCAAAATAAAATACTATGGCATAATTTTATGTTTTACAAAAAATAACATAACTGTGTTGAGACAAACAAAAACTTCTGTCCAGGAATTTGTAGTTTTGGCACAACTGCTTTCCATGTCAGGAGGTACAACCAATGTAAAAGTAGGAAAATGCTAATACAGGCATCCAAATAGTATTTAAACCTTAAACCTGTTCAATGTAAAATTAGTTGCAAAAGTCAGGTGGTGCAACCAGGAAGTCAGGTGCACTGCAATGAATGTGCCTATATGAAATCCTAAGATTGTCTTTTAGTATTCTATTTTTTGAATCGCTCTAATCACTCTTGTGGTACTATGATATCATACACCGATTAGTCAGTGCAGTGCCGCTTTAAGTCGAACACACCTACCTTCTCTTTAAAGCCCCCCCCCACCCCACGTAAAAGACAAATGCTGAATTCAAACCGCATACTACTCGTATTACTTTTACCATATCTTTCTATGGCAGAAATGAATAGAGAAGTATGCAAGTATGCGGTTCCAAAGCCGTTTCAGCAAGACAGAGTTTCTGAATTACTAGTTTCTGACTGGCAAAAAAAAGATCAGTCCGCTCTGCCGACTCAGTTTTTCCACTAACGTAGCCGGCTGTCGCCAAGACAGGTGTGTTTCCAAAGACACCTTTGTTAGATATACATGTCAAGTAGTAGGAACATTCTATACTGATAAAGAAAAAAAAACCTTAAAGCATCATTAATCTTTTGTAATCAAAGCTTTACATGTGCTACTCATTGTCGTGCATTAGGGGGAGACAAATACTCACAAAAATCTCCAATTATGAGTCACACCGTTGGTGTTTGTGTGTGACACCATTTTTGTTAAGTATGACGCAGACCGGTTTTCTTCAAAATCAAACAAACACAGACTAACATCAATAGGCAGATGATATACACACTCTACTATGGAAATATAAGTAGCCTACGCAAAGCAACAAAGGTCAGACTCACCAAATACTATACAAAATTTCCAGAGATTGAGTTTAACTCAGCATGGAGATGTTAATCAGGTTTGCTGCATACTAATAGACATTCTCCTCACATACTTGAGAGTGTCTTCAGGTCCAAGCGCTGAGTAACAAACTCGTGAGGCCTCATGCCCTGGGTTCAGCACTTCTCTGCATTGCTGTCAGCCAGCTCATCTTCACCTCTGTCAACCAAGGGCTCTTCTTGTCTGAAACAATTAGCAACTTAATGTGAGCTTTCATGAGTACAACAGTCTAACCTTGACACTCGTGACACAGTCTTTCAGTTCGGAAAAAGGGGAATGTGAACAGCACTCTCCACAGATATGGAATACTTTGATTTACTATTACTTAAAACATTTTTTTTTTTTTTTATAAAAATGATTAGATATGCTAGATAAACTATTATTTAACACAATTACCAGCATGAAAAGTTAAAATAGAGATTTTTATTTTTCAATTTCTCAATTTAATGCAAAAGCTTAGTGTTAAATGCATTTATGCATGCAGCTCAACCATTCAACCCTGTTATTATAAATTATCAAGCATTTTTTTTTCTTTCTTTAATTAGGCTATTTTATGGAAATATAGGTTTATTGATAGCTATAAACCAACATTTGGTCCCAAACTAGTTTGCTTTTATTGTGTAATAACTTACATCATTTTCTGTAGAAAATGAACAAAAATAAATACAAAATACAAAAATAACCTGCATTTAAAACATCCCAAATTTTAGTAAAGAGTTATAGAAAATTAGGCCTGCAACATTGCCTTCAATGAACTTATTCAAACTTTAACAGACTCAAAAGAGGATTCTAGTTTTAAACCAGATGACCCTGAGAAAAACATTCACAATAGTGTTTTCACTCGCTCTATTCATTTTCTCCAGTGATAATTTGATCTGACAGATCAAAATTTATTGTTGGGTTGCCAAAAAGATTACATGGAACCAGTTACATAATGTGGAATAATTGTGAACAGAAGTGAGAGCTGTAGTTTCACATCTTTACTATATCTTTCACCATCTGTGTTCAGACAATCTTTACAGCTACATTCCTTTTAGTTATGGATGATCTTATCAGCATCATTAATAAAGCATGTCTATTTGATAACAAGCGCTCACATTTCTGTAGTATATCCTCCTCTCTGATATCCTTATCTTGAAAACCATATACTGTTCTGTCAAAATGAAAATGATTAAATTCCTGCTGCTATTTTCACTGTCATGCATCTCCCTGAGAACACTTAATATTGCATCATATTTCCTTCCCTTTCAATCTGGAAAATTCAGTCTATATTAACTCTAAAAGCTATTTTTAATGTACCCAGTGTTGGAAAGTGTTTTTTATTTTTTTATTAATGTTATGTAATCACTTGTAAAATCTTAAGCATCTAAATGTCACAACCTCACACATCCCACTCAGGTTCACATGCACAAATAGCATACATTAGTATATACAGGGATTTGGTGTCCCTAACCGGCTGTGATGGAGTGTTCCTCTTCCTGAGGGATTTATCTATAGCGCGGGATGTTTAAGAGCTTTCGAATCATGAAAATCTTCCTCTTCCTCTCATGGTTCAACATGGGGAAGGACTCAAGGTCAGGGAATATTTATTTATTTATTAGCCTATGAAATAAATGTATTACTGTATCGTTATTTCGAGTGACTCTCAAAGATACACTTTTGTCCCTCTAGCGGTTAAAAAACACAACACTACATGCATTTTGCGGAAGAACATTGTTTTGGTTGTGCTTCGGCTCTGCATGACTGTGGCTGAATTATCCTACTGCTCATAAAACAAGAGATATTACCAGTTTAGATTGAAAGGTTCTCAAGCTGACTATAGCTGAAGATGTCACTGTAGATGTCACCCATCAAATGTAGGCTACTTCCTTGAAAATAAATTCCAGCAGAGCTACAATGATGAAATGACCCTTAATGCACAATGAACTCTGTTAGAGTGCTACATGGTCATTTATCTGTTCAATAAAATACCTTACTCACCTGCTGAGTAATAAACACAATCACCACGTAGCTTTTACATTTTAAATCCCTAAGTTTTCGTCATCTCCGAAAAGCCAAGCCAAGTCTTGATTTCGCGTGCTCCATGTCAACCTTTCTCTCGCGTCAAGGTAGCGAGCAACTTTTCTCTATTTACGGATATGACGAGACATGGACGGGTGGGTGACTGACGTATGCACGCAGTTTCCCGCGAAAACCATCCCGTCAAGTCTAAAATATCTATAACTTATAATAAGTTTAGTGAATCAGGGTAAGACAAAAACACGTTTTGGAAGAAGGATTTATGCTGTATTGACTCATTATTTAAATTTTGTTAATTTTGAACAAGAAAAGTTACATAGTGTAGGCCAACCTTTAAACAAAGGATTCAGTCAGAGAGGTATTCCTTTTTTATCACATGACATGCATATCAATGGCACAATCAAATCTTTTTATTTATTTGTTTGTTAAATAATAACTTTTTTTCTCTTTTTCTCTTTTTATTTTTATTTGTATTCTCTTATTTTTTATCACATGACAAGATTATCAATGGTGTAATCAAATCTATTTGTTTGTTTGTGAAATAAGTACTTTTTTTATTTTTGATACTTAAACTAAGATTTCAGTCAGATGTATTTTATTTTTTATCACAGAAAATACATTTCAGTGTTGCAATGGTTGCAACAGACTTCCTGCTGTTTTGATTTTACATTCCTGTTTTAAGTTGTTTACCATGAGTATAGGGCAAAAACATTATTTTTGTATATTTATTTAACAAAAGTCTTACTGTAAAAACTTCTGCTGTGGAAAGAAGTAAACCTTGACTTGATAATTTCATAACCGTTAATTTCTTCATTTTGAGCTATTCATTTGTGGCTTTTCTTGAGTGTTTTGGTCATTGTCTTGTTTTTGCAATGTCCACTTGTGGTTCAGCCCCAGCTTTTAGACAGATGGTCTCACTTTCCCCTCAAGTACTTTCTGGTTCAGTGTGGAATTCATGGTTGACTCTGTGATGGCGAGCTGGCCAGACCCTGAGGCACAACTGCAGCCCAAATACATAAAGCTTCCATCACCAAGCATTACAGATGGCCTGAGGTACTTTTAACCAAAGGCAAATGTCGGTTTTTGCCAAACATGTCAGGTTTTGCTGCCAGACAGCCTGGTCACTCCCAGCAGATGTTATTGATCAACTCTTGTGGTGGGATCACCTGGCCTGGATAGATAACTTCGGGTCCATAAGATTATTTTTTTGTTGTTGTTGAAAGAAATTAATACTTTTATTCAGCAAGGACATATCAAATTGAAAAAAAAAAGAAAGAGACAATAATTTTACAAAATGTTTCTAGGCCTATTTCAAATGCTGTTCTCTTGAACTTTATATAAATCAAAGAATTCAAAAAAAAAAAATATATATATATATATATACAGTGCTATGCATAAGTTTAGGCAACCATGCTAAAGTTGACTAAAAAGAGGAATAAAAATCATATTTTGCAAATTTAACTTAATGCCTTATTTTAAAAAATTAGGAAAAATCCAACCTTTAAGGACACCAATTTTCTTTGTGAATGAATAATGTATCGTAAATAAATAAATGTTCTTCCTTAAAAAACAGGGTGCATAAGTTTGGGCACCACTATGTTAAATTCCCATAGAGGCAGGCAGATTTTTATTTTTAAGTATTTTTTTTATTTTTTTTTTAGGATACTATGCATCCTGATAAAATGCAAATCAAACTAGCTTTTAGGCTAACTGAAATAAAACCATGCCAATCTCTAGGTATGGTGAATGCTATGTGATGATGTGGGGCTATTTTAATTCCAAAGGCCAAGGGAACTTTATCAGGATGCATAGTATCCTAAAAAAAAAAATTAAAAAAATACTTAAAAATAAAAATCTGCCTGCCTCTATGGGAATTTAACATAGTGGTGCCCAAACTTATGCACCCTGTTTTTTAAGGAAGAACATTTATTTATTTACGATACATTATTCATTCACAAAGAAAATTGGTGTCCTTAAAGGTTGGATTTTTCCTAATTTTTTAAAATAAGGCATTAAGTTAAATTTGCAAAATATGATTTTTTATTCCTCTTTTTAGTCAACTTTAGCATGGTTGCCTAAACTTATGCATAGCACTGTATATATATATATATATCAGTTTCCACAAAAATATTAGAAAGCACAGCTGTTTACAAGACTGATTATAAAAAGAAATGTTTCTTCTTGACACCATATCAGCATATACAGTAAGAATGATTTCTGAAGGATCATGTGACACTGAAGACTTTAATACTGACTGCTTTAATTCAGCTTTGCAATCACAGGAATAAATGACATTTTTAAAGTATATTAAGATAGAAAACAGTTTAAATTGTAATAATATTTCATAATTTTACTGTTTTTGCAGTATTTTAGATAAATGCAGCCTTGGTGAGCATGAGAGACTTCTTTCAAAAACATTACCAACCCCCACATTTTTTAACAGTATTGGATTAAATTTTCCGTATTGTGGTTTGAACAATAAATACATATATATATATATATATATATATATATATATATATATATATATATATATATTTTTTTTTTTTTAAATGCAAAGTTGTATTATCTTATACATAGGATACTCCATCACTTGGAGAGAATATTCCGTGACCGGTAGTGAGGAAGGGTCAGGTGTTCCCTGCTTATCATATCCTGCTGTCAAGAACATATCCAGATGAGAATACACCCTGTGCTTGCGTTTCCTAGGACATACAATACATGATGCAACAAACAGGAAGCCATCACTCACGCAGACGGCCCTGTTAATGCAGGACGAGGGTCTGCAGAAAACATTATGTACTGTCTCCACCGGGAGTTCCTGTGTTTAGCATGATTACCAATGTTTTTTCTTCATGCTGTACATCCATCTGACCTGTCTATCCCATTTCTAGACAAAGACAGACTTGAAATGTTTTGGGAAAACTGAAGGAATATTATTACTGCAGGTATTGCAGTGTAATTTTGTTTTGCAAATTAACATTGTGAAGTAAAAAAAAAAAATTAAATACAAAACTTTGACTGTTTTGTTTAAAATGCCACTATAAGTCATGTTCAGATATTACTTTTCATGCAGTATGTAATGTACCTGTTTGTGAAGGTAAAAGATCAGCATAGTTATTGCCTCCTAAAAGAAAGAATCTATTCTGTCTCACTTCCTGTTACATACCAACGTAACAATTTAACAACATGCTGTTTTCATTGCTGAGGAAGACTCCGGAGCTGAAATTCAGATATGGTAATAGGCATTTAATTTCTGACATGCGCTGTAAGCGGTAGACCAATCACAACAGACTGGGCCATCTGACCAATCAGAGCAGAGTAAGCTTGCGGAAAGGAGGGGTTTAGAAGGTCTATAGGCCCTATCATAGTGCCAGGCTAAGTGTTTTTTGCTAGTTTCAGCCTGACGCAGTTATTTTCACATCCTGTGCCATGTTGTTTAAAGGGGGGGTACAATGGTGTTTCATGTATTCAGAGTTGTTTACAGTGTTAAAGAGATGGATTCTCATGCTAAACATGGTCAAAGTTAAAAAAAAATATTTTGGACGAATAACGGAGAATTTCTGTGCCGAAAATCTTACTTCCGGGTTGGTACAAGTTTCGGCTGTTTTTTTTCGATCGTGGATCTAATGACGTAGACGAGAGTGTAACTCCTTATATGAGCATTTCTCTCGGAAAAGCGCGCCCGCGCACCCGTCGACCAGAGGAGAGCGAGACCGCGCACATCAACGCGCTTCAACAGGAAATCATCGGCAGCGCTGCATAGGTTTTATAAACAAGGCCCAGTTCGACGCCGGATTTGCAGATCGTCTAATGCTTAAGGATGGAGCAGTCCCAACGATAAAGGTTCACGGCCGTGCGTTGGAACCGCTAGCCTGGTAATACCAAACTCTGCTACTTCGCTTTGCTTCGTAGACAGAGTCTGGCATGGCATAATTGAAAAGCGTTTTCTTTCTCGTGCGGGCGCTTGTCTGAAGTTTAAAATCATTGGTTACCCGTAAGCCAATAACATAACGTTTGGTTATGGCGTGTGTTATGCGCATGCTCAGCTGCATCTTAACTTCCACTGTAAACATGATACGAAAATAAAACCATCGAGTGAAATACCGTGAACATGGCTGTGAACGACTTTTGCAGATTATGTGAAGTAAATCTACGCATCCACGGTACAATCAGCGTCTACGTCACGGCTCTCAGCCCGCCCTCTGTTCATTGATTGGCCGGCTGTTTTCATGCCGGAGGAAAACGGGGAAAACGGTCTCTATCTCAGACTGAGTACAGAAGCGAACTGAAATTGAGCGGAAGTACGAAGTCTGACATAGTCAGGCTATGGAACCGCAGCCGGTGAGCAAAACTGCTTCAAATGCCTGTGTGTTGTTAGCTATCGGCGCTCCGCCTCCAGCCACTCGTTTTTTTCCGGAAAGACTCGGTACAGCCTATCTTTCTTTTATAAATATGATAAAACTAAAGACTTTTTGGAGATATGAAGGATGCAATACTACTCTATAGGTACTCAAGATTAACATGAGATTGACTGAAACTGAGTGTTTCACCCCCCCTTTAAATAGCAAATGCATTTGCTCCTATTTGTGCGCCCATGGGCGTGCTGGTCTGAAAACGAGGTGTGTTCGGGCGCATTGATGGCACTATTTTGAGGCAACAGAAATAGACTGCGCCATTGACCAACTGAAACCTGGTCTAAAGTCAATGGCGCAATATTTTTGGGTTATTTAAAGAGCGCTTTAGTAATATGAGCCTATAGGTGGGTCCAACATGCGCGTACACTCTGCTTATTACACACACAGGGACGCGCAGCAGCACACAAACCAGCCAAATATTTAAAATATAAGGATTACAACAATGTAAAAGATTATTATTGTGTACATAAAGATATGGTGGAGTCTGGCTTGTCCCGTAGATGATCTGCTTGCACAAGCAGTTTCGTTTGCGCTCTGGAGACACGTTCAGTCTTTCCACAATCAAATTCCGTCATGTAAATAGCGAATAGTAATAGTAAATAGCCCGAGAGCAACTGGCATTTAAAGGGAATGGGAAATGAGACTCTGATTGGTTTATTGCACACTCATTACTCATTAAGAGAATAGAGACAACCCTTTTAGACCATTTTTCCCATCGTTAAAATAGCAAAAGTGGATTCGGACACGCCCTAAGTGCACTTGCACTGTGCGCTTCGATAGTTAAAATAGGGCCCTGAATCTTTAAACGAACTGGTTTCAGACTGTTTGAGAAATGAGGTGATGTGCAAAGTATATTATGAGAAAATTTAAAAAAAAAAAATTTTTGTATGCATTTAAACCAACTGTAGGAGCCCTCCAAAACAAAATTAGGAACCTTTAAAATAGTATAATAGGGCCACTTTAAAAGTAAAGAGTAAAGAGAGTTGTTGTTTTACTCTGGTATAAGTTAGGTCGACATGTAACAAGACTCAAACAAAAAAACCTGAACACAAAAGACCTTTAAATGAGTTTGATCTTTATTTAGTTGAATAATGTCCACCTCCCTGAACAGTAGTGTCTCACATAGTTTGTCCGCACTGGTTAAAACACAATGAGCAACAGAGCATCTGTGCTTCACACAAGCACACATACACAAACTACTTCACAATACATTTGCAAACCATATTGCACCCATATACATGTACATACTTGGTCAAACACACATATACACAACCCTACTTTATGGCCCAAAAAAATCTGATGTGCAAAACTTCTGGAATTTTTTCATTTGAGACTCACATCAAACTGTAAATGGAGCATTAATGAAAGTTTTTAAAGAATGTCAGTTCATTTTATTAGCATGTAATGGTATTGTAGAATACGACAATGTGCTTTATACATTTCTAATGTCACAAATCTGATTGAGGCGGGTGTGTCTCAAGGCACCGAGGCAGATTTTAGGTTTAATTCATCAAACTAAACAGGCTTAGAGGTTTTGTTGGAATCAGTGGAGATATTTCACATATGCAACTGGGCAGTCAAATCAAAGCAGATCAGATTTAAAGGAACAGTACACACAGTAAAGATCCTGTCATTATTTAGTCATGTCCATCAAAATGTGTATAATTTTTATTATTATCTCATGTTGTTCCAAACCTGTATTTCTTTCTTCTGCTGAACCCATAATACGATATTTTGAAGAATGTTGATAACCAAACACTTTTGGTTCCCATTGACTCGCAGTCGCATTGTATTTTTGTCCATTTACAACGGAAGTCAATCTGAACCGAAACTGTTTATATACCAGCATTCTTCAAAACATCTAGTAAGTCATACAGGTTTGAAACGACATGAGGGTGAGTAAATGATGACAAAATTTGAGTTTTTTGGAGGACTACCCCTTTAATGTCAGTGATGCCAAACGTCAGTGTGCCTCATAACCAATCATGACATGCCAAATTACAATATGTATATAATATAGCAAATTTCAGTAAATAATCACTTGAAGACATGGAATATAGTGTATAAGCTGTATCAAACTATTTTATGACACTTTATGGGGCTTTTTTTGAGCTTGTATAGAAACAAAGCAGATCTCCTTTTATTGTCAACCACAGTATTTATATCACAGGTTGAGTAAATAATGACAGAATTGTCATTTTCTGGGTGATCTTTCCCTTTGAAGACCATTTAGTTCAGTGCATAAAACCCAATTTACCTTCAGATCCTAAATATCTGCAGGAGAAAATGTGACAGCTCTAGATAACTGCTTTTCAAGGGGTGGATAGAGAGGTAAATAGTTCATTAAATGCTGATATAATAAAGTAAATAGGACTTGATACATATTAGATCCAAAGCCGCTGCTCTTTCAATGGGCATTTGAATGCAGAAACTCTCATTCACATCATTTGAATAAAGTGTTCAGCTGTTTCGCAGAGTCAATCTATTTTTTCTTTTCTTTGGAAATCAGACCGGAATTACTGTATATAAACACTAATATAACCCAAGTTAGTTTAGATATGTTAAGCATTAACATATCCAGTATACTACTGACAAGGATACTAGCTCTACGGGTCCATCAAAACACTAAACATTGAGTCTTCTGACATGACGGCTATACAGTTTTAACAGTCTCTTGGTCAGGCTAGAAAGGACTCGCAATCATTAAGATGCCGCCTTAACAAGAAGAGAATACAATTACACCTAGTTATAAAAGGAATTTTGCTTTACTCGTTCCATTTGACCAGTTGTGCATGTAAAACAACAACTGCTACTAAGATTCAGAATAAAATTAATGTTTTTCTGCAGAAATTGATGTCTCACACCCCACCTGAGACACAGATCAGTCTGATATACAACACGGGCAAAAGTTTGGGGTCAGTTCGATTTTTTTTTTTTTTTTTTTAAAGAAAATATTTTTATTCAGCAAGGATGCATTAAAAGACATTTAAGACATTTATAATGTCACTTTCTATTTTTTAAAGACTCCTGAAATATGGATCTTGCTTTCCCCAAACAATTTAGCAACTCAGCTGTTTTTAACATTAAGAATAATGAGAAATGTTTCTTGAGAATCAAATCAGCATATTAGAATAATTTCTGAAGGATCATGTGACACTGAAGACTGGAGTAATGATGCTGAAAATTCAGCGTTGACATCACAGGAATAAATTTAATTTTAAAATATGTTCAAATAGAAAACAGTTATTTTAAACTGTAATAATATTTCACAATATTATGTTTTTTTATTTTATCTTTGGTGAGCATAAGATACTTTCAAAAACATATGATTGACCCCAAACTTTTGAACAGTAGTGTATTAAACATGAAAGTGAAATATATTGATAAAGCATCTTAGCACATCCTTACCAGACGCAAAGCGACAAGTAATTCTTCGGAACACGAAACAGCTATGCAACATGACACAGTGACAACCAATCCGAAGACATTGATGTTTAACGTAGTTACGTGAAGTAGGTCCAATGAGATTTCACTGTGGGCGAAGCTAGCGAGCACAATGTCGCAGAAATGCAACCAAGCGATCGACAAAATGTGCTGTTTTACATATACTATCTTTTATCGCAACACGTCTGGTTTGGACACAGTGTTAGAGTCATGATAGCTTGAAAAGATGAAATTGAAACTAAGGCATAAAAATATGACTGTAAAATCTGAAAGCACACATAAAACGATTTTAAACTGCAGACAGTACGACTTGTTTATAATAAAAAAAACTAAACTAAACTAAAAAAAAACATACACAGGTCAAAACAGTTGAAAAGGTGGATCATTTTCAAATCCATTCTTGCAATTGAAGCATAAAACACACATTTCAAAGAAGTCACTGTTTTTTTCTATAAGAATGGTTGTCCAGCCATCAATAATTCAACTGCAACCTAAATGCACACTATTCGCTTTTCCAAAATCCATCCAGATTCCAAGCCGCTTCAATCTTACTCTGTAACTTTTCTCTTGGAGGGTGGCACAAGATGAGCAGGCAGTTCGCTTGGGAGCTCGTGACCTTCTAGTTTGACCTTGATCAGGTGGTTGGCCAAGGCAAACTCCTCGTCATCGAGCATCCCATCTTTATCAATGTCAGCCAGCTTCCAGATCTTACCCAGCACAGTGTTTGGCAGCTTGGACTTCACCATCTCCCTCTTGGCATTGGCCCCAGTCACTTTGCCATTGACAGGTGAGAGAGTGTAGAAGATTTCATCATACATGGGTTTGTCACGTGCCACCACCCATTCGACTTCATCAATGCCCTCGCCGGCTCCCTCGCCATATCCGTGTCCGAACGGCCCGTTCATAGTGCCCTCGAAGGCGCCGCCCTTCACCATCTGATTGGGGCGCTGCGTCTCCTCCTGGCGTACCAGAACCATAAGCTGAGCAATGTCGTGGGCCAGCATGTCATCCACGGAGTCCAAAAGCTTCATTTTCAGAGGCTGGAACTTGTTCAGATCATGTGCCTGAAGCTGATCCTATTCAGTGGGAAAGAATGTAACAAAAGATCCTGTCAACATCTGTTGATACTTCTAGGGTAAAACAGCTCCACTCCCCTCACATACTCTGTTCCAGACAGGCTGTTGCTGCTTGGTAATATGAATATCTTGATGCTTTGGCTTCTTTTGGAAATAGTTTTGTGTTGGCGGAGAAGAAACATACAAACTTACGGGCCAAATTTTGTCTGAAACGCAAATTACTCAATATTCAATTGTTTGTAGAGCTGTTTTATACAAGCATCAATTATATAAACTGCATTCTTACTCAAGTGGTCATTTTTAACTGTAAGACACATAATCAGGTATGGAGAGGTCCACCCAAAGATTAAGCATTTCTATTGCTTTTGTTGATTTAAAAAAGTCATGTGGGCTTGAATGAAATGAGGTGGAAAATTGAATGCTGCTTTTTAATGTGCACTGAAAATTGCCCACTGATTCTAGAGAAAGACCTTTTAAAAGTCCAAGTGAAGCATTCTTGAATCAGTCTCTGTTGTTTCGATAGATCTTACCTGCATTTTCTTAAGATTAGGGAAGTCTCCCGGGGAAATCTGGTGTTCTCTCTCAATGCGGCTGTAGATCTCGCCCAAGCTGTTAATCAGCTCCTTCTTTTTGTTGTCTTTCCCAAAGACTGAGGGCATGTCTTTCTTCAAGGAGCTAATGATGTATGCATGGACCTGTGAGAGCACAAAAACAAAGCTCCTTGTAAGTTTATAAAGCAAGCATCAGTAGACCACAGTTAGAAAGAGCATGTCTGGTTTGTATTTCACAAAAATAAATAAAGTAAAATACAATATAAATTGTAAATAATAAATTCATAAATTAATTAATAGTTTTAGGACTATTACGTATTGTGACGTTCACAATATGAATTATTTTTATATGTGGAGGGGGGAATGTGAAATTATGGAGAATTCTTAATATTAAAACATTAATTATTAGTAATTCATTTTTCTTCTTTATCATTTATGGTAACAAAAACAGCCCTTAAATACAGCTAAATCAAGCTCGGATTTAAAATGACTGTGAATGGTCGATCCAAATAAAACAGGCTTCAATTTCCTTGTTGATTTTAGTCTGAAATATGACTTGAAAATGTTCTTAACAGGCTTCATTAGATAGCCTTTATAGATAAAAAAAGAAAAAAAGAAAAGATGTAGCTTTTACCCATTGTATTCAGCCCAAACGTGTTAAAACATTACTTATAAAGCTGAATATTAGCAAGAATACACAACCTACTAAATAAATCGTCATGTGTGGCAGAGAGGGGCCTGGCCCCAGCGTGGAAGGAAGGTGACTGTATAAATGATGACAGGAGGGGAAGCACATCTGTATGATCAGGGTGAGGGACAGGGAGAGAACTTAAATGTTCTTTTTCAATGCATCCGACTGGACCTGGAGATCTAAATGGAGTTTGATAAGCGACTAGTACTGACAGTCCCTAACATTTCCTCTTCCAGAACGGGTCTCTTTAACCCAACCCTTGTGTTTTGAGCAACATTTGTACTGATGGGGATAATAAAGGATTTCAGACGTAAATGAACCGACATAAGAGAGTTTCAGTTTCCTTTTAAATGACAGTTTTATGTTTGACTACCCGAGCTACAGTTATATCTACAGTAGGAGGTGGATTGCTGTTGAAAAACATTGTTTTAATGTGGAATCTGGCCATTACAGCAGCCGACAAAAGATAATAAAAATGCTAGGGCTGTCAATTAATACATAAACACTGATAATTAAAAAGGTAATATGCTTTAAAAAATAATGCTGGTCCCTCTTTATATTAAGTGTCTTAAACTACTGTGTATTAACATTTAAATTAATCATTTGATTATCATTTCGAAAGAATGACGAAAATGAAAGAACGAAAATGTTTAGTTCTGTACATTGGCTTTTATACTTTTTTTTTCATTTTTTGAAGTGCATTCACTTCTGCAATAAATGGTTGTTTGCACTTCATGAATGCTTTGGAATAGAGGCCCAAGTTTGCTCTCTTTTTTAAAGGAGACACTTAGTTAGCAGTTTAAGTTCAGATTTATGTTCAAAAAGGGGGATTGACAGTTAACAAGTCTATCGTTTGTGTTCCTTTGAAGAGAAAAAGTCACACAGGTTTGGAACAAATTGACGGTGAGTAAATTATTACAGAATTGTCATTTTTGAGTGAACTTCCTTTAAATGAATGTGCTATTTTAGAATTTGTAATTAAAGCAAGGAAGACTGTTAAATCACTCAAGGTCATTTATAATCATGTATTTATGGGGAATGACATTTTGACTCATGATCCCTCAGTATCTTTCAGCACATCTGACAATCCCCAACTAATCACTGACCCCTGAGTCTAAGTCAAGGACTTTCTTTGCATTTTCTCATCTAGTTTAGCTGTAGCTGATTTCTTGCACAACCAGTATCTTCTATAACCCTTGAGTTTAGTCTTGATCAAAAATGTAGCTAAACATCAAGGAGCCACATCAGCAGACAGTACAGTTTGGAAAATGTCCTCATTACTGTGTAAAGTCTGCAAGTTCAGACAGACAAAATGCCTGTAAACACACAAAATGCATGTATACACTGCTATTACTTTTACACTAGAGCTATATGCTGGACCACATCAAAAACACGTTGGAACAGAAACATGTTAACTGAATAAATGAAGAAACAGACCTTTTATTCAGAATCACACACACCAAACAGTTTCCCTTTGAACATCAACATATAAAAGCATAAGTGCTAAGACTCAGCTTGTCTTTGTTCTGACAAAATTTGCTTGCCGAACATTAAGCAGTTTGTTAGCCATATCCAGCTTTTGGTTTCAGTAGTCGTTTGGTTCAGAACTCATCAAGTGTTTGGAACTTTGGATTGGTTCACCCAAAAATGAACATTCTGACATTATTGTCTAACTCAAAAGGAGAATCTACACATATACAAGAAAAGTTCATAGCCATGGTCACTATTGTAACTATTATATGAAAAATAGCTGCATAAAAAGATTCTTCAAATGTATTCTTTTGAGCTCCAAGGAAAAATAACAGCTAATGAGTTTGGAGTGACATGAGGATCAGTAAATGACTTTTCATTTACAAGTAATTTCCAGAAAATACTAATGGTTATATTATAATGCTTTTATCAATGTTTAAATGCAAATAAATGTTTAAATTCAGTGTCTTAGATAAAACCTCAGGTGGGTCATTTGTTTGCTGGATTACATGACAAACTTCATAGGTTAAAGTGATAAAAGTTTACCTTAGCCAGACGAGCTCTTTTGATCAGATCGTTGAGCTTGCGAAGGGCGGCGTTGCGGGGCAGCGATTGGATATCCTTGAACAGGTCTTGCTCTTCCGCCTCAAACAGCTTGCGATTGTCTGAAATCAGCAATGGATGCGACCAAAAGGAGCCTATGTAGACACGAATCACCTCAGGTGTGTTGACGATCTTCCCCAGAGACCACATGAGGGCGCCGTAGACGCGCATCAACTGCTGCGTCTCGATCTGGTCGGCCTTGTTGAGCACCACACGGATCTTGTCCTCGTGGTTCTTGAGGGCCTTGATGACCTCAGAGAACTCGTCCGAGATGTCCAGCTTGTGGGCGTCGAACAGCAGGATGATGCGGTCCACGCGTTCTGCGAACCACTCCAACACCGCAGCAAAGTCATAGCCTGAAGGAGAGATTGGAAAAGAGATTGATATCCTGTCCAATATCTACGGTTCACAAAGCTTTTGTACCGCATGGATGCTAGCACGAATGCGGAGAGGCAGCCGGCCAATCAGAATGGGTAAAATGACCTTGTTAGACGCTCAATAGCACTGAAGCTGTTGACTCTTTTCCAAGTATCGTTAAAATGCTCAGGCCTGTTGTGGTTTTTATGATCTAATGTCTGCCAGTTAATGGCTTCTGCAGCTCTCTCTGGGGATGCAGCGAGTCAAACAGCAAATCCACCATTCAAGAGGACAGCAAGATGATGATTCATTTTAAAGGCTGCATTATGTAGAATATTTCGGAAACATTTTAAGCAAATTATGTATTTAGATGCACTAAGCAATAAAATAAAACAGTATATGCATTTTCAGGCATTTGTAAATACTTCTACTGTAAGTCAAGTCTACATCAAGTACTGAAGATGTTTATGGCAAAAGCAGAATCCTTCAAATGAACCTAATGCTACGGTCTAATTAGTCTTGTAATGCACGATGCGATATCTCAAATCCATTTGCATTGCTGCAATGGAACAGAGGATAAAAAAGACTTGATTCTAGGACATTTGATGAATAAAAAAAATATATAGGCTATGTTATGCCAATGCAATACATTTCAAATGAATCAGAAACCACACCACTGTGTCCTAATCAGCCTCAACAGGAGATAGGCTAGTTATTGTGCAGTGTTTGCTTTTAGTGGTGACAGACAAATTACTATCCCATTGCAACCGGTTAGGACACTGTGACAAGAAAATCAGAATATTGCTAGATATAAAGTTTACACTGGCAGAAGAAAAACCTTGAAAAGATACTCATAAATATTCAACTCATATTTTTGTCCCCTCACTCCACCTTTATGCTACATTACATGCTAAAACTGAAATTAAAAATTAAAAAGCTATGTAGAAATAATTTAAAAACGGAAACTAGTAAAAAGAAAAAGACTAAAATTTAAATATTAAATAAAAGCTTCAAAATATTATACATATTATAATATTATATAAATACTTTAAATATTCTTAATAATAGTATATACATTTTTTATATTATTATACTATTATACAGGGCTCCAGACTGCAACCAAATGGTAGCATTTTGCAACTTTTTTCTTGCTAGTTCGAGTACATTTTGTTGGAGGTAGCACTGGTGTGACCAACTGATAAGAGCTGCCATTTCTGTTGAATATGAGAAACATCAAACAGCAAACAAAAAGTAAGCACAGTGAAACCGAGCTTTTTGTTTGAGCTGTGCAGAACGGACAATTTATCAGCCCATTAGACAGCACGCCGTGAGATCGATCACGACACAATTTTTACACAGAGCCAGCCGCCAGGAGATCCAGTAAGAAAGCATTTGAATTCACTGCAGTATTATTATCGCTGCAAGATCTAGTGAGAAGCATTCACAGAATTCTCTGTTATTAACCATAGATATCAGATCAAACAGCGCTAATGCGGAAACCAAAAGAAACATTGTGTCATGAACAAACAAGTTATAGAAGGCTTTAAGTAGTAACGCTAACTGTAACCATGGTATTGTGGCAGAAATGGTTTCATTTCAGGGTTCATATAATCTTTTGAGAGTGAAACCTTTTTCAAGGATTTCAAAGCTATAAATATTATTCAATTTAAATGTTATTTTAACATGATGACCAAAAATAAAAATTATTTGCATTATATTTAGTTTTTACATGTTACTTTTGTTAATAATATTTATTGTTATCTGCATTTCAGCTAGCTCAGTGCTTTACTGTCAAATGTACTGTCAAATTGCTGCACATATTAATGCAAAACAATAGTAAATTAAATTACATTTAACCCCAGCGCTACCAAATCAGGTGCTGGTGCCATCATAGAACTTTCTCAAATCTCAAACTTCTCTCAAATGTTAGTCTGGAGCCCTGTTATAGTTTTTATAATTAATATTTTGAATTAGCTTTTATTTTTATTTTTTAAGTTTTTGGCTCTACTATTTCAATAATTACCATTTGGGACACACTTGATGGGAGAACAATATGAAGGTTTATGAATAACTAATATATTCAACCCTGGAATGTTAAGTTTTTTTTTCTGAAAGGATAAAAGGCAATGATGACTGACCAAGCTTTGCTTTTGAGCTAGGTCAATCTGTCATTGCTTTTGTTCTGATGTATATCTTCTGTAACATCATCCAGATTAGTGCGAGTTACACCGTCAGTGCACCACCTTTATACCCAAAGGGTTTTGGCACGACCGTGATTGAAAAAAAGAGAGTATATTTCCATAAGTTATAAGTTGGCAGTTCTGTTGGGAGGAATTAGTGTGTTAATATTTCAAATCAGTGACATGGAATATGGCTGACATAAACATTTCTTCCACAGGAAGATTCCATGCCTACAGGAATGGGGTGGACCATCCCTTCCGATTTGGCAGTTTCACACGGAGAGGCTTTATTGTCACCTGCAATAGTGTGTTTTTTCTTTTCAACAACTTATAGATCTCTATCCAGTACTGTTGTAACTTCAGACTAAGACTAGCAAACTCAAAGATCTAAGAAAGACAACATCTACAGTAACAGACACATGAGACGGTGTCATTGAGAGCAGGACAATAACAGCGGTGAAACTGGGCTTGGCATTACAGATGTGATTATATTGTTGAAGAGGGACAGATCTGAGTGTTAATATCAGGAGGCCCTGTGATTTCACAGCAGGTCTGGAGTGCTGGAACTTCATTGGCGTAATAAGCTGCAGGTGTTAACAGTAGTTCGGCAATATCTACAATACCTCCATAAGGACATTTATGCAGGCTGCTATAACCACAGCCATCTTCTGTAGCAACTGTTCATGGGAAGAAAAAGATACAAAGATATCAAATTACAGTTACACAGGAAAAATAGGATAGACTTTTAATTAGAAATGTCTCAAATTCTTCCTTGAATGATAAAAGGGAAAGTTTAGGTAGTTAATGGCACTAGAAAGAGAAATACGGTATGGAATGAATAGATAATAAAAAAATTTTTAAAAACATGGGGGAAAAGGGAAATGAAAGAAAATGGTTTTGGCTGATGCTGTGCTGCATTTCTACACTGCAACGTCCTGAACTGATGAAGATGCTAAAAATATGTCAATCATACAACATGCACAATAAAAAACAAACAAACAAAAAAAACAATCACAAAAAACATAATTTCAATGGACAATGTCTATACGGACATCATTGAAACTAATGATTTCTTTCAGTTCGGTTAAAGGGGTGGTATAATGCCCTTTTCACAAGATGGAAAATAAGTCTTTGATGTCCCCAGTGTGTATGTGAAGTTTTAGCTCAAAATACCCCACAGATATTTTTTTAGCATGTTAAAATTGTCACTTTTTGAGGGTGAGCAAAAACGCACCGTTTTGTGTCTGTTCCTTTAAATGCAAATGAGCTGCTGCTCCCCGCACAGAGGGCGGAGCTTCAACAGCTTGCATTCACATGGACATGCACTGAAAATTTCTAAAACTTTTAGCCTTTTATGTTCAAACCGGATTCAGACAATGATGGAGAGACTCAAGAAGAGGTGACAACATGTAGAATGCAACAGGACGTTTCTGAATGGTTAGTTGATGAATTTATGTAGCTTATGTGTAGTTACCTTCTAGTCACTGATTAGCATATTCTGTCTTGAAAATCTATAAATCGTGTTCAGGGGGCGGGGTTTATGTAAATTTTAGGGTTAGTGATGTCACTAACCCGGGAGGAATGTTGTGTATAGTCCTTACCAGCCGTTTGTTAAAAAGTGAATTCTTTAAAAGCAAATATCTCCCTTTACTTTGAACTTTGAGCGTTGTAACTTTGCAAATGTTGTTTATGATCAAACAGCAACATTACACACTAACTAAAGTTAAAAAAGTGAAATCATAATCAACCACACCTTTAAAATGTTGATTCAGTAACCGCTCCTATGGATTCAGTTCAGTGAAAGTCAGACTGATTCAAACTGGTAACCCAACATTTGAACTATACATTAAGAGATCCAACTGATTTGTCCAAGAATCAGACTACACTGGTTGTGCTGTATGTTTTTGATTCGCAAAAAAAGAAGCGACTCAGAATCAGACTACAATGGCTGTGTTGGATGTTATTGATTAACTAAATAGAACCAGCTCATGAGAGTCATTTTGTTTATGAATCAGATTACAATGGTTGTGCTGGGTGTTATTGGTTCAATGAAAAGAACATGCTGATATGAGTAATTTGATTATGAATCAGATTACACCGTATGAGCCGGATGTTAGTGATTCGCTAAAAAGAACAAGGTCATAAGAATCCTTTGTTAATGAATCAGACTACATTGGTTGTGTCAGATGTTAGTGATTCACTAAAAAGTACCAGCTCATAAGAATCATTTGTTCATGAATCAGACAACATTGGTTGTGCTGGATGTTACTGATTCACTAAAAAGTACCAGCTCATAAGAATAATTTGTTCATGAATCAGACAACATTGGTTGTGCTGGATGTTGCTGATTCACTAAAAAGAACCAGCTCTTAAGAATCATTTGTTCATGACTCAGACTCTATTGATTGTGCTGGATAGTACTGATTCACTGAAAAGAACCATCTTATAAGAATCATTTGTTTGTGAATCAGACTACACCAAGGCTGTGTCCGAAATCACCCCCATACCCTTAAATAGGGCACTATTTGAGGGGACAGCCGTCTGAAACCATTGTGGAAGTTATTGAGTGCACTCATTCAATCCCACAATGCACCACAATAACAAGTGTACAACCAGAGCCCGTCTACGGAGAGCCTGCCCACTCCCTATTAAGCCCTATTGTACCGAATTTTGGTTGTAGTACCACCAGAGTTCCACTGGGGGCGATCGCCCATGAGAGCAAAATGAATGGGAGTCTATGGAGCTAGACGGCTAAATTTGTCTCTTTCACCCGATTGCCGTTGAGAAATCTCAGATCTGATTGTAGATTTTGCAAGTTCAACATGGGTTTTAGGTCGAAAGTTGAATGAACGAGTACTTATGTCGTTTTGATTTCTTACAGGTTGAGTTGTTGTTGCCCATAACACGCTAGCATTCTGCTAATGACGTCAGCATTCTGACGTCATTGACATTTTGAAAGACTTTTTAAAGCAAATAAGTGACTCTAAAAAATCTAACACCCAGCAATGTGTAATTTCTTTGCATCTCCTTTCGAATACAACATTCAAATTACTAGACAAAAAATTATATCCTGAGAAAAGTGGATTTTGAGGGGTATACCGCCATTGACCTCCATTCATTCTGAACTCGTCCTGTGAGCGCCCTCATATGGAATCAGAGTGGAACTGCAACCAGTTCAGAAGCCGGAAGTTTACTGAGAGTGAAACTTCTCTGGTACAACTGATGCGGCTCAACGGCTAGAGAATACCCATAATGCACTGTGAGTCGCGCGGTGAATGAATTCCTGCGTCTTGCCAGGAGATGGCGCCGCAGCTGGATCAATCATCCATCCATTTTACAAACCGCGCTGGTCCAGCGCAATATCATACAGGTACAAATTTCTTTTTAATTGATTATTAAATTGTTTAATTACAGTTTATACATGCTAGTTTCCATGACAGAGTTCAGTATAGATCTTTTCATTACTACTGGAGCTGCCAGTTTGCAATGTTTCAATGAATTATTAAACAGCAAGCACAAAATATGCAAAAACTGCAGCCCTTCCAGGGCTCTCAGAGTCCGAATTCACTCACTCGTTTTAATTCACTCCTTCAAGTGGACTATATTACTGGAATAACGTAGGGAATAATGAATGAGGGTATAGGGGGCGATTTCGAACACAGTTCAAAACATGTCTGATGCGACTAAATGGCAAACATTTTCACAGCAAGTTTAATGCATAATTTACATCATTCAATAATTAAGTCAATAGGAATTAAGTCAATTAAGTCAACTAAGTCATAAAAATGTCAAATTAAGACTTTTTAATCTCAATGTAGGCTACAAGGTGTTTCACATATTGTTGCAATCTGAGCCCCTAACCTTTTTCTAATTCAAGACAAACAGCATCAGGTGTGAGGTTTTGAGCTCTGTGTGGTTCAGAGCCAAGGTATTATTTAACAGTATTCTACTACAACAGTAATGCCATTAAATGAACCTTAACCACAAACAGAGCAATTTAAGTGACCAATGCTTATCTACAAACCTACACCGGAGCCACTCTCATCTGTTAAACAGTCAGCTGAACATATAATACAACAGAACTCCAGTGATTGGATTTGGCAGGAAGTATTTCCTGAAGGAAACAAGGTCTATTTCACAGCACCTGACTGTGGTGGAGGTAGAGGAGAGCTGGGAATGATAAAGCTATCTTGGGAGCAGTGCTGGCAAGCGGTCAATAGAGCCTTACAGCTGCACGCTCAGAAACACGCTGCACTGCCAAACACTTGAAAATGGAGTAGAAGAGAGGGAGAAAGGGATAAGGGGTCCTACAGTATTACAGCGATGAAAAGTTGAATGATGAAGCTAATGGCCATTCTCTACTAAATGACTCTCTAAGCAGTGGAGTAACTAGGATCATATGGGCCCAACTGCAAAAAAAAACAAAAAACGTAGTTTATATACATACAGTATATACATACACACACACACACACACATACATACAAAAATACGACTTTAATATTGGTATCATGGTCGGCTATATTGCAAATATACTGTATGCTGTGTCGGTGTTTGTCAGACAAAGTTTATAATGCGTTTTTTCTGCGAGATGCCATTCTTGTAATGGATGAAAAAGTGCTGATGGTTGTCAGAACTGTTCAGGCGTTATTAATGGAGTCATCTGGGTGAGGAAGCATCTTTTAGTGCTGGTGCTCTATTCTTTACATCAGTAAGGTTACTCTGACATTGATACTGCAGGTGCTGTCAGGAAAAGGCTGAGTTAATCTCACCTAGCCAAATTATGATTATATATTAGGGTCATTAAGATTTTTTTAAAGAAATATATACTTTTATTCAGCAAGGATGCATTATATTGATCAAAAGTGGCAGTAAAGACTTAGATTGTTAGAAAAAAAGATATATTTCAAAGAAATGCTGGTCTTTTGAACTTTCTAATCTATTCAAAGACTCCTGAAAATAATACATCACTGTTTTCATCATTGCTAATGATAAGAAATGTTTCTTGAGCAGCAAATCAGCATATTAGAATGTTTTCTGAAAGATCATGTGACACTGAAGACTGGAGTAATCATGCTAAAAAAATTAGCTTTGCCATCCCAGGGATAAATAATAAAATTGATAAGAGTTATTTTAATTGGTAGTATTTCACAATATTACTGTATTTATTTTTTTGAACAATTAAATAAAGCCTTGGTGTGCATTAGAGACTTAAAAAAAAAAGTCTATGTAAATGTTTCTCTACATGTACAATGGGGACCACAAGTAGAAGATCTCAAGTGAAAATGCTTTATTTTTGTATTTTTCTATGTTAAAACACTTTCCCCATAACAAATATTACTAGCATAAGTCGTCAAACTGAAAAAGTAAGTTAAGAATTATAAATTGCCCAATTTCTTAATTAGTGTTGAATCTTATTATGTTTCTTATGTCACTTTTATATCAAATCATGTCATCATGTTTTAAATATTTCAAAATCCTAAAACTTTATGTATAGGTTTAAATTTGATTCTGAATCCCAGATTTTTAATGTGGTCTCAGACTCTTGGGACCCACTATATATCTTCTGTAAAGCTCTTTATAAACACTACAGAATTGAGTGCAAGAAAGAAAATCAGACCTGACAGTTTCAGCCTGTTTTTATGTTGTGCGTGTTTAAAAAAAAATTATCAAATGACGACCATGAAAGACCTGTGGGTGTGCCGTCTGGGACAAGGCTGAGTAGAAAGACAATAAGAGCAGCTATAATTACAGACACACACACACAGCGAGCATAAACATGAACACATGCACCTGGCTGAACACACCTGGCCAAATCCTCCTCACAAACAAATCTCACAGAGCACACAGGCAATCCAGGAACAACAGACATTTTGGCTTACTTATTTAATTGAGTGCATATGAACCACTGCCTACAGGAAGAAGCGAAATGAGCTCCCTGTAGTCATGAATATGAGAGAGAACGTTCCTCACTGTCATCTCATGTGACTGCGGGAGAAATTCCACAGTCACGCTTGACATAATCAAAGAACAGAGGGCACATGACAGACATTTTCTCATTACGTCCTGCTAAATACAACCATCACACTGACGTGTAAATGAGACTTCTGGAGAGAGAAAATGAAGACAGCAGGGATGCTAATTTAACTAATCTGGGTCTGATTCTGATTCTTTAAAGCATTAGTTCACCCAAAAATGAAAAAAAAAGTGTCATCATTTACTCACCCTCATGTCATCAAACCCGTAAGACTTTCATTCATCTTCAAACCAAATTAAGATTTCTGTCCCTACACTGACACTCCACACAACTACCACTTTTTTGACGATTCAAAAAGTTAATAAAGAGATCATAAAACTAATCCATATGAATCGAGCAGTTTAGTCTAAATTTTATGAAGAGTTGTATAAACATAGCCATTATGTTAAGACAGTGTCTTAAGATCTAGCAAGGTCCACTTAGCAGTTAGTCAATTGGCATTCAGTCTTACTTTTCAGTATCAAATTAGGCCAATCTACATTTGTATGCAACTGATTTAAAAAAAAGTTATGAGCAGTCTTAAAGGAAAAAAAAGAAAAAAGATCTTAGTGGTTTATGCAACCGGCCCCAGTTCTTGATTCTCAATCCTGAAAAAAAGAGAGACAGACGAATAGAGAAAGTGAAAGAGATAACTGTTCTAGCAACTCATGTTCAAGCAGGAAGATTGATCGCAAAACACTAGATTAATGCGTCGCTGCCCGATGAAACTCACGTATGTCCAAAACGGTTACTTTTCAGGAAGTGAAAAAAACACCTAATTTCAAAAGCAGTTGAACGTAGCGTTGTCATACTTGGTACGGCATCTTTAAATGTAACCATATTCTTGCCAGTGTAATGATATAATCCACATTTGACCAAAATCGAGTTTAAATGGACATACGTGCATATTTTACAGTAACGGTGGTCGATACGCGTTCTTCCGATCATTAATTAGAATGGCCAAGTCGCGTTTCATATTGACAGATGAATAGGCTACGCTCAGTTTATTAAATAGCCTACGTCTCAGTTTATTAAATACGCTCAGTTTATTAAATGTCTCTTGCAAACTATGAAGGGACAATGAATCAATACACTCATTGCTGACCCCAGGGGCGGCGCGTACATAGGCGAACTAGGCAATTGCCTAGAGCGGCACTTTTGTAAGGGCAGCAAAATGTGTGCCAACCGGGAATGAACAATTCACAAAATAGGCTAGGCTATATGATCATATAATCATACATAATCAGAGAGTAGCCTTTTTCTTTTCGTTTTGAATTATTTCGTTTAAAGACTTTTCAAGCTTTGTGTATTTGATGTCTTTCTCATGTCTGTGTGAGGCATACACTGAGTTTCGTTAAGTTAGGATGAGATGCACTCCACTTAACGTGCAATGCAAGTGACCGCGCGGGCGCCTCCATGATTATATTGTCTGCTATATATATATGCTTCTTATTTATTAAATCCACTCCAGGCAATTGGTTGATGAAAAATTGATTAAAATTAAGATACAATTTATACAAAACGAAATTCACTTTAAAGAAAGGCTTTCTACAAAACCAAACTTAATGAAGTGGTCAAAATCATGTCTGACCCGTCTCAAATTGTGCATCCTATTACTCGTGCTGTTCACTTTTCATACTTTCAACAGTATAGTAGACCTACAGACTCTATTTGTACAAATTGCTGCACATTCATTTAATTCTGAATTTTGCACACACAAGTTGAAAGGCTTCAAATCAAGTTCACGGATAATTGTGCGTGCATTTATTAATCATTATGATACTAAAATCATAGCAAAGTAGGCTATGCTATGTACAAAAAAAAAAAAAATAGCCATTTCTGTTTTTTTCTTTTAAACAAAAAAACAAGATGCACCCTTTTTTTTACATTTCATCTTTCATTCCGAAATAGAATAATGAATGAACGAAAAAGTACACGGACCCAACATGTAGGCTATAGCCTTTTTACCCGTTATCAATCTAAATTAATCTCGTTTTTAATTTAACTTAATTTCGTTTTTCTTTATTTCAATTTCGTTTTTCTTTATTTAAATTTCGTTTTTTTCTTTATTTAATTTTCGTTTTTTCTTTCTTTAAATGTCATTTTTCTTTATTTAAATTTCATTTGTTCTTTTTTTAAATTTAGTTTCTTCTTTATTTAAAATTCGTTATTCTTTATTTAAATCTACCCTTTACTGTGTCAGTAATTTATTAGTCAGAAAAATATTAGACTACCTTAAAAGTATTGCTTAAGTTAACAGGCCCGTGCGTTAACATCTCCACAATAAACAGTGACAATTACTTCGTCTAGACCATTTACCGGTAAATAACAGTTGTACATATATTGCAAATGTATAATAAACTTGAACAGTTGTCAAAAACAAACGTTTGCTGATACTTTACCTCACAGAGTTATTCGGCTATCCAATGCTGAGCTACCAGAGACTCTTAGACCCGCGAGATGCCTCCACAGGGCGGGAGATACGCGGCGTGATTGACAGCTTTGACACCAAATGTATATACGTGAAAATCAGATGACATGATTTCACAACTTTTCATTGGTCATTTAGATATGTAAAGCATACTGCTTGCCGGAAATGAACCTGGACATTCTATCCGTCGAAAAATCTCAAAATCAGCAAAATGGACATATGCGGTTTTCATCGGACAGCGACGAATGCTATGAATAAAGCAGAATGCAGTTTGGTGTAAAGGTGCCAGTAGTTGGCAAGAAACCGCTTGCTCTTATCACATGCCCTCATGTGTGAGAACACTCCAAATGACTCAATCCACAATTCAATGGCAACTTTAAAAGCTCAACAACAACAACATGTTCACTGCAATCAACAGCTCTTTAAAGCCATAGCTACAGACTAGCACACATCAAAATCATTATCAGTCAATTTAAAACCCTTTTAGCACCACATGTTGATCAAGGCTGGAAAACCTGGAAGAGAGGGAAACTCTCTGAGAGAACAAAGGAAATTAACATTTGAACTCACTCTTGTGCACTATCAGAATCATCCTAATCTACATTTCTTTCCCTCTTCCCCCATCCCTTCTCCCTCATGCTGAAATCACCAAAATTCACCCAAGAATCTATATGGTTTAATGTGAATAATTATCATAGAGTATTACACATGTTTGGTATCATTTGAAATGTCTCAGTGCGACTGGTACAAAGGTCTCATTTCCAAAGAAGTAAAACAAAAGGTAATAAAGTTTTTAAGAATTTAGAGATAACTCGCACACAAAGGAGGGTGGGTCTTCCATGCAAATGGCCTCCTGCTCTCGAAAGGTGTAAACTCCGAATGCAAATTCTCATTGTTAGCATTGTTATTTCCATGTGAAAAGAAGTTTCTGTCTATATAATGAAAGGCAACAAGAGGCTCAGCGCGATTTGTAGCTCGAATTGGCCCGTGATGCTGAGAGTGACCGAGACCCTCAGCATTATGTATTTCCTAATGTCAAGGTTTGCATCTTCTCTCTTTATTCCAGAGCATTTGATGTTTTGTATTTATTATCTTTGAACTGATTATGAAATTGGCATGATACTTTTACCTAACATAATAAATTGTAAACATTTGATTTTATTCTAACGGACTCTGACATTACTTTCAGTAAAGAGTTAAAAAGAATAGTCAAACATTCACTACATTTAATGATGCACAGATATCATTAAAACCTTTTCATTTATGGAGTCAGATGAAATAACGAGAAAATACGTATGAGAAAATGTATTTCATTTAATCAAATTACTTTGCCAAGAGGAAAGACAGTATCGCGCAAAAACCTTCACCCGATGACCGAATGCCTCCATTGGGCCGATCAAGTCGGGCTTAACATGTCTACTCTGTGTATACTTTTTTTTTAAACATAATTATTTTGATGTTAAAATACTTTTCACTGTTTACCTAAGAAAGACTGCAAGTACAGCATTTGTCAACTGAGTGCAAACACTGTGAATACTACTGTACACTTTACCGTTCCAAAGTTTGAGTAACATTTTTAAATGTTGCAAAATATATTTGAAAAGTCTTATGCTCATCACTGCTGTATTTATCAAAAGCACAGTAAAATAGTAATAGTGTAACATTTTATTAATTTAAAATTACTGTTTTCTATTTTAATACATTTCAAAATGTAATCTATTCCTTTGATGGCAAAGCTGAATGTTCAGCATCATTACTCCAGTCTTCAGTTTCACATGAGCCTTCTGAAATCATTCTACCGTAATATGCTGATTTGATGCTCAAGAAATATTACCTTCTTACTATCAATGTTGAAAACATTGGAAACCATGATACATTGTTTTTTTCATGATTCTTTGATGAATAAAAAGTTTAAAAGAATGGCATTTATTTGAAATAGAATATCACATTTGAATTTGAAATTAGATTTATTTGAATGGCATTTATTTGAAATGTGAAATACAATAGTCTTTTATAAACCTTTACTGTCACTTTTGCTCAATTTAAAGCATTATTACTGAACAAAATGAGTAAATCCTTCAAATTTACTGACCCCAAACTTTTGAATGGTAGTGTATACTGTGTATGTACTGAATAAAAAAAAGTATGTATATAGATGAGATATCTGGAGTATATTTGCCAAAAATGTGGAGTATTCAACCAAAGCACACTACGGGTCACTGTATCCCACAATGCAATGTGCTTGGCCTTCCTTTTCCAGTAAACATCCTATTAACATCACATTTTTCCCCCAAATATTTGATCGACTAAAAGTTAAAACATTCTTACACAAACACAGATGCATGCAAAATAGTTTTCATTTCTGAGATGACTGCAGTACGCCAAATGTAATATGACAACACTGTAGCATACTCCTGTTTGAAATGATTATCATTACATAATGCATACCGTTTCACATGATATATTGAATAGTAGGCAGTATTGAATGTATACACTAGTACTGTGCATCTATCATCCATTTGGTGCCTCTATAGGCACAGAAATGACACACTTCTGCTTGAACTTCTGTTCTGCAGTAGTACAAATAATTTTTAGAGAGGCTCAAGTATCAGATGACGATTAATTTTACTGTCAAGTGACCACCTCTAAACCAACATTTACTACTTTCTGCACAAATGTGGGCTGCTAAATATTTGTTCTCTGAAATCACATCTGAAATGACCTTGGGGAGCCCAGCTCTTGGCTCAGGCCTCAGAAACATGAGTGTCTATAATCCTCTGGTGTATCAGTTCGGTCTGTGAGGCTCAGTGCGGTGACTGGGTAAAATGAAAAGTGCTGATGCCAGGAAGCACAGTGGCAATACTACCCTCAGCTGCAATAGAGTTTTCTGAATGAGTGATGAAGTAACCATGTGCTAATTGTTGTTACAAGGCCATCTGTACAGTAATTTAACTAGAAGTTACTGTATAGTATTTTTTATATCACTGAAATGTCATTTATATATGAAAGTAGAGATACACCAAAATGAAAATTCTGGGCTGAAAATTCAGGAAGCACTTGGCCAAAAACCAAAACCAAATTAATTAATTAATTAATCAATCAAACTTATTTAATAAGAGTTGTACAAACACTTAAACATAAGGTAGTTTTCCTATCAACTGTTTAACTCTTTCAACTGTTTAACTGTTTGACAGAAATTTCCGTCATTTATGAGACGATGCTTTCCGACAAACTTTCAGGCTTTCCATGTTTTCTTGTATTATAAAACCAAATTAGTATCAAAATATCTGCCAAACTTGTTATCCATCACTATAAGCAGCAAACCAGAGGACGAAAAGAAGCACACACCAACCATTCCTTGATACAAATACAGCTGTGGATGAAAAAATATTTGGTGCAAACCTAACCCCTTTGGTGCAAAACTATTGTTTGTTTGTCTATTACGTTTTATGCACTAGTTTCACACTATAAGGCCTGCTATGAGGCCATTGAATTTTGTATATGTCCTTACAGTTTAGAAGCCAAAACAACACCCTTCTTCTTGATAAAGCCTCGTCTCACCATGTTCTAAGACTTTCAACACATCACAATTAAAAACAGATTGAAACTTCGCTTACACAATACACCATCACATGCTGTTACTCTTCATGAGAAAATCATGGACAAATACTGAAAAAATTCTAATCACTTTTTTCAAGATCAAGTCTTGTGGTTAGAATTTCCTAAGGAACATCTTTTTCAGTTGTGACTTTTTCAGTCCCAGGGAAAACAAAGAACTAGTATTCAAATTTTAAATCACATGAACTTGATATGCTGTTCTGGTATGGACTGGTATAACCAACCAAAACAATAGTAAGCTATTACATCTAGTATTGCTAATGTGTAAAATGATCGACTTTAAACCTCCAACCCTTAATATTTGAAACTGTGACAGTAATATTTGATATTTCCTGCAAAAAAACAAAACAAAACAAAAAAACAGTACAAACATGTATAATGAAATTAAGGTTTGGCAAATCCAACTTAATTACATTTGAGAAGTTTTGGGGAAGCCATGGAGAAACTGGATATGCATCTGATATCATGTAGACTGCGGTTCAAAGGTTTAGAATCAGTAAGATTTTATACAAAAGATTACTATTTCAAATTAATGCTGTACTTTTGAACTTTCTATTCATCAAAGACTCCTGAAAAAAAATGTTTCAGTGTTTCCACAAAAATATTGAGCAACTTTCTATATAAGAGACTTCTTTCAAAAACAGTAAAAAAAAAAAGTTTCCTGACCCAAACTTTTGAACAGTAGTGTATATACAATAGCTCCTGGGTCAGTCGACATTTTTATTTTGCGCACATGTGCGTTTATGCATTTTGGCTGTCGGTTACCTCTGCTGATCCTTTGTTTCTCTCCGCTCAGGATTCCTGGAGTGTCAATCACACTGATGCTCTCCAGAACAGGATTGGGTAGCTGGGCACACACAAACCTGAAGGCCAACCCAAACAAACAGGAGTCACACTCAAGGACACTGCAATCCTTCTTCATCCCACTTTCTACACTTATATTCCTCATTTTTGATTTGAGCTTGTGCTTCTTCTCTCTTTAAAGTGAAAATATTCATCCCACTTTCAACAGTTTTATGCTTCATTCTTGATTTGAGCTTGTGCTCAACAAGCTCTCAACTAAAAAGTCCTAAATATGCAAAACTGTGAAGTTGCAGTAACTTGGCATAGATATAAGGAGCAGAGTGCCATAAACCATTATTTTACCCCTGAAGTTTGACCAAGTTGGACATGGTAAAACATAAAAAGCAAGTAAGACTTTACATTTTTATAGCCTGAGAAAAAATGTCGGCCCTGAGACGCTTTAAAAGCAAGCCAAAATGTTATGCATGGCTTTTGTGGCTTATAGTGTGTGAACTAGGCCCAGAAAAATTGTGTCATGTTTTGGAGTGAATTGCTAAGGACCTCAGGCTAGGGAAACTTTTTCCTAACATCATTTGCTCTTCTTTTGACCATTACTATTAGAACATGTTGGACACAAACAACTTGAAAGCACTGAAGAGAACATTCTAGCATGAACATTTACTGAACATCTGGCAACAAACCTAACGCTAGTACAACATATCTAGCGGTTTAGGCCAAATATGAACGTTTTAAGCTGGAGAGTTTTATTTAATATGAGAAACTACTCAAAATAAAAAAAATGATCTAATTGCAAAATAACCATATTTGTAGCGGTCTTGCTTGTATTGTCAAATAATTTGATGTATAATTATATGCAGTAGTTTACACCATGTACACTGAGCTGCTGCTATTTGTGCATTCATAAATTATATACATATCTAAAAATATATCTGAAAACCAGGGCAGTTGTCTCAAGCATTTCAAATTACATAAACCCACAGCCAAAAAGGGTGCATGACAAGTAATATCGCATGAGCATGTTTACTACCTCCTTGTACCAAACTGTGAAGAGAAAATGTATTTGCAGAAAGACGGTAAAGAGGAATTTCACCAAAATTTCTGTAACCATTTACTCAAGTTCATGTCATTCTTTTCTTCTGTGGAACTCAAACTATTTTTTTTTGTCCACACAATGGAGGTCATTATTGTTTTGGTCCCTGCTGTTTTTCATATTGACATTCTTCAAACTATCTTCTCACAGAAGAAAGTCAGTCATACAGTTTTGGACTGACATGTGGTTAAGTAAATGATGACAGTACTTTCATTTATGGGTGAATTATCCCTTAAAAAGTGTGTGTTGCTGGTCTTCTGACAGAATTGCATGAGACAATTTCAAAAATATGCAACTTGGTTGATTCTCGATTGCAAAAGGCAAAGAGTTTTTTTTGCTGATTTGCACAACAAGCAGCGCAGCCTGCCAAACCCTCAGACTACTACGTGCAGCACAGACCACTTGCACAAATAATCACATGCATGCGATTGCATCCTTAGGGATTTATTCATAAAAACTGTCACACTTTTATTGTTGAGTAATTTTCAGACTGTGAATGACAGCCTGCTTATGCTGGAGAGCTCTTTTCTGTCTGTGGCTTAATCATGTGACGGGAGGTCAGTGGATCAGACAGCATGAGGAAACTCAATCAAGAGGAGGAATGTTGCCTAGCACCAGCCCCCTCTGTGATGTCATCATGAGTCTGGAAGACCATGTTACTTCTGACATTTTTTTTATTGAAGATTTATGGAAACGTTTTTCAGGCAAGAAAACGAATCACCCCCAGGGAATTTCTATGTCAAAAAAATGTTGGTTTGATCTATCAAAATTCCTTGCTTCAAAAACTGAATTGGATATTGCCTTAACATTGTGCGATATAGTCTGTTATTTCTTTCATTGTATTTATAATATAGAATATATAGGAAATGCATAATTTTATTGGCAATTTTTTTTATTCATAAATGTAAACAATACCCAAATGTAAAACTTTTCTTCATTACTTGAATTATGACACTAAAACAATTAATAATAAAAAAAGACTCATAACTGTGAAATTGTATGACAAACTTTTGAATGTAGCCTAACCTGATTTATTGCCTCTTTTATATATATATATATATATATATATATATATATATATAAATATATATCATTTAAAATAAACATGAGAGCTAAAATAAAACATTAATGTTTTAATCTAACCTGTTAAGGAAGGCATTGCCAAAGGCGTTGAGTTTCCGAAAGGGTTTTTTGGGATCCACAACCAGTGCGTTTCCTGGAATTAGTCCTTCCATGTTGCCATGCATCACTGCTATGAAGGAGTCAGTTGTGGGTTCTGGACCAATCCGCATACCAGGGAAGTCCTGCTCCAGGAGATATCTATAAAAAGAGATTCATTTAGATCACTTCTAACACTTCTAACGAACATTATCATGTGTAAAATAAATATAAAAATAAACATTTTAAAGAATTTAACAGTACTTAAAGGAACACGCAGACTTTTTGGGACTTTAGCTTATTCACCGTATCCCCCAGAGTTAGATAAGTCCACACATACCCTTTTCATCTCCGTGCGTGCCGTAACTCTGTCTGACGCATCCACCGCTAGCCTAGCTTAGCACAAAGACTGGAGGTAAATGGCTCCAGCTAGCATACTGCTCCCAATAAGTGACAAAATAACGTCAACATTTTCCTATTTACATGTTGTGATTTGTATAGTCACTGTGTCTCATGTGACCTTGTTATTTGTACACGCTGTGACTAATACAAATCACAACATGTCCCAAAATTCCAATGTGTTCTCAGACTTGTAATGGACACTTCATAAGACCATGTTCACACGATTCGGATGGTTAAAGCAACACTCTAAAAGAGAATGCTAGTTTGCTAAGATAATGTTTACTCTTCTCGGAACAGAGTCATTCAAACAAACCCTGCTGTGGACATGTGACGGCACTGAGACTGTTTGGAATACAGTGTAGGTCAAAAGGAGAGTTTGAGTAACTACAGGACACTTGGCCTCAGCTGAAAACTTATTAGCTGCAGTTTATGCCAGTAACACAAGAGTGTCAACAGAACACTGGCGTCATTTGGGTGTTTTGCGAAGGCCAGTGTATCTAATACAGAGGAAGTTATCTTTTTTCTGTAACCCTGTGAAATCACAAAACTAAATTAAAACAAATCTGTCCCTGGCTCAAAATATACACAATCGGTCAAAAGTTTGGGGTCAGTACGATTTTTTTTTTTTTAAAGAAATTTATACTTTTATTCAGCAAGGATGCATTAAATTGATAAAAAAATATATATATTAAGGTGCACATTGATAAATGTTTCTTGAGCACCAAATCATACAGATACATCTTAGAGCTGGAGCCAGGCCTGTTCTGTTCTGTTGACAGGTTAACAGTCTCTGTCCAAGCTAAAATTATAGTACTATGTTAAACTTTGTTTAGCATGTAACATCAAGATCTGTATTCAATGAACACAGAAATTCTCATGTAAACATATGAATGATAAATCTGTATCACTGAAGTCATTACATTTTGTGGTTTGATTGTGAGGAATCTCAAGGAACTTGAAAAACTGGTTTTGGATGTTGCAAATGTGATTGTGACAGTTATTTAAATATATACCAAATATTTAAGTGGTGCTGTTTGACATGACTTTTAATAAATCATAAATGGGGAATGTTTTCAGATTTTACAGCAACACGTTGTTGCGAGCTTCTCTGATAAATGTTTCTTGAGCACCAAATAAGCATATTAGAATGATTTCTGAAGGATAATGTGACACTAAAGACTGGAGTAATGATGCTGAAAATTCAGCTTTGCAGTTACAAGAATAAATAATTATATTAAAACAGTTATCTTAAATTGGAATAATAATTGAAAATATCAGTGTTTTTGAGTATAAAATCAAAATAAACATTTAAAAAACAGTTATCTTAAATTGGAATAATAATTGACAATATCAGTGTTTTTGAGTATAAAATGAAAATAAACATTTAAAAAATATTACCTAACTTTTTGGTAGATACACTGATCTGGTCTATACATCACATAATGTACTGTATATTTAATCTATTAAAACTGTAACATATAATTTTAAATGTTTGTGCATAATCTAATTAACATTCATGAGCTACAACTTTGTGATGTCAAAACCAGGGGTATCTCCACCATTTATAATAAACAAAGTGACGAAAATGAATCAGAGCAACACTTTTGTATTATGCGACCATGTTGAAAAGATTCAGTGTTAAGCATGAAACTCCTCATGACATTATTATGAAGTGTTTCATGGGTTTTCGCACATTCAGGAAATATACAGAGAAAGTTGAGCTTATTTTCTTTCATAGTTATGTGTGCAGTCAGCAGAACAGACACTGTGTCCACTGAGGCTCTCACGACCCTCATGAATAATGCACAGGAGGAAAGAGAGTCAGAGCCAAAGTGAGAAGGCACATTTGTTACTGCTAGTGCAGGACAATACCTCACTCTCACATTTAAGACTCACCTCTAGTACAAACATGGCCTAGTTATTCAAAAAATCCCAGATTATGTTATTAAAATTAACTATAGCCAATGACATAACATTTTATGATGATTATGAATCAGAAAATATATACACTAAAATTCAAAAGTTTAGGGGTTGGTAAAATGTTTAAAGGAGTTTATGGTCAACATACTGTAAGACTGCATTAATTTACTAAAAAAATACAGTAAAAACAGTCATATTTTGATATATTACTACAATTTAAAATAACTTTTCTATTTTGATACATTTAAAATTGTATTTATTCTGGGAAAGCTGAATTTTCAGCATCATTACTCCAGTAATTACTTCAGTGTCACATAATACTTCAGAAATCATATTAATATGCTGATTTATCACTTAAGAAACATATTATTATCAGTGATGCACCTTGATATTTTTGTGGAAACCGTAATACATTAAAGGCTTTTTTCATAATAAATGCCGTTCAATGCATTCAAAATAGATTTTTTTCTTCAAAAGTCTTTTAATGCATTTTTTGCTGAATAAAAGTATTAATTTCCTTCATAAAATGTTGTTACTGACCTTTATTTTGAACAGTAGTATCATTCACAGTTAGAAGAAAAGTTGATTCATTAAAATTGTAGCATTATATAACTGTTTAAGAAAATCTACAACTTGCTTAATGAATTCAGAATGTTTGCAAATACCTACAAAAAAGCTCAAATAACTGTTAGACCTAATATCACACTTGCTTACAAAGTACTAACTTTAAGCTATTCGTTTAACTTATCTATCAGAATAATTTTGAGGTTAGTCTTAAAAATGTTGGAATGACCACATGACGACTTTTCAAATGGATAAATGGTGTGACTCTATCCACATTTACATGTCTAAACTTTTCTGCATTCTAGAACCTATTAGTGACAACAAGTAACTATGGCAATGCTGGAGTCATTGGAAGTGTCTCTTGTTGCCTGGTGAACTTTAGTAGTTTGTTGCATTTCTTTTTAGACTTAAAGCCTTAAATAACCCCTCAGACAAGCATCACACAGCAGCGACATTGTGTCATACAGATACATCTTAGAGCTGGAGCCAGGCCTGTTCTGTTCTGTTGACAGGTTAACAGTCTCTGTCCAAGCTAAAATTATAGTACTATGTTAAACTTTGTTTAGCATGTAACATCAAGATCTGTATTCAATGAACACAGAAATTCTCATGTAAACAGATGAATGATAAATCTGCATCACTGAAGTCATTACATTTTGTGGCTTATAGGATTGTGAGGAATCTCACATGGAACTTGAAAACCTGGTTTTGGATGTTGCAAATGTGATTGTGACAGTTATTTAAATATATACCAAATATTTAAGTGGTGCTGTTTGAGATGACTTTTAATAAATCATAAATGGGGAATATTTTCTGATTTTACTTCAACGTGTTTTTCAGTTGCAAGCTTCTCGGTCCTGAATATATCTTTCACAAAAAATAGGTGCGTGACACACAAAATATTCTTACATGTATCCTGTTAAATATTATATTATTATAATTATTAAAATATCATAAAGTTTCCTGGCTGATGTCCTTACAGTGCTCAGGACACCAGCACCTGTTTAACAGGAGCCAAAACACACATCATACCTTATAAAGCTGGTTTTGCCAGTGGAATACTGTCCCACCAGGAGAACCATGGGTTTATTGTCAAAATCTGCATCCTCCAAAGCGGGAGAGTGAAACTCGTGGAATTTGTAGTGCTCCTCCAGTGGAAGCAGTTTGGTTTTGTAGAGCTTCTTGAGTCCTTCACTGACAGTCTGGAAGACTTCTGGATCCTTCTTCCTCCTGTCATCGGTTCCTAACCAGCTGAACATGGTGCAATTCGAGAATAGGCAACCTTACACGATTATTTCGGTTTTCCTTGGACAATTATATCACAATATGCACCAACGAGCAGTATTCAAATGAATGACTTTTTTCTGACGTAGATGTATTTAAGAGTCCATTGAAAATGTTCCCTAGTCTCTAGGCCACTCACGACACAAAATGCACAAAAGACTAGACCATAATTAAAAAATATGATGCATTATAGAATATTCTGCGTATATGTTACGGTCAAAAACATAGCAAAACAGGTAGCCTTTCATTCAGGCTTTGTTAGAATAAAAGCGCGCGCCGCTACACGCAACAATGTATCACTCAGCGAACGCAATAAACACAGTGTTGGAAAGAGAGGAGAAAACAAGAGCGAAAATCCTGCAGCGGAGCAGATTCACTCACGATGACAGTCGTCCACAGGCTTTCCACTGCAGCAGATTTAAATGCCAGTGCGCTGGAGAAACCCGACACTGGAGGAAATGCCCCACTGCTGGCAAAGCCCCACCCAGAGCACAGGAGCTCAGTCAGGGATGCAGCGCCATGCTCGCGGATGGTGATGGTTGGAACTGCTCCTGCTTTCCTCCAGAGAGATTTTTATTTACATCATTACAATGATTGGTAAATAAAAAACATACTTCAAGGATGTATAATATAATATAATATAATATAATATAATATAATATAATATAATATAATATAATATAATAGTAAACAGTGGCATGTATCTCCAAGAAGTAAAAAAAAAACAACAACCTTAAATCTCAATAATATAAATACAAAAGAAAAGCATTATTTATCAGCACTTGAATTTAATCATAGTATCCCATATACATAGCGTACTGGCTATATTCGCATATCTAATGTGTAAAGGTAAAACAAGTGTAGTTGAAAATGTCCACCTGGTGGCAAGCTTTTGTAGAGCAACAAACTTGATAATGATGCATGTCAAATTTCAAACATATTATAGAAGAAATTATTGTGCTCAAAAAAGTCTAGAAAAAGATATTTTTATTTTATAAACTGTATATTGCAAAAGTGCACGTGAATTAAAAACTAGACAAGCATGAGCAAAAGTTTCAGCACATTGCTTTCTTCAGTGCTCACCTATAATCAAATTATTACATAATATAGCCTACTGTATATTATATTATTGTCAGGGTTATGTTAGATTTCAGTGTTTTCATTCATGCTTTTGTTTCTTGTGTTTCCTTGCAGTTTACTCTTGTTAATCTCCTTGTTAATTTCCTTGGTTTATTAATACACCTGTGTCTTATTTAGTACCCCTTGTTTGCTTTACTGTCGGTTATCGTCTTTACTTTGAGTGTGTTTATGCTATTTTGTATTCCTGTGTATTATTCTGCAACCTCTTGCGTTCTGGTTTGATTATTGAAGACTTCGTACATCTTCATGTATGTTGAATAGAACAAACCAAGAATGTGACAATTATATATGCCTATAGATATATAGGCCTATGGCATGTTCAGTTCAGTGTTGATTGTAATAACTTCGAGAAAGACTATGAGGTGGGCCCGGCCCAAAAGACTGTAGTGAATCATGACAGAACAAATTAAAAATACTAAAAGAAGATAAACCTGTAGGCAATATTCAGCATAGTTTAAGTTAGGGTACCACATACACATAGAGGAATGGAAGAGGATTCAGTAAATACTTTTTATACTAAAAGTATATTTTCACAATAAAGAAAGCCTATGGAAATGTATTTTTAAATGTATCACTTTAAAAAGCATAAACTCATTAAATAAACAGGGAATAGAAAACAAGAAATGTTTATCAAATCGCGTTTTTAAGTGCTAGTATGCAAATTTTATACGAGTACAAAGCGTCTAAATAGAACACACCACTAGATGGTGCAATAAGACAACGAAACACTAACTTCGAAAGCCTAATAGACTGATGATGTTAATACATTTTCTAATTTTTCCCTCATGAGTGATTATTCTAAAATGTTTGTACACAAATAAACATTGTATAATGATAACAATTTGATAACAACACTTGTTGACACTCACTGTCCAATTCATAAAGCTGTGGATGAATATGCTGATGTAATGTAACAGCAAAGTTAAGCGAAAATATATTGGGTCAAACCTCATAGACTAGAAATTTTAATACATCAACACTTCCAAAGTACATAAACGGTGGAAAGTGTGACTTTTAAAGTATGCGTTTACCACGTGATGTCTATGTCAGTCACACAAACGGGTTTGGTCTTTCGTTTCAAAGTTAAATTCAAGTCGAGGACAAAAACATTACTGGAGAAACTAATGAAAACAAACTGCTGCTGCTGTAATCAGATCATATTATTATTACATTCTTGTGAGTTAAAAGATAGAGTCAGATAACAGATGTAATATGCTGTGAAGCAGTTTGGTCATAATACAGAGCAGAAACAACGTTCCTCTCCTTTGTATTTTTGATGAAAGGAACATGGAAGCAAACAACCATGACACGTTTTCCTAGATGAGGGGCTGAATTTTTATAATTGAAAAAGGAAGATAATTGAAACTTGGCTATTTAATATTCAGGACCTGTATTGTATACCACTGTTGTCCTTGTTAGTGGCTGATGAAGCACAACAGATACGAAGACACACTTCTGCTAAGCTCTGTTTCATGTGCATGAAGGCCTGAGGCTGTTCATGTTGCTCTCTGAATCCCATTACAACAGCCAACTGTTGTACAGTAGTACTGTGACACAACAGTAGTTTGCCTAATGGACGATCAAAGCAAAATAAGTGTGTATAAGAAGACTTTTGTGAATGTGTCTAAATTCAGCAGGAATGTGCACTGTATCAAAGCTATAAGTATCAAAGACACTCCTAAATTAAAATGTTGTCTTCATTTACTCACTGTATGACCTGTAAGGCTTTCTTTCTTCTCTGAAACACAAAAGAAGGTATTTTGAAGAATGTTGGTAATTAAATAGTTTTGGTGACCATTGCCTTTCATTAAATGGCCAGATTACCCCAACACTTATATTTTCTTTTATGTTCCACGGAAGAAAGAAAGTCACACAGTTTTGGAATGAGGGTGAGTAAATGATAACCTAATTTTCATTTTTGGGTGAACTATCACTTTAATGTGAAAAACATCCACAGTGTGGTTTTATCTTTTTTTTTTTTTTTTTCTTGGGTTGTTATATCATAGTGTCATAATTTACTCAATTTAACATTTTTCCAAACCTCTAATACCTAGTTTCTTCTGTGAAACACAAAAGGAGACATTTTCCAAAATGCACATATCAAAACTCACTTGCAACAGTGACCGGATTTATCCATTTTCCATCATATTACATGACCCACAATGAATAAATGCATGGTCATAAAATATTAATTTGAGATTAAGTTCTTTTATTTACCTGTATAGGCCTATTATCTTAAAACCTCCTCAAAGAAAAAAAAAAATCCATTTCAATGTATAAAAAAAATTGCCCTAGCAACAGGATGAATGCTGCAGGAATATTACAGTGATATTCATGGTGAAAACTGATTGTTGTGAAAATGACACTAGATGGAGCTGCATTTGTATGAAACAATAAAGTGCAAGTTTGTAGTGTGATCTGAGGGAAAGTAGTACCGATTTACATTACGATCAGAGTGATGTACAGTCCAGTGTTTCCATGGACGACATCAAGAATTAGGAAATTGTGGAATGCAGCAACTGACCAATCAGAATCAATAATTCTAGTGTGCCGTGTAATAATGAGGATGAGAAAACATTGGGTTAACCATTCGTTTAATGCAGCCATAAACATTAGAATAAACATTGGAATGCAATCTCAAGAGAAACCGCAGAAGGTGTTCGAGTGAAATTTTGAGGGAACAATGAAAGGAGACAGTCTCATAAAGTGGCAGAGAGAGGTGGATACCTAGGGAGTGCAATGCTCCATCTGTCTTATCATATTTAAGGCCTAGATCTCTGGGGCAGCTCGCACAGACTTGATTTATAATCTGTCATACATCTTGATGAATTCGCCAGGCATAGCATCTAGCCTGTGTTTGTGTGATTCTGTCACTTTGGTGGAGCCCACGAGGCTATGAAGACCTGCTACCTGTTTGTGCCAATTCACTCTTGAATTATCTGGGCAGATCTGTAAATAGTATCACAAACAGAGCTTACTTAAATTCAAGAATTACCATCCTGCATTTATCTTCTTGCGCTTTTGTCACACGTCCAATTTCCCAACAGGTCATGGTTGTGTAGCATTACTGTATCGATAAGAAAAACAAAGTATTTTCTCTCACTCTCCTCTTGAGCTGAGATGTGGGCTGGCAGCTCATTCTGAGCATTTAACAGTTTGAGTGGCTCCACAAGGATCCAATTATACACACATATTAAGCCATACAGTGGAGTGTTTAATAGCATAAACGCCAAGGCGTATTTTTCAATCCTGTTAAAATTACGTTTTATTTACCATATCAGCTGTTGGGGTTTTTGCGGCTAGCTCTGGGTAATCCAGTCAGAAAAGAAATATCACAAATGAGATCTCTTTACAGTAAGATCTCAATTGTTGCTTCTAGACAGCATTCACAGACAGCGGATTAGAGAAACCAAAAGAAGACTTCAAAGACCCCAGTCATTGTTTCAGATGAGACCTCATCAGTGTCTCAAACTGTGCACAGATTTGGCAAGATATTAGATATAAATCCTGTAGCAGATCTAGGCAGGTGGAGCTGGGGGAGGTGGAGGATTTCAGAGGAACTCTGATAACGCGTTGCAGGACTAGCTCGCAGCAAACAATGAACCAGACTATTTAAATGTTGAACAAGCACTCTCATTGACTGCAGGATCAACATAGGCCAATCAGCTTGTGCCATTCAGTAATGATGGGATTGTTTGTAGATTGCATGTCAAGCACAATCACTCTGCACCCTCTAGAGTTTCATGACTTTTGATGACTAAACTAGTCATCAAAACTTTTCATGACTAAATTTGTTAACAACTGTCTCTTTTATTTCTCCTAAAGGGATTTTAGAAGAAATATAAGACAAAACTAAAATACTTTATATTGATTAACTGCTTTCTTTGATATATGTTCCTGAGCCTTGTGTGAATGAATCATCTGTATAATATTTTTTTTATTTATTATATTTGTCTTATATAATTTTTAATCAAAATATATCTTGATCTGCCTCTGACATAACTGTGCTCTTATTATTTTTCATTATTCAATCAGTTTCTAGTGGATAAAATCAAGTCCCCCCCTACATTTTTTTTCTCAAGTAATATCCTGTTACACAGAAATATATCACATTATGGAATTATTTGTGTATTGTGAATGCTGTTTCGTGTTGACTGCGACTGCACATGGCAATGCAAACAACATGTAAAGCAATAACATTTCTTCTGGGAGGACTGCTAGTTTTTCAATCACACTCTATTATCAGAAATTAGACAAAAAACTAAATAAATACACAGTGAGTAGTGTTCAAAGGGTTAAAATAAGATAAAAAGGCATAATGTGCATGCAAATGTATGGTGGTGGGAGTGATTGAGGGTTTGAAAGGAGGACAGAGTGAGATGTGAAAATCACCCAGCCTGGTTCACTAATGGTGAGGAAGCTAATGGACTGATGGACTAAACTGCAGGTGGGTCAGAACCACTGGCATATTAGTGGGTCAATCAAAGCACTTCCGTCCACTGCGCAACAGGATTAAACAGCACTGTAAATGTGTGGCCTATATCAAATATTACTGCCCTACGCTAATAGCTGAACATTATTATGGCCATTAAGGCAATTCAGTGTTCCCACGTTGTCCAGAATCACTTTCCGTGGACGCCTGCTGCTGCATGATGTGTGACTCCGATTTTCCTGCCTGACTTTCAGCAAAAGATCAATGTTAGAAATAACACTGATTTTATTACGCTAAATTCTCTATTGCCTTTTAGATGGATACATTATGATCTTATTGTGCTTCTTTAGTGGTTGATGAGATTTCAGTTTTTATATGAAGGCATTTTCGCTCTGCCAGCAGGCTAATAACTGCAGAAATGACTTATTCTGGTTCTAGTGTAGATTCACATCCTAATCCTTTGCATGAAGACATGGTGAATGTGATTTCATCAAGTACAACATGTTCCTGGATCACCATTTGTTGATCCTGGAACAACATTTCAAACAATCAATCAAATATGAGGGACAAGTTTACAGTTTATGTCAAGTTTAGATGTTAGGTGCTTCTACATCAGTGTTATTCACCCATTATTTCCCTCTGATTTAAGGGATAAGTTACGGGTTATGTTAGGTTTAGGGGTGAGGATAGGGTTAGGATTACATTTTTGTCCTGAAATGTTGTTCCAGGATCAGCAAAATATGTTGATCCAGGAACATATCTTACTTGGCAAAATCACGGTGACCATGAAGACATGACTCATTTTGAAATGCATAAAAGTCTTTCCCAGCTAACAAAAATATGGGTAACACTTTATTTTGACGGTCAAGTTTAGACATTCTAGTAAATTTGCAACTACATGTCAACTATCAGTCATTATTAGAGTGTTGAGTAAGACTGTCACATCTGCTAACACTTTATTTTTATGCTCCCCAACAGACTGACTAGTAACTTTGCAACTACATGTTAACTTATTCAACTAACCTGAACCCTAACACCTAACGCTAACCTAAATACAGTCTACTAATGAGAGTTAGTTGACATGTAGTTGACAAGTTACTTTTAGTTAGTAGAATGTCTAAAGTGGACCATCAAAATAAAGTCTAACCAAAATGTTTTAAGAATCATAATGTTGCCATTAATGTAATTTCTTCATGTTCATGTTAAAATGGTTAAGAGCCAAAATGTTAAGAGAAGATTCCATTTTATCATTTTGCAAACATTATGGGAATGTTTCAGAATGTTCAGAGAACATTCAAAAGTAACAAGTAGCTATAACATAATTTTTTTTGAAAAAAAACATTAGATAAACGTCCAACTAAACATTTCAGGGGAAACATTTCAGGGACATTTTTTTGTTGTTTTTTTGCTAATGTTTTGATGACATTATTTAATACCAAATAACTTTAAAAGAACATTCTGTTAACGTTACTGTAAGAACGTTTGTTCATAACTTTGAGAGAACCCTGCCAGAACATTATCCAAAGTTCTGAGAATGTCCCCTGTTAGCTGGGTTAAGTATATAAAGGTTAACTTTTTTGGCTATTTAAAGTGTGATGTTTTTGGTCATTGTTACTAAAGTCTGCAAAATTTCTGCTTTCAAGAACATGTGAAATGTTAAGTGAATGACCAGTGCTTGTATGGCAGATTAATTCATCAGACACGGAACAAGACAGCTTCAACTGAGAGCGATAAAACACTTGTAAATAATACAGGAGCTACATCAATGCAAGCAATCTCACAGAAGAATACAGTTTTTATCTAAACAATTTGAACTCTTAATATCAACACATTCTGTATGTAATGTAGCATGATGCAAATGAGCTGTTGTTGAAGAACTCAATGAGTTTCGTCAGTAAAGAGATTAAAGGTGACGTCCTGCCACTGCCAGTCAAGTGCACTCATGTGGAGTGATTCCCTCTGTCAGACACTCAGGCACTCTTCCCACAGTTCAGCTCTTTGTCACCTCTCTGACTGGAGTGGGGATTTGGTGCTTCAGCCATGATGGATGACATTCTAATTGAGGATAGAGAAGGTGATGTTCTAAATGATCAGTGGGCCACATGAGGTGACCAGATAATAGTGATAAAAATATCAGGACAGGCCAGAAATATAGTGTGCAATGGAATTATAATGCTGGCGACCTGAGTTTGAATCTGGGGTGTTATGAGTGAATGTTTTTTGTTAAAAGTCAGCATAACAGAGGATGCAATAGCCTTTTCTTCCCTATTGGGATGTATATCAGAGTGAAACGGCTTCTCGAACAAGAAAAAAAAAGTGGGGCGGGACTTGATTTTGTCCTTGGGGAATTGATTGGATGGTTGTGGTTTGTGATGTCATCGCAAACTTAGCGTTCGCTTCATACAAATGCAACTTGCGCCTGAATATTTAGGATAATGTACAGGTAAAATAGTAGCCAATTTCAATTGTCATCTTTGTAATTGCATGCAAAAAAGAGAGGCCAGCACACTATATTCTAGCTTCACAGTTTGGAATGATGTGAGTGTGAGTAAATGATGACAGAACTTTCATTTTTGTGTGAGCAATCCTTTAAGCGTGAAAGATTATTTTAAATCACATCATCTCATATTCACAGGGGCTTATACACTCTCCAAAAAAAAAAAGCTTACACTGTTTTAGTTGCTATATTCAACAAGTACTGTATGGTTGCTTATAAATATTCCCTCTATCATTTTGTAACATATGTTACAGACAGACAGTCTCTTCTTTCACTCTCTCCCTAAGTGCATCTACAATAAAAGAGAGAGTTTTTCCCTGGCCGATTCATTATTGAGAGCATGAATGTCATTCCTTGCTATTATCGCCATGCAGCAGTAACTGCTTTTCCACCAAGATAGGCTAGCAAATATGAATTTAAAACTGCAGCAGTGATGTAATATACACAGGTCCTAATAACTCACTTTGAGTTGCTATATTGCTTTCTTTAAAGTTTCCCGGCATGGGATTCATAGGAAAATTATTGAGAATTCATGCATAGATTTATCAAGTACAGCTTAAGAATGTATATTGCTGTTGATTGGTCCATTGTGAGCTCAGGAGAAAGCATGCATGTGTTTGAGGCTATACCTCTATAGAGGTATAATAAGGCAATCAAAGCCAATATTTGGAGAATAATGAACATCCACGTCCAAAAAGGAGAAATCCATTTTCACATTTTCCTTCTGTACCGTGCCAGTCCCAAAACACATTAGAAAGTCAGATGAAGTGCATGGCTTCATACGATGCATTAAAGCACAGTCAAAATGTAAAAATAGGTACAATGCTGCAGTATCGCACAATAATGTTTCTGCTGCAGTCAGCAGCTAAGAAGCTCAGCGGATCAATGAAGCTCTATTGACACCACATCTTTTTCATGTCATGAGCTATAGCTGCATGAATAATTAAACTGATCAATCTAAGCTAGGCAGGAGCTATTATCCCTATTGACTCTGACATTTCTTTATGGGCACTGTTTGAGCTTCTGAATAGATGGTGAGATCTTCTCTTTCAGATGGCATGAAGAGTTTTGAGAAGAAGGTAACTGAACTGATCTAATCATCTTATTGTACATTTTTTATGTTAATAAGTTAGTACTTATTTGTATATTTGTGTTTATATTGTTTTATATTTAAAACTATTCTGACTATTCTAGTAACTATTCTAGTATTGATGTAGCTGATTCAAGCTATATCTCCATACAAAATGATACAACAGTTCCTTCATTTCTCATTGATCAGAAAATAGCCTATACAAACAGTATTGCATTGTAGTTGTTGTTCTAAGTTCAACTTAAATTGTGTAGCTCAACACAAGCGCTTAAGATTGTTGCTGTATTTAATTGCACCTAATTGAGAATAAATGATATGGGTCATTGCATCAAATCTGTCTCGCATGACCTCGCAGTGACTCTGAGCTCAGACTGTAACCTTGGTTATTATGGGCTGGTCAGACTGCCCCAGGTCTGTTCAGCTTGATTTCACAACTAAAGAGTAAATCAATGAGCACTAGGATGATCCGCATGGGTCAACAAGACGAGCATGAGCCTGTGTACAGATCTCATTCAATGTTTCTGATGTCTCTCTCTTTATATCTCTTATAACTCACATATTAACACATCAATTCAAGTGAATACACAAGCATGTTCTTTGATTTAAGTGAAAAATTTACTTAGGCTACTTTTTACTTTTTCTTTGCATATAGACTGCAGAGTGGATAAGTGGTGGGGACTTTTCAGTGACACATTCTGCAGGTTACATAGTTCCTCCGGTAAGTGGCAACAAGAGACCAATCTGGTTAATTCATTTTGTCAATGCATTCGAAACACTATCATGCTGGTATAAATTCCTTTTTACTTATTACATTTTTAATTAAGATTTCCATGCTAGTTTCCATGACAGAGTTCAAGAATTTTTTCACCTTATTACTGGAGCTGCCAGTTTGTAAAGTTTTCAAATGCTTAATAAACAGCAAGCACAAACTGCAGCCCTTCTGGCGCACTCAGTGTCCGAATTCACTCACTCGTTTTCATTCACACCTTCAAGTGGACTGTATTAGTGGAGTAATGTAGGGAACAGTGCATGAGGGTATAAGGGGCTGTTTCAAACACTGTCAAAGCCACTGTCTTTATGAATGAGTCATTGAATGATTTACTCAATCGATTCATTCAAAACACTGATTCATTCAAAAATACTAAGTAACTAATACTGTATCTATTATTAGTTTGAAATGTTTTCAAGGACTTATAGTATGTTTACTGTATCTTTGCTTTCCAGTGTCTTTGTTCAGGTTCCCGTTTATTATCAGTTACCATGGTTTTTCATTAACATTAATTAGCACGCCTGTCTGTATTTTAGTTTGTTATCCTGTGTATATATGCCATCTGTTTCAGTTCATCTTTGTCTGGTGTTATTTGTGTAATTTATGCACACTGTTGCTTTGATTCTTCTGTTGCTATAGTTACTTATCAATTTTGAATTACTACTTTGCTCATCTTCCTCTTCTGGGGTTTAGACAAATCGTACGAATTCATACGAGTGAGGTCGTACGAATTCGCACGAATCAGCCACATTTCACTCACTCGTATGAATTCGTACAAATTTGTTGTGAGACAGCGTTGGACTATCTGTGACAGTAGGTCACACGGTATTATCTTAATTGTTTATTTAACTGTTGAATTAAAGCACAAAAGTTGTATAACATTTCCAATCCTGCTGTCTGATATCATTGCTCATTTTAATCACTAAAATATTACTTGCAAATTCTTGTCTGTCAGTGGAGATCACCGTAGAATAATTTTCCCTTGCAATATTTCATAAACCATGTTCGGACGATGCCAGATTTGCAAATGAATCACTCATGCACTGAATAATTTACAGCAGTTTCTCACATCGAAATAGTAACAGGACTTCATAAGACAGATAATATAAAAATAGCGCCGGATGAGGTGGATATTTACCTATAATCCATTTTAGGAAACAAAACTTGGGAATGTCTTCTACCGTTTGAAGCAGATATTATGCATCCAGCTTGTCAAGTCATGTCGACTTTATTTATATAGCACTTTATACAATACAGATTGTTTCAAACCAGCTTTACAGGGATAAAAAGTCAAATAATGATCCAGTTATGCAAACAGAGTTCAATTCTATCATTGTCCAGTTGAAGTCAGCTCTACTAGTACCACTGCAAAGACAATATATATGTCTATCCATCTCATGTCACTATAGGCAGACTATCCTTGTAGCTGTGTCACTGTGGTTGAAAGTGTTGGCGAAATCACAAATGAGTAATTAGTAAAAATGGACCTTTCAGTTCATAAATGGGGAGTGGCATCTCGATCAATGCAATATAAAGGGATTTTGCCCTATTAAAGCATTTAATGGCTGAAGGACGTACGTTTGGGCTGAGTAGTCACATCACCAGGGCTTGACTGAGGACGCAGTGTCATTGTGAAAGTGCACAACCATTGTTAAAGTTCCACATGGCACTTTTGACTCCAGCTAATTAAAATTCCCATTTCACCCTCAATAACACTTTATTATTTGGTTGGATGACTTCCCCTTCCCCTGCACAATCTGACTTTGTGTAGCAGTACATGCTGTGTTGTATCAGATGGGGTTTAAGAGGTCTAATCGGGCCAGACAGAGCCCGTGGCAGACTGATCCTCCTACTATGAGGTAACACAACAAAATAACACAAATTAGTGTGTTACATGCCCACTATCTGCCACTCATCACAACCGCTAATTTGCTTAGCAGTGCCAGACACACTTTGAAGCATCCAGAATTTTCCTTTCAGAGTGAAGTTGTTAAAGCCAAGTTGTACACAGTAGTGTTACCATGTTGTTTGGACAACACTGTAAAAAAAAAAAAAAGTTGCTGCCTTAAAATGAAGTACAATCAACTTGGATGTTTAAGTCATTACAACTTAAATGAGTTGAATCTTGTATAACTTTTTTTTTATTTTTTTTATGAGTTTTATCATATACTTTTTTTTTTACAGGGATGGGGTGGTGTGGCGCAATGGATAAGACACATGCCTTTGGTGTGAGAGACCCGGGTTCGAATCCACTGTGAGACACCAATGTGTCCCTGAGCAAGACACTTAACCCCTAGTTGCTCCAGAGGCGTGCAACCTCTGACATATATAGCAATTGTAAGTCGCTTTGGATAAAAGCGTCAGCTAAATGAATAAATGTAAATGTTTTACAGTGAATATATAAAACAAATGAATTTATTTCCCATGATTAAATCACACAAGTTGTAATACATTATTGATTTCAGAGGCCTTATCTTTCTTAACTGAATATCAATCAAAACAACATCATATTATTATGTATATATATAATATTTATTTTTTAATCTATTTTTAGTTATTATTTTTTAGTAACATATATTAAATGCAAATAAAATGTAAAATTCCATTTACACAATTGCATTTTTTTTAAGAAATAAATATCAACAGGTAATTGTTTTTATTTTAAGGGAAATATGACTAAATAACTACAAAGTATCATTTTCATTTATTTAATTTGGTTTCATTTCTTATTTTTTTATCTAATAATTTTTACTAGAAAATGAAAAAACAAAACAAAAAAAACAGTATTACTCTGTATTTATGTTCCAACAGGAGTACAAAAATCGCAAACCTCAGAAAATAAAACTATAATATTATAATTGAATGTATAGTTCGACATCCTAAGGTTGTCAAATCAATGTTTTTTAAAGGTTAAACATCTTTCAATGACCATTTGTTGAATCAATGTGATGCTCATCGAAACTGTATCTATGCGGAAGGATTCATATTTTAATATAAATATTTATTTGTGATCTCTATAAATGATACATATTTTTAATTCATCTAATAGCTTGGCGTAGAACATCATGAATACGTTCATAACAAACGAATAAAATGAGTCATAGGAGCCTCATACGTTTCATATGCTGTCTTTGTACTACCTAAACTGTCAGGGCACAATGCAATGCTATTTTCTCTTTCCTTTCTCAGCAATGCAGAAGGTTATGTGAAGTTCATCTGATTAATTCTGCTGGTGAGCTCTCTGCAGGAAACTTCAAAGACTTTTTATGGACACCTCTACATACAGCAATCTACATACTCATTAAGACCTAAATCTCCTGGACTGCACAGGAGGCAGGCACTATCACCAGAGACAGCTGGCTACACTTTCAACCAGATATTCTTTTACTAAAAACGAGTTTTGATGAAGGTTTTCTGAGCGATACTGGATAAATATTTGTTGCGGACAGACAAAAGCCATCACAACAAATTAGAGTAAACAGCCACTTCTACACAGCAAATTAAACAAAGTCCATCCTCTGAAACACTGCACCGTTCTTCTGTCTTCTGACTACACTGGACTGACAGCATCTACTGCCAACACACCACAGTCATCACCACAGACTGTTGTTATCTCTCCAAAACAAAATCCAACCTGCTGTTAGATCATTTCACAAGCTAGCAGCTGCTTTGGAGAACCATAACAAAATTACAGCAAGGCATACTGCCAGGTTGGAAATGGTAGAAGCCAATGTATATTTCATTTGAGCTTCATCGCCATGGATAAGAACATACTTTCTCAAGAATGTAAGGTTATTATTAGATTATTTTATGCCCTGGAAGCCATTAATCTTTTCAAGCTGTGACCACAGACCATGCAGATTGCATTTTCTTTCCTCTCTGTTGTATATTTAATTAAATGAATGGAAAAATCTCAGTGGTCCTCCAGTACAGCAGAATTACAGTACCATGTTTGTGTGTTTTAATATTAAAGATGGGGTGAGGTAAAACATGGGTCATTCCTGTCATATAGCACCTTTTGAACTCCCTTTAACTGTCACCTTTGGTGTTCTTTTTTATGGCCCTTTTTTTCCTCACATAATTTAGTATTATTTGAATGCTCAAAAAATTAAAATTCATCCTGTGAAAACCATTTTGAAATCCTTTTAGCAGGATTTTCATATTACAATTGTTTTATATTTTATATAATACTTTTTTATCATGACACATATCGCCGAAAAGGTCTGAGACTCAAGGTTCCATATTTGGTGACTGTCTTGTGAGAAAAGAGATATTGTGACAGAAATGTATTCATTTGTTACAGGAGAGCGCATAAAAATAAAATAAAAAATAAAGGAAATGTGCTTGTCACCCGGTGGCTATTTTTGGTAAATCTCATAGAAACTTTTTTTTTTTTTTTTTTTGATGTCAACTTCAAATTTGGAACACATCTTGGTTAGACATATTGCTTTGATTTAATAGCTTTGATTTCATATATTTTGTCTACAACAAAAAAATATTTATTACAATATATTTGTTTTACAGTGAACTTAAACTTCTATAACTTTTTTACACTTTCATTTTTCAATTGCTTGAATTGTCTACTTTAAAAATAGACCAACCATAGGTCTGTATTTCACAACAGTTATGAATCACAAACATTGAAGTTTGGTTTTATGAGTTTCACGTCTATGCTCAAAATGGAGGGGGGTGGGGTGGGGTGGGGTGATTCCTATTCATTTAGGAAATGAATATACCTAAAAATAAAATAAAATAAAATAAATTCTTAATTATGATATATAGAACATGGAACATTGCCGTGGGCGACGGTGAATATTACAAAATATCAGAACGCTAGCGCAACTGACCAATCAGAATCAAGTATTCCAGAGAGCTGTGTAATGAGCCTAATAGTCAGACAGCTTGTGAGTGCAGCGCAATTTGAGTGGGTGGAAACATAATGTCTCCAAACCCCTCTGAAGCACCCAACTGAAGAATCATTTCTTTTATGCAGCTTACTTTGCCAATGTCATTTTAGCCCATTTTTTTAGTTTTCGCACACAACAGAAAACAAGAATAATGACCCGACTTAAAGATGATAAAGATAGCAACAGAGAAAACAATTAGTCTTTTTGCTTTCTTTGTGTCTTCTTTAAAATGTGGGCGTAAACAGTTTGACTCATAGCACTTTTTTAACATTCATTAAATAGGGAAAGATGAGAAAAGTTTTAAAGTCACCATGAAATCAAACCTGACAATTCTTGTTTTTTTTTTTTATGGAAAATTTCAGTATTTGTTATAAATGATTTATCTGTGCACGTTATTTTATTTTTTTATTCATATGCCTTAAAAATATCTTCTCCCTCTTGCAGCAACATCTCTTCTCTGATGACGTGTTTACTGTCGCGAGGGCGGGACAACCTGTCACTCACATGACATCACAGCAATAACAAACTATACCATCCAATCAATTCCCCATGGACAAAATCATGTCCCACATTTTTTCTTGTTCGAGAAGCCGTTTCACTCAGATATACATCACTTTAGGGAAGAAAAGCTATCGCAACTTCTGTTTCATGCCGATGCTAATGAATCAAAATCAAACTGACTCACCTGTGCAAATGAATATTAGGCTGTAATATTGATGCTGTTCAAAACAGACGCAACTGTTTATTGTATTCAACAGCTTTGTTCTTCAAACCAGGATTAAAATTGCCTTTCAATTTCCACTTTCAATTAACTTCACCTTCTCACCCCCTTCCTCGTCCTCTGCCTTGATCTGTAGCCAACAGTTTGAAGCCGGAAGAAAGTATGTACCGACACTACAGGAATGTTCCCTTGCACCTCTTAGCTGTGTAGTAATAGTTACTGTCAAGACTACACCCATCAAACAGCACCCAAGGCCTGCTCTTCAAATCCACTCTCCGTCCAATTTAAGGTGCACTGTTTTTGAATGTGTTCACAGTTACTGGAGAACTCAGGTTGAGATATGCTGTCATAGTGGGAAAACTTTAGACCCTCGATGTTGGGATGGTGGCCAAGACAGCTAGACAACCTTATTAATGTTCTAGTTCTCAGCAAGCTGCTGTCAACATGTTTTAGATGTTGTGTATGCTCAAATTCTCAAAAACAACAGCTCCACTGGCAGTTGAGCTGAGGCAGTTTTTAATTAAAATCCAGTTGCATGCAGGCAGTCATGAATCACCTGCCAAAAGGTGCAAAACAGAGGGAAATTTGTCACACAGACATATGTTGAAAAGATATTATTTATTTTTTATTTTTGGCAAGGAAAAATAAAGCAAATGTCAGTCATTTGAATAGAGAGCACAGAGGAAAAGATGTTCAATATCCAAGAAAATGACTTTAGTTGTGTCCCAAATGCACTTTATAGTATACACTAAATGCACTTATACAGTATGCACTATATGTACTCAACCATGTAGTGTATACATTTTATGAGGTTATTTTGTCATTCAACACTGGCGTATGATAGGAGCCCTTAAGCTAAGTAATTATAGAGAAGTGTCCAACATTCCAAACTTCATCTTTTCGGTTAATTAAAGTGCCACTATTATGGATTTTTGAATGTAGTGTGTATCATGTAGTGTGTAACATAGCTCCAAGTGAATGAAAACACATCTGCAAAGTTTTAAATCTGAAAGTGCACCGTATATGAAGTTATTATCTCTCAAATGTAAGAGTCAACTCTGAGTCAATTAAATGAATCGTTTTGAGTCCTAAGCCGTTTCGTTGTGACATCAAGACGAAACATTAGCATATTGTCCGCCCACTTATCGCGCGCGCAGAGACCAGGGAAAACTTGAACCCCCTCAAACACTGCAGCTGATTCCTGTGGATACTGAATAGCATCATCATGTCGAGAAGACGATGTGCTCTACAATGTTGAAGGTAAAGCCAGTTTTTTTCCACTGCCCAAGGACGAGCATGTGAAGAATCAGTGGTTAAAGTTCATCTTTACCATGATACCACAGCAGTATAGCACTAACCGTGTGCTGTGTTCCCGTCGACGACTGCTTCTTCAACCTAAATGCGTTCAACGGTGGATTCGCAAGCCGGTTGTTATTGAAGGAGGGGTCATTACATGTACTAAGTGTAAAAAGCACTGCAGAAACAATACACTACTTGTCGTACTTCCTTGCAGCAAAGATTTTCAGCCTCGCTTGGCATTTTGTTCCCACATGTGCACCTAAATAAATTAGGTAATTAATTTGTCTGTGACGCGTTACACTGAACTAACAAATGGCGACAGACAGCAAGATTAATCAGATTACAGCACGTCACTTATCAGACATTCTTACTCCGATTCTGCATGTTCCATCGGCCTGAAGTGCCATTGACACTTGAGAAAGGTCCTGCTTCAGTCGTGTTTGCGATTGACTTTCTGGTTCATCAGCAACTCTTTTCCTCATCGGACTCTGGCTCGAATTGGTAAGGCAAAATTGATGCCATGTCTGTTCATACACTGTATAAAATTTTCAACACTCGACAAGCCGTAATCCAGTAATGGTGATGGGCATTCCGTTTTTGACAATCTCTGCACGCAGTTTTCCAATCACAACTGACTGGGTCATCTGACCAATCACCGCAGATTAGCATCACGCAAAGGAGGGGTTTGGAAAAATGAATCGTTGAGTGAATCCTTTGGGAGTCGTTGAGCAAATAAGCTAAACAATAAATGCATATTATAAGACAATGAAAGTGTTTTTTTGTCCTTGCATGCATGTAAACCTGTTGTTGGGGACTCCCAAAACAAAAATAGGAACCTTTCAAATGCCATAATAGGGGCACTTTAAGGGCATCATCCGGGTATATAAAGTGTACTTTTTCTATTTGGAATTTTCAATGTGAACACACTACTTACACTACAAAACAGCATAGAATAGTGTGATGAATTGGTATGCATAATTTGACTAATCTCTAATATGTTGGTGGGAGGCAAATAGCTCACTGCAATTTGGAAACTAAAACAGCAAATTCCTCATGTAACCTTCAGTACCTTGTTCTATTCAGTGGATGCCTCCAATGTGCTTTTAAGAAGCAATCTTCAGCATGCACTTGCTGCCACAATGAGCTGCATTATTAGGAATAACAAGGAGCTTAAATTAGCATTTTTTTCCTACAAAATTTCAGTTCAGATAACACTTCAGAGACTACATGGAATATGTGTCCTTTAAAAATGAATTTGTCAGACTGCAGGACGTTTTCACATGAATTAGTGAAGGCAAAAATAGTGACAGTTACATGACCCAAGATGTACACTTTCCCTTCTTCATACCAGAATTTAATTTCCATTAAAATTAGGTATGTGTTGTATACCTTCTACCTGTATCTTCCAGTATATAATGCTGTACATTTATACTCTTACTCCTTTAACATCATAGCTACAACAAGGTCACTTTCCTGTAGCTCAAACAGTAGAGCATTGGTGCTTGCAACGCCAAGGTCATGTTCAATTCCCAGGGAAAGCAAGAACTGATAAGAATGTAAAATATAAGTTGCTTTGGATAAAAGCGTCTGCTAAATGTAAAGGTCAAGGTTTGATTTCTATGAAGGACTAAAAATGACAGAACGAAAAATAAATAAATAAAATAATAAAACAAAGTAGAAATAAATAAATAAATGCAGAAATAATAGTGAAAATAAATACATTTTGGTAATATAAATGGCTATTTCTGTATTTTTACATGTATTTATTTATTTATTTATGCATTTCTATATGTATTTATTTATGTATTTATACATTTATTTATATATTTATGTATTTATATATTTATTTATTTCAATATTTATATATGTATTTATTTCTACATTTATTTATTCCTACATTTATTTATTTCTGTATTTCCACATTTCTACATTTATTTATTTCTGTATTTCCACATTTCTACATTTATTTATTTCTGTATTTCCACATTTCTACATTTATTTTTCCTTGCGCATGTATGCTAATTGACCTAGGGCTAAGCCAGGCCCCCGAACGCGATGAGCCAATCACAGCTAACCCAATACACTCTGCATTCTCTGCTTCCACGTCCATTGCAATGCATTGCAGTTAGTCAGTTTTCATTCGTTTTTATGTTTTTTCTTGTCATTTTGGCTTTTAAACAGCGTGTGTGTGTGATTTTGGTTGGGTGACAGTTGTAGGTTACAGTTTGACAAGAGTTTACAGTTTGACAAAAGCACAATGTTGTGTTTTAATATAAGTAGGCTAAACACTTTGCAGTTTTAATTATGTCCTGTATGAACAAAATGGAGTATGTTTTTATGTTTCCACTGTTCGATCGCGCCTGCTTTCTGACACACACACATTCCAGCAATTGCAATCTTGACATCGCAGCCTGTTCATTATTCTGCGCTCACACCAAACGCGAATAGAGCGTCAAATTCGCGCGTATCGCGTCTAGTTCGACGCTTGAACATTTTGATTCCAAAGCGAATAGGACGTGTATAAAGCGAGCGTTTGAAGCGAAATAGCATCAAACTATAACGTTTACACTGTGAACTGTAAATCTTTGTCTGGAGCTGAAGCTTATCGACCTTTTCAACAATAAAATTATTAATATAACCCTCCAATGCATATTTAAGGCCCTTTTGGTGACATCGAGATGATATATAATCTTTCTGTCTCCAAAAAATCATCAATTGCCTCCTGTGAAATGTCTCCTACTGTGACAGCTGCCAAAGCGCCTGTTACCGAATGTTGACTGAGTGAGTGGAGGGGGCGTGGTTAGCCATTGGTCAATTAGCATACATGCGCAGGGAAAAATAAATCGTTAGCCTCATAGCATAATTGCCTAAGTCATATTTCAATGTCTTTGGAAAAGCAGAAGAAACAAAAAAATGTAGAAATGTGGAAATACAGAAATAAATAAATGTAGAAATAAATACATATATAAATATATAAATAAATAAATATATAAATACATAAATATATAAATAAATGTATAAATACATAAATAAATACATATAGAAATGCATAAATAAATAAATAAATACATGTAAAAATACAGAAATAGCCATTTATATTACCAAAAATGTATTTATTTTCACTATTATTTCTGCATTTATTTATTTATTTATACTTTTATTTATTTATTTATTTATTTTTCGTTCTGTCATTTTTAGTCCTTCATAGATTTCCAGTGAACACATATACTGATATAAAACTTAATAAAAATGCCTGCCGAATGAATATATGTAAAGGTACTATTGCTATCAAGCATTAAAAAAAAAAAAAAAAAAAAAAAACAGAAAAGAAAAAGATCATGTTTCAAATGTGACCCATTAAATGCGATGCAATTAGTGTCATAGGAGGCCTAGTGCTCTCAAATATAAATTATCATAATCTTTTGAATAATAAAGAGCTATATCTATTTTTATTCATATTATGAATGTATCTCTATGATGAATTTCCTTTTAAAATTTGACATTTTTGACAACTTCACAATTATCATAATTTTCCCATCAGAGGCGCATTTAAAAGAACTTCCTGTAACACTTTATTTTGATGGTCCCTTTTGAACATTCTTTTGACTATAAGTAACTTTGCAACTACATGTCAACTTATTCTAACCTTAACCCTACTAATCCTCTACTAACACTCTGATGAGAGTTAGTAGACATGTAGGTGCAATGTGGCCCTCCAAGAGGACCACTGGTACTGTATGTAAATCAGTTTTTATGATCTAAATTACTGAGTTTGCACCCAATGTAAGCAGGAAACCTATAAACATTTAGAAGAAGCAAAAGGGACAGTAACAGTCACTGTCTGGAAGATCAAACCACCAGACTTATTGAAGTCAAGAAAAGTGCACCAAGATGATGTCAGATTTTAGAGAAAACCCTGGAGACACTACAGACAACAGTGTAGTGGTGCCACTGGTGGGCTCTTTTGAGAAACATGCGTCCTAGTTTCCAAACACATCCTCTGTTCTACTGATCTGACAGCGCACTCTTTCCACTCGCACAGCTGGGGGTCGCATGAGATTTCCCGCAAACCCATGGGAGCGACATCAGATGAGGTGCTCCACACCGAGAATGGCTCTCAAATCTTTTCGGATTCTGTACGTGGCTCACATCCTTTCATGCATTACTTTAAGCGCAAGCTATTAAAAGATCACAGGTGAGTACTGACTTAGAAATTCAGGTCACAAAATCTCAGTGGAGGCGCTTAAAGCTAAAAGAATTCATAATGGAATCACAACATCATCATTAAAATCTGAAGCTGTGAATACCATGTTGAATAAACAAGTAGCAAGTACCAAGTATATATATACACTCACCTAAAGGATTATTAGGAACACCATACTAATACTGTGTTTGACCCCCTTTCGCCTTCAGAACTGCCTTAATTCTACGTGGCATTGATTCAACAAGGTGCTGAAAGCATTCTTTAGAAATGTTGGCCCATATTGATAGGATAGCATCTTGCAGTTGATGGAGATTTGTGGGATGCACATCCAGGGCATGAAACTCCCGTTCCACCACATCCCAAAGATGCTCTATTGGGTTGAGATCTGGTGACTGTGGGGGCCATTTTAGTACAGTGAACTCATTGTCATGTTCAAGAAACCAATTTGAAATGATTCGAGCTTTGTGACATGGTGCATTATCCTGCTGGAAGTAGCCATCAGAGGATGGGTACATGGTGGTCATAAAGGGATGGACATGGTCAGAAACAATGCTCAGGTAGGCTGTGGCATTTAAACGATGCCCAATTGGCACTAAGGGGCCTAAAGTGTGCCAAGAAAACATCCCCCACACCATTACACCACCACCACCAGCCTGCACAGTGGTAACAAGGCATGATGGATCCATGTTCTCATTCTGTTCACACCAAATTCTGACTCTACCATCTGAATGTCTCAACAGAAATCGAGACTCATCAGACCAGGCAACATTTTCCTGTCTTCAACTGTCCAATTTTGGTGAGCTTGTGCAAATTGTAGCCTCTTTTTCCTATTTGTAGTGGAGATGAGTGGTACCCGGTGGGGTCTTCTGCTGTTGTAGCCCATCCGCCTCAAGGTTGTGCGTGTTGTGGCTTCACAAATGCTTTGCTGCATACCTCGGTTGTAACGAGTGGTTATTTCAGTCAAAGTTGCTCTTCTATCAGCTTGAATCAGTCGGCCCACTCTCCTCTGACCTCTAGCATCAACAAGGCATTTTCGCCCACAGGACTGCCGCATACTGGATGTTTTTCCCTTTTCACACCATTCTTTGTAAACCCTAGAAATGGTTGTGCGTGAAAATCCCAGTAACTGAGCAGATTGTGAAATACTCAGACCGGCCCGTCTGGCACCAACAACCATGCCACGCTCAAAATTGCTTAAATCACCTTTCTTTCCCATTCTGACATTCAGTTTGGAGTTCAGGAGATTGTCTTGACCAGGACCACACCCCTAAATGCATTGAAGCAACTGCCATGTGATTGGTTGATTAGATAATTGCATTAATGTGAAATTGAACAGGTGTTCCTAATAATCCTTTAGGTGAGTATATATATATATATATATATATATATATATACTCACATATAGAGAGACCAAATTGCCAGTCAGCCCTCAAAGCAAATCTAAATAATGCAAGAGTGGAGCAGTGGTTGATGTGATGGACCTGACAGACTGGCGTAAATGACAGTACAGTCTTCAGTGTCAAGCAGACAGTGGTTTGGCAGACAGTATTTATTCACCCATTGTGCCTCTGCACATTGAGTGCCGTGAGATGTGACAAACGTTATTAAGATTGCCTAGTTTAATTTGAACCCAACTCAGGTCTTATTGTTAGTGGGATTTTAAAGGAAGAGGCAGTGTATAGATTTCAAATACGAGATTTTAAAACAACCGTACAGGGCATTTGGATGTCATTAAATGGATGAGTTATAATAGCCTAATTAAATCGCAGGGCATTTTTACCAACAATGCAACAGTAGAGGACAGAATCAGCATTCATGAAGAAGGTGAAGACCTGCGGTAAATTATGCTTACCGTTTTAAACAGCTTGCATAACAATAGAAAGACTGATTTAGAAGTATGCATTTATAGATAGAGTTTATCTAATATTCTTCCATTCTTTCCCTGACAGGTCCTGTTCATCAGGTCATGTGAGATGTGCAGCAGCCGCCACACAGAATAGAAGGTGGACGTGTAGTTTGACACATCTGTAGGTGCTTGTACATGTCGCATGTTTGTTCTGAAAACAGAGAAGAAGAAAGAAAGAAGAAAAAAGCTTTCATGTCTGACACGCCGGTGTCTTGTTTTCTGGCAGGCATACTGAGGTTCACACTGTACATGCTCATATTGTCTACCGGTGGTATTAGGAAAGAGCAGTTCCTGTTACAGAACATTCTTGTGCGGATTATTCTGGAGTCTCTTTTGTCGGAATTGTCCATTTTTTCCAGTACTGAAAAAATGGTTCATGTAATCAGTTGGCAAAGGCTTCTGCTAGATCTTTAAAGGGATTGTTCACCCAAAAATTTGAATTATCTCATAATTTACTCACTGACATGTTGTTCCGATGATTTCTTTTCTTTTGCAGAACAAAAAAGAAGATATCTGGTCTGGAAGATTGTTGGTAACCAAAGATTCTCAAAATATGTACAGAAGAAAGAATATATTATTATTATTATTGCCCTGTGTTCCAACTGGACTTCTATTGAGACAGAATTTCATCTGTCCTCATTTAAATTAAATAAAATTAACACCCTTTGTATTTGTGTTATATTAAAAGGCCTCTACTGAGCAATGTGTAGGTGTATGATAAATTAACTTATCATCCAATGCAATTATGAAATGATTTCTTTGTTTGACTTGGTTCCTAAGCAGTTAAACATCGGGCCGCGTGAAAACCGCATTAGTCGGAGGGACCCAGGAGGCATCAAAGCGCAATCAACTCATTTAGTGCCCTTGTGCTTGCTGTGTAATTACTAAACCACAGCAGCCAAATGGAGATCGATGGCTGACCGAGAGGTAGAGCGATGAAAACACAGAGCGAGAGAGAAAAGGCTTACGCTCAGCTGCACATCTGAAATACCATGTCTGCGCAATAAAATGTCACAACACAGCGTGTCTGCCGCAAAACAAGATTACCTGATGTCAAAAGCGCAAGATACATGTATATCCAGCCATGCAAGGGAAAAAGCTTCAAGCATGGAAGATTCACTGCGGCTCAGACATCAAGCAAAGTCAAATTTGGTGGTGAGAGCTACAAAAGAGGCAAACGAGAGAGAGAGAGAGAGGTAATGCAAGGGTGAATCAAGACAGTATTAATTTCACTCTAGAAGGAGCACTGAATGAAGAGGGTTTTTTCCCCCCAGAGTTTGGAGTCTTGCGCAGTTACAGTTACTAATTTAATTTGGGCAGCTACAGAAAAAGAAGCTGGTGCTAATGCACCTTTTTCGTTCTAATTATGTTAACTTGTATAGGACTAAATGCATTGCAGAACATCCTTTATCATCTCTAATTTTGTTAAAACATGAAATAGAACCTCTGCAGAGGTCACTGTGTAACAAGAACACCTGCACAAACAAATTAAAAGGAATGGTTCACCCCAAACTGGAAACTAACTCTCATATACCGTATGTATGTATGTATGAAGAAGTATGTACAGTATATATACAATATATATTTCTGTCAGGACCACTATCATCAAATACGATTGACAATTAGCATGCAGTTTGGATTGGCGGTATGGTTCTGTTCTGGGCGAGAACTCCCTGCGCATCCGTTTATAAGAGCATGGAGAGCTGCAATAACCCCCCTAGGGTTACAGGGTAACATAATGTATAGAAGATATCATTAATGTCAACATTTTAATGTCCAACATAATTAGAGAATTTAGTCTGATTCAAAGTTGAATCAGAATGCCAATCCTGCCTGATGAGAGGAGGAGCTGGGGATGGAGGAGGGTAATTAGCTCCTGAGAAACACGTTAGCTGTTGGTATTAATGAAGGAGCTTATATATGAATACAGTGATAGGCGTCGTATTCCTATAGGTAGACGTGGATCAGCTGAGAGTCAGCTGATGCGAGCTTGACTAACGTGACCTGCCAGAAATGACGCTACGCTTGATACAGTATATAAAATTTCTTTAAAATATCTCATTTTAGTTCTAATGCGTCATATGGGTTTGGGAATGTGGGTGAAACAATAATGGCAGAATGTAATTTTTTTTTGTTGAACTATCTCTTTAAAGAAGGTAATTGTCAACCTCTCCAGAGTGACAGACAGTTTGAGGCAAAGTCAATGAGGGGAAATGGCCGAATATGATTTTTTTTGTTGAACTATCTCTTTAAAGAAGGTAATTGTCAACCTCTCCGGAGTGACAGACAGTTTGAGGCAAAATCAATGAGGGGAAAACGTACGCACTTACAAGTAGAGTGATCAGCAAGAAGGGGCGAAGAACAAAGGCAGAGAAATTACTGCCAAATCCTCAATTCTTCATTTCCTGACAGCAATTCATCCCCGCTCATCTTAGCCTTTTTTGGCAGGATCGCACATTTTCTTGCAGCAGTAATTTCCTTGACCTTTGTCTCTGACAGAGCAATTTCATCATCCTCCCTCCAATATCAGAGAGAAATATCAGCGGGGTTATGCAGTTGACAAAGGAGCCAGAACATAACAAGCACTGCCAAACTCCTAGACATGAACTCAGCAATAACAGAGAAAATCAATAATGGCCCCACTGTTCCTGATCTTTTAAACGATGTGGACTGATGGGAGATGTGGGTGCTGGCAATGCTGAGCAGAGCACAAGCAAAAGTGGAACCGTGGATCTTCCATTGTTGACCTCTTGAGCGACTAGCATTTTGGAGTCAGTGGGGTTATGCTAACACACAAACCCCGTGGAGAATCTGTTGTGTCCTCCCCCTCAAGTGCATGCAGCCCTGCGTTGATGGTATTGGCAGGGGAAACTTCATAATAGAAACTGTTCACTGGCTAAAACAAAGAACTCTATGATCCTGCTGAGGATTCTGGAAAGACAAATCCAGCGTTTAACCCTTTAAAACCTAGCATATTTTATCCGCAAAAAAATAAAAGGCTTTCGGCCCCAAACTTTGCTGAAAAAAGTGTTGTACGCAGTCTTATTTTTAGTTTATCATTTTTATCAAGTAACTATCTAGTAACTCTAAACATGTCCACCTTCAGATCGTGGTACAGACTAGCGCATGTGGCTTTTTGCTGTGAAACCTTTACTGACTTTTATAAAGTAAACATGAGAATAACTTTTATATTGTTAATAATATTTCAAGACGAACAATTACTGGATGGAAGCAACTCAGGTTGACCTGATTATTATCCATTCATCTCTTTTTAGAAATTGTGTTAAAATGAGAGTATCAGGCTTTTGACGAAGGTTTATTTGTACATCTCTCGATCATTGTTGTATTGCATTGCATTATATGTTTTCCCCCCACAATAAAACCTACAGAGCTTTGATCTTAAAACTAGCCAATATCATACTAAGACACATTATTGAGAGACATAAAGTGACAACTGATATTTATATACATTTTATAGAAGTATTTGCTATACAGTTATAAAGATCTCATTAATTTACATTACAAGCTATGATAAGTTCATCTTACATTCTGGCTATATACATATCAACAACTGCACCACATTGTATACTATACAGTTTGAGCCTCTGAATAAAATTGAGGTGTTTTTTCCTCCTTGAGTATGAGCTCCATGTTCTCCTATATCATAAATGAGTGCTTGATTCTGATTGGTTAATCGTGGCATAGTCATCCTAAGCAATGCTGTATATCAGAACCCCTCAAACTGGCTCTACTTTTATAGTATCTTGTATCACGCCGCCAATTCGCTTCCTTGTATTATGACCTCTGAGGACCTTAGTATTAATAATATTACTGTAATCAATGTTTCAGTGTTGCTTTGTCTTGTTGCAATTTTTTTTTTTTTTTTTTTGTGGAGGCACATAATACACAGATAAAATAAGAAAATAATCTTCTCTCAATCATTATTTAATATAGCTGCCCCTTATATGGAGAAGCCATTTCAAATCATGTAAATGGTATTCAAATTGTATTTACTTAAGAAACACAGTTGTGATGATGTTGCAAATAGCCAACAATTACTTTAGTGGAATTTAAATGGCAATGTGGCCACAGGCTGTAGACTTTTCAGTGGAGTGTTTAAGTGCACTATTGCTGGGGATCCTTTCACTCGCTCTTTCTCCCTATGACTGAGGGAGGGCATGCAGACCGTAGGGGTCTCGGCTCGGCTTCCATTTGTGAGCGACAAGCTATTTTTTTCTCTTTACACTCTGCCAAAAGATCATTCCAGTGTTTACTCCTAAATACAGTGACTTTGGAAATTATTTTCCTTTTATCAGCATTGAACTAGTCCCTGAACATCTACATATGGCATACCTCATTTATTTGTGTTATTTTGAAATGCAAGCATGAATCTGAAAATGTCTGAAGTCGGCATGACAGGATTTACAGCCCATTTTACTTCCTTCAATGCAACTAAGTGAAACAGGATATTCATGCATTAAAAAAAGAGAGAAAAAAAAACAACATCTTAATTTTATCCATCACAAACTGATTGGATCATGAGAAGTGGGTGTTATACAGTATAGGTCAAGTATAGGTTAAGATGGCTTGGTGATGTCAGCCAAAAACAAAGGTTGCTTAGGAGCCAGAACAAGTTTCCTATGCTATCATGAAATATTACAAAGATTACAAATGCTATAGACATACTATGTTATGTATATGTATATATTATGTTGACCCAGGAATCATACATTTTAATTAGAAGCACTAACTGTTTTATGTAGCTTATCTGATACGAGAAAATACATTTTTATGGCCTGATTTATGGTTGCCAGAGCTACAAAAAGAAAACCAAAAAGAAACAAACTAAAATGAATTCAAATCACTTCAAAAAGGTGTCATGGCAGCCACTAAAGAGTAAAAAAGAGAAACAAAATAAACTCAAAAGCAGATAAAAGAGTAGGAATTATACTGCAGAGTTTACTGCATGGAGGAAAAAGAAATAGCAAATAATTAAGAAATCACACTGTGAGAAAAGTGTAGCCTACGCATCATTTTCTCTATTCACAAATCCGGAAAAGAATCACGTCCAAAATCGCATACTCTCTTAGTAGTTACTTTTTTAGTGAACATTAAAAAAGTATGTTCTACATACTGTAGTATGTGTATGAATGTATTCTGAACATACTGTAAGGGTGATGTTTTTCCTTTGCGTTTTTCGCGTACAGACGACAGTGTTGTCAAAACGATCCCTGTTCACACGGATCTGCGAAAACGATTAAAAATGCTGTATTCTGCTGCCAGGCCAGTAGTTAGCAAAGTTGTCACTTTGTAAAGAAAAGCTGCACACCTATAGACTGAATACGTAATACGTATACGCATGACGTCACCATTTTCATAAATCCGTGTTTTCTGTTTTGAGACAATAACGATATCATTTTCAAAAACTTGCACTTTGACCGAAAACACAATTTTCATGTAAACGAACGGCCACAATGTGTTAAAAAAAATCAGTTTTTAGTTGAAAATGGCATTGTGTAAACTGCCCCCTAGTTTAATTTTGTTTGTGTTCCCAGTGATTGTGTTTCTATGGTTACCAATGAGTTTATTGATTAGTCTCACCTGTCTCTTGTTCAGTTGCTTGTTACCCCTTAGTATTTCTAGGCCTCAGTTGGTTCAGTTCTTGGTCTTGCATTGTACCTCTGTTACATGTTCTCCAGAGTACTCCTCCTGGATTATCCGCATTGTTTCGTGTTTATTAAAAGAGGCACTGCAATAGATTCCTCTTCTCTTCATTTGTTAACTGTGACACACACTACATTTGTCACGTTTTCATTGGCATGTGACTTACAGCTTCAGTTGCGTTGCTTCACTGCCATTCAAAATAACTCCTCTCCTGTAGCCTCATGGGATAATAAAGTGTCTACTGGATGCGCAATTCAAAATCACGCCGGTAGTAGTTTTTGCCTACTGTTTTATGAATACTTTGAATTTGGACATACAGTACTACTCTTTTTTTCCACATACTATATTGTAGGGAAGAATGCATATTCAAATGCAGCCTGAGCTTTATGCTCTTCCTCTACACCAATACATCTGCTTACAATAATTATTAGATTGATCTGATTGGTGCAGAGCGAGAGGTATGTTTAACCCTGTCAAGCCTGACATTTGAAAAATCTTTTTCTTTTTTTTTTAAATGGAACCATTTATTGAACCTTTAGACAAAATAAAAAAAATACCAAAAGAATGTTTACTTGGTAAAAAGTATAAACAATCATTGTTTTAAACTTATTTAATTCTTCTATTCCTTTCTATTTTGATCATTCACAATGCTCTTTCATTATTCCTCATGGTCGTATGTTCTTTATATTGTGAATTTTGAAGCACTCAGCAGTGTTAGAGCAGTAGGTCTGAGTTATTTGGTCAGTGTCTGTGATAACCCACTGTGGCAGCTTGCTAGTTGCCTCCTGATAACCACTCTGAGAGCTGGATAATGATGACCCCACAACACCATGTGTCTAGACAGGAAAATCTCTCTGAGACAGAGAGACAGAGGGATTCACATGGAGACAAAAGTCTTTCTGTTGATTGCAAGAACTTACAAGAGGAATGAAACACCTGGTGCTGTTATTCAGTGATTACATTTCATTTTCATGCGATGCCAAGGCTGGAGTAATTGTTGTCCACTGAGACACAATAAAGCTGGTTAATATGTTTCTCTATCTGGACTCAAGCCCCTTTCCTTCGATACAGTGGAAGTTAATCCACCTTGGTTGAATGATGTTCAAGGTTGTGGCAGGGGCTGCTCTCTCTATTTAGCATCACTGAATTTGTCTTTATCAGGCTAATGCAGAGTTGCAGTTTCCAGCCCTCCGGTGAGGCAGTGTTTTCTCTCTCTATCATTAAAAGTTTACAATCTTTTAAACTCAACACACTGGATATTTTGAGACATTACAATTATCTTAAAACTTCCGCTAAGAAAAATAGTCCACTATAATGTACAAAATAATTGATTATTGGCAACAAGGTGTACAATGCAACTATATTATTACATTAATATTAAATTGATTAAATGTCTTTTGAGGTTATTTTCACTACAGTCAATAACTGGGATGTAAGGTGGCTTTGTGTTAAAGGAGGGAGAGCGAGTCCGTAGAGTGTTATGAGAGGCATGAAGTAGTCCCAGCAAATTCTAATGTGTGGCCATTTAACTTTGGCAAAATTTTGCGGGTAAAATCCAGTCCTCTCAATTGGAATCTATGTGATCTTTAATTTAGTGTGAGGGCGAAAGAATTCCCCGTGCAAATTTCATAACAATTTGAAGTTGGCCATGCGGAATCAACCATTCCATTTAATAAACAATTTCCTGAACACGTCTTCCATTAGACGAAAAATAGAGAGCCCTGCTCCCCAACTCACACCCTTAGAGTGAAACACACTTTTTCTGCGCTCTTGGTTCTGGAAGTATTTTTACTTCTGGAAACCAGAAATCTTGCTGTACTAGGCTGTTTGTGCCAAGACAAACACTTTGATATCGCCACCATAGAGCCACAGCGATTACACATTGCATATTTCAGAGAAATCAACTTATAAAAGGCTCATATTTGTTTCTGCACATTAAGCTATGATAAAAAGTATTATAAAACTGAGAAAATTACACACTTCTGACGCACACTGCTGACGCAATTTGTAGTTGAAAGAAAGAAACCTCTGATATAACGATTTACATCATAACGAAGCTCTTCTGTTGTGATGCATCATTCTTAACCGCCAGGATTCCAAGATTCTTTAAAAATAGACAATTGACTAGAGTAATCTCTCTGCTCTCACCCCTCTCATCTCGATCTTCCCTTATAATGACTCATTCTTACTGAAATAAAGTAGGCATGTGGAGACTTGTACATACAATTCAGTGCACACTTTCTGCATGTCAGGAATCGCATAATTCTTTAAAGCTTTTAGGTTCAAACTCTGCAAAGCTGGTGGTGAAAAACCTGTGGTGAAACCAGGAGGCATCTTAAGCATCAGGAAGTTGTATGTAAGGAAACAGCAGAACCTAATTGGATGTAATTGCCGGGTTAGACTAGACTACAGCAAGCGATGAGGGCATTTGAGCTGTGCCACGTCTGAGTCTCAGTATTCTCCCGGCTCCTGCAGAGCTCAGCCTTCTAATGAGAAGAGGAGGACAGACTGAGGAAGTGGTAATTGGATCCTCCCCGTCATGTCGCCTGGGCATGTGTGGCGATGGGGCTGTGCTTTATTTAGATCCTCCAGGCAAACAGTCTCAGTTCTCCACTTACTAGCAGCAAACACAGAGCTTGTGAGAACAAACCTCTCCTGACCATCTTGAGCTCATTTGCTTGCAGAACAGAAGTTTGCTCTCTGCAACTGCATGCAGCAGCTATGCCATTACATTATGGACTAATGAGGCTGTGCTGACATGCTAAGTGAAGCAGATGGCCTCTGCAATCCGTTTGGGATTTGTCTATTTTTGATGATCATGTCAGCAACTACCTTAAATACACTTGGATCAGTCTTTACTTATGACCAGGAATAAATGCAAGCAGCAGGCCATTAATAAAAAATAGGGTATTTATTGTATATCGATGTGCTAGAAGATGTATCTCACAAGTGCTTCGTATTGGGGTAAATTCAAGCGAAACAGAAATAAAAAGGTTGTGCGTTGTTCTCCAGTGTGAGCGTGTATCACACTCGGTGAGTGCCCCACAAGTTTGTGTGTCCAGCTGCCAAACTCTGTTCTGGAGAGCATCAGTATGATTGACACTCTGGGGAACCTTGAAAGAAAGACAGAAGAGAAGATCAGCCAAGGTACAGTCCCGAGAGACTGGGTAGGCTAGACTGGTTACTATGTACAGTATGTATGTCAAACTTTAATATGAGGTTCATCTTTTTTTTTTTTCAATTGAGGCTGTCCAAAACATTATACTGTCTGATTAGGTAGTATCCGAAAGTAGAAAAGCATCAAGTTGCATTTTTGAAGGCAACCTTAATGTATCTTGTGCAGCCTTAATTTAAATTCTAAATTAACTTAAAAATTAAATACATTTTAATTCCTAAACTACACATTTTATACATTTTTTTTTTTTTTTTACAACCTAAGATTGTATTTGTACCAAAAACTAATTCGGAATAATCAGGGGTACTACAAACACGTTACATATCAAGATTATGTTTTGGATGTAATGAGTAAAGTTACGTGATACTTCTTGAATGTATAATATAACAACACCAAAACTACTTTTTAACTGTCTCCCCATAATGCAGTCAAGTAGGCTTGCCCATTGCATGAGAAAAAATGTCTACACTGCAAGCGAGTGACACAACGCAAAGCAACAAAACTAGGCCACCCCCATTATAATCAACAAAGCTGTCTACACTGCAAGTTGTCAGGAAGATAAAAACAGCAAAAAACACCACACACACACAAAAAAAAAAACAACACACACACAATAAAAAACCCTGCAAGCCAGAAAAACCCTGCAACGTTGTCGTTTTGGAAGAGGAGGAGTCTCAGCCAACTGATTGTTAGAGCTCAAAGCTAGATAGATAGTAACCAATACATTATTTCCATAAAAAATAAATAAATGTAACAATTACTTTCTAATGGAAGTATATTTTTGGAAGTGTACTTCTAAAAGTATTGTTGCCCCAGCATAGAATACAGTGATTAAAGGTGAGATGTGTAATTTCTTTGCCACTAAACATAATTATGACATTAAAGAAATTCTTGTACTTCAGCTTAAACTTATTTCAGTTGCGTGTTCTTGTCTTGTTTTGCTTTAAACACATGGCTTGTGATTGTGTTTGCTGGCCATGTGCTCGTGTTTTTGTCATGTTTGATGTGAGCACAAGGCTTGTCATGCATGTTTCCTTGTGCCATGTACTCTCCTGTCTATTGTCTAACCCTGCCCATCTTGTTACCTAGGGCACGTTCAAGCTCAAACCGGTGAGCAACGTTTTGCTACGGTTTCCGGGTTGAACAAACATGTTTCCTGAAAACAGTGTGCAACGGGGTTTGAGATACATTTTCTCTTGTTTGGTGGGTGTGTCAAAAATGTCAGCCCAATCAGCAGAAACATGTATATAAACCAAGCGGTATTAAAGAGACAGCTCGCACAATGGGTCCAAGTAAAGTCGTTTACAAATGCGTCCGCTGCAGCTCGATATACGCAACAATTGCAGATATTAGAAGACATGTTTGTCGTAAGAGTTTTATAGTAAAAATATAGCATATCAACAGTGATCAGCAATAATGATAAGCCTAATACTCACAATAAAAATAAGGTCGTATAGATCATAACACAGTCTCGGAGGTAATCCGTGGATTATCCTTCACCTGAAATGCGATGAAAATGTTGGATCACAATAATTAGGAACCACAGTTCCACAAATCCATTCACTCGATTGGGATGTCCTCTTTTATTCTGGACGGCAAGGGCAGTGACTCTAACATTGAGCGTATTTTGCAGTATTAAACACGTATTTATACCGATTTCATCAGGCTCTGAAAATTCTTCAAAAAGAACACAAAGAATGGCCTTCTCAGCTGCCATAGTTGCAACTCTTGCGTCATCAGAACAGGGTGTTCAACGCCCCACCATTTACGTTTAAAAAACGTTTTGCAACTTTTTGTCGGGGCTGAACGCAGCCCTGATTATTGGTTCAGTTGCCCTACCAGTCCTCCCTCATTACCTGCCTTGTTTGTTCCATATTTAGAGTACATTTACACAACAAAGATATGCTTAAAACAGAGAAGTTTTCCATGTCCAGACGACACCATTGTCAAAACGATCCCCATTCACACGGATCTGCGAAAACGACTAAAAAAACTGTATTCTGCTGCCAGGCCACTAAATGGCGATGAATCACTATTGACTCAACACATAATACCCATGTGCATGACCTTTTTGTTGTTTACATGGAGACAATTTTCAAAAATTTGCACTTTGAACCGTTGAACATTCCCTCATGCGTTGTTTCCCTGCGTTGAGTCGGTCCTGTTTTCCTCCTTGGGATAGATTTTGTTTTATTTTTATAACAAATAAATGCCCATTTTTGCATTATTGAGTCTTCGAATCATCCCTTACCACAACCCTGGCAGATCATATAGAACATTAATACCAACAATTTCTAAAGTCCACTTAGGTTAACAATGCTTTTGGGAAACACAGTCCTGGTAGGGATACTCAAACAAACAAGCAACGTTTTGATATTTACGGTGTTTTCAGGGGAATCAACCAACAAGCACCTAACTTATAGTTGACTTTGCATATTAAGCTGGGATAGAAGAAAATATTTTGCCATTAGAAAATGACATACTTCACCATTAAGTATTTGCATGATTATCTCTAAAGCTGACTCAAATTTGTTTTGCTAAAGAGTTAACATTTAAACAATAACATTGTCAGACAAGCCCTTAATGTAGAGTATAGCATTAATATAGCGACAGTAATGAGGTAATTTCATTAAGTCAGGATGTTCTGCAATCCCACCATACCTGGGGTGTGCCGAAGAGACAAAGGGAGTGAACATAGCAGAACAGCAGGACACAGATGTAGCCCCTCCTGGAGGTACACACTCGCTCTCTCTGCCTCTCTATCCATCTTTGACTCCAGCTGAGCTCTGAAAGGTGAGGAGAGGCCAAGGATGAAGGATCACGAGAAAGGCATCTCCCATCTCTGAGTGTGCGCTGACAGTTCGCATGGGCTGATCACCAGCATTTTACTGCTCTCGATGCCATCCAGAGCCATCTCGCTGTCCACGCAGAAACGAGACGCCAGGTGCTCCAGGTGAGTGCCAGATTTCTGCCAACGCTGCAGTAACACAGGAGACATAAACTCATGGATAAGTACACATTTGCTGCAGACAGTATAAAATATCATGCATATAATGTTTAGTGTACATTCATACTTCACACATATCTATACGTACGTCTCCCTGCACAACAAACAAAATGTTTTCTGATGCTACAGTATGCTGCATGTCCCTGACACTGACATGACAAATGTGACGTGTGGAAACGCTGACATCGTCCTGAGAGTAAAGCCTCTCCTGAGGGGCTGTCTAACACAGGGACTGATACTCATAGAGCTGATGTCAGTAGGTTCCTCTGGGAGATTTCTAAGTGCGGCCTGATTTATGGTCTGTCACAGATGTCTCCCGTGCTCTCGTCTGAAATTACTGCAGTGGGGGTACCTGCTTGCCATCGCTGATGTTGCACGGCACGAGCAGGATCTGGGAGGCAGGGAAAGTGGTGGAGACGGACAGACAGTGCTGTTGCTGGCGGATTTGCTGTCCGTGGGTGTAGATCCACTCCTGTGCACGAAAGAACACAGGCTTTTCTGATGCTGAACCAACATATAATGAAATGAAAAAGCAATAGCAATTTTCTTTCCAGAATTACACAGATTTCAATAGATTGCATGCCATTACTGACTAGAACAGAAAACAGACAGACTAACAGAAAAGATCTTCCAGGTGTTTTAAATGTTATGTGACAGATTGGACTGGAAGCTCAATAAACCTCAAGTATCCTAATTTTTGATGAATGTAAAAAATTTAAATGAGTGTAATTTTTACTATTCTTAACAGTAATGCCATGGGTTTACTTCATAATCCATCTTTAATAGGTTTGCATTTACATTTACATTCATGCATTTAGCAGACACTCTTATCCAAAGCGATTTAACAATAGAGGAAAATAAGCAATTCGTCACATAGAGCCAACAATATTCATAGTATACAATGCCAGGTTTATTAGAAAACTAGATTAGGAAACAAGCTAGAGCATTCCCAGACTTGTTCATTTAAAAATGTCTGTTCTAATCTGTCACCTCCACTTAAATGGTAAACAGAGAGAGATATCTTGGAAGAAAGCAGATACTTTTGCTTTCCTCTGAGAAGGTGGTCTCATTTGCTGTTCTGAGACATGTAGAGAGAATGACGCATGAGGGCAGTGTGAAAATGTGCTTTTGTGAGCCATGCTGATGAACCGCTTCCCATCTGGTGAGTCTTACAGACGCTTAACAAGGTCACACGCAGCAGGCAGCAGGGAAACATGCTCTTGTGGTGTTATGAACACACTTAAGAGCGCTGAAATCACTTTTGGTGCCTGAACACCACATCTACTGTCTCTCATCGTCTCTGGGCTTTATAATTTAGAGAATAAACATTTTAGAAAAAAAAAAAAAAACCTTTTTTACAATGCGGAAGAGACTGATGAATGATATTCTAAGGCTTTATGGCTATTAGTTCAAGGCTTTGGTTTAACCAAATTATAAATTTAATAAAATATAAAATGATAAATTATTAAACATTGATTACTATTAAAAAAATGTATTGTTCATTTTAAAATACCCTACATATAGTTTATGATTAATGAATATGGAATTTTATTGCACTTTAATACTATTTCCTTAGATTCAAAATTCAGTTCTCTATCCTGTTTGCTGACTCAATTAAAATTCAGGAGCTGAATAGACTTTAATAGCCATTCATGGATTCAATTCTGAATGACGCACAACGCTGTTTTTTTTCCAGGCTCATGTGCAGGTGAGGGAGCCATGAAGGGTGACAGTAGGGCAGATTAGCTGCTCAGAGACCAGAGGGCACCTCTTTGTTTAATATAATTACACAGCAGTGCATAAATGTGACCTGAATTAAATCCCATTACCCCGCTGTAAAAGCTGCCCTTTCAACATGCCCCTGGTTGCATAGCAGTTAATGTAATCTAGCATCTCAGAGTAGCAGCCTAACTGTGTGAGATGTCACCGATTCCTGGCGTGAGAGTAAAAATACACACTACCTTTGCTCCTTTTCTGATCTTAATAGAATAGAATTCCTCCAGCAATGGCAGTACCAACATTGATTGATAAGGAAAAATAAATCTGCTCATTTAATGCTTCAAGCATGCTTTTTTTAATATTATGCCAGAGTCTTGTACCTGGTTGGCTGCTGGTACGTCTTTGGTGATGGTGCAGGGTGCGAGTGTGAGCACTGGGACATCCTGTCCCTCAACTATTCGAGACTCTAGACAGTTCTGTCTCTGCCGAATTACACCAGACTTGGCATCAGAATCATCAGGAACTCTGGATTTGGAGATAGAAACACAATAGTGTAATGATAATAAATACCCCATATAGAGAAAAAAAAAACTAATAATATTCTTTAAATATATTACATGTTTCTCCTAGAAAGCAATGGGTATCAAATGAAAAAGACAGCATGAAATAAATATTCACCCCATCAATTTTGCATGCATGTGGTAGATCTGCATGTGGTTCATCCATGTATATGTATAACTTTATTTTTTGATCTTGTTATGTTTAGACTAATTAAAATATTATAACTCGATCTTTCAGTGAAAGCAACAGACTTCTCTCTGGTGATGTATCCTGGACTTTTGTCAACTTTTATATGCCAAATTATTAAATATAACATAAATAACAATAGTCTTTTAAGAAAAAAACAACAACCTAAAACTAAGTAAAATCTGCCATAGTGGGTGGAAAATCTTTCCCTCGAGACAGATGAGAGCAGATGGTCAGCAGCTAGTCTACAACAAACCAGCTTTAGACACAGAGAGGCCATACACTGCCATGCTAAATAATAACATGGCACTTCACAATCATCCATCACCACCCGCAGACACTCAAATACACACATCACACTGACTCACTTGAGCTCTGGGTAGACATTGTCCAGATACCACTTGAAGGATTTGCACCTGAGACTCTTGCGGAGCTCCTGCCTGCCGTGAATGCTGATAAGAGAGGAAGAGAATGAGCGGAATAAGAGATTAATCTTTTCCCTAATGCCTCCCCATTATAGATACACGCATAAACACACACATGCTATCAGTCACTCACTCTCCATAGGACTTCCCCCGAGCAGCCGGTCGAGCTGAGTAGTAGAACAGTTTGAACTCATCCATCCAAACCTCAGCTGTCCTTCTGGTGTTCCTGAAACAAAGAGCATTGAATGTGAACACAAAAGTGTGCTAAACACTTTCCTCTAAAATACGCACTTCAACCTCAAGAAGATCATTAGGATGACTTGCCAATTCATCAGTACATTTACTAAAAATATTGTCTGTACAGCCAGGTATTAAACAGACAGATTCTGAAGAAAATCTGAGTGGAAAACTCAGTCACATGCTAGGGTATTGTGGATGTTTGTCAGGTAATTGCTATGCAGTTGCTAAGGTATTCAGACTTCTTTTTTTTTTTGCACATTGCTATGCAGCTGCAAGGGTTTTCTGGGTGGTTCATACTGGCAAAAGTCACAAGATTGTACCTCTCTCAATATTCTGATCCCTAAATATCGCTCATGTCTCTCCACGTATGTGAGATTTTTTGCTTAAAAAACTCGCACAAGTTGCACAAATTGAGCTCTCATTCATGTCTATGGCACAAGCAGAGCAGGATGAATTCCACGGTTAAGTGTAATATTAAGGGCTTTACTGAGAGGAACTTTAAGAAAGCACCTACTGTAATACAGTTACTGTGAAATTAATATCAAGATACTTTAAATTTTATTTACTTTTATGTAGTTGATCGTTTTATTTAATCAATTTATTTATTTACTTTATAATACTTTATTTATTTAATTAAAGTGTGGCATGATTGATGCCAACAGCTGTATAAATGATATTCAAAGGGAATGGAGGTGTTATATAAATATCAATGATTTGTTTCTGTATGAAAACTGACAATATTTTGCACGTCTCAGTTCGTCAAGACATTTTATTGCAGGCTATGAACTAAATCTACATATAAACAAACCATAGCTGATTGTTACATATCTAACAAATAACTTTGCTAACAGATGTAAAAGGACATGGTTTTAAAGAGTATCTAGGAAAGCCAGCTGATGCCTTCAGCAATTATTCATTAGAGCCTCTGAACTATATGAGGAAACAGATTTTGTTGACTGAGCACACTGCATAGTAATTCAGATTCAGAAAGAATGTTGTGCTATGCTCTTAATATTTCATTCGGTTTCATGTTGGGGTTTTTCCCCGGAGGCAAAACGTGATAAAATAAAACAAATTTTACACAGCAGATTTTCTTCCAGGCAGAAGTTGGAGTATTATCTCTATCTTTGGCAAGAAAAATCCAACAAATAACACAGGAAAACATTCAACAGAGATAAAAATAAAAATGATTAACATATTCAAATTTACAGGTTAAAACCCCCCAAGGACAAAACAAAGTCTTCTAATGTAAATAAAAATGTTACATCCTTTATCAGCCGGATTATTTTATTAAAAACTCAGATGGATAGGAATTAATATTCTACAGGGTTTGTACAGATACTGTAAAATGAAATTCCAGGACTTTCAAGGACTTTTCAGGCTCTACTTTTTTGGTTTTCAAGGACTTCAATCATAGATATCACTTATAGATATCAAAACAATATCTTTATTATCTTTCAAATTCTAAACAAGGTAAACAGATAAATAAACATATACCAATAAAACAAAGTGCAGCACATGCAAAGTATGCAATGACTGTGGCAACATTAACCATTTAATGGTTAACCATACTATGACAAAGATATCACTTTCCTTTATTCAAACTGATTTTTTCCCGATTGACCTGATGAATGAAAGCTGTATCATATACTTGGATATTTATGAGCAATATCACATTCGTAGTCATGCAAAATATCTTTATATCTTAATCAGATGGGCTGCAGCATTCATTTTAAACACAAATTAAACACTAATTTCATAAATATTGTCTTTCAATAATTCAAGCACTTTTCAAGTACCTCTTCATAAATAAGTACCTATTCAAAAAGTCAAATTCAAGTACTTCAAGCACTTTAAACCTTGTACGAACCCTGATTATAAATATGTGCACTGCTCAGGACTCTTACTTAATGTATGTGTTGGCGTTGCCCTCTGGGAAGATGTAGGGATGTTTCTTGCGGAATACGTGGCCGACCCTGCTACAGGGAATTATTTCCAAGCTTCCTCCACACATCCATACTCTGAAAGAAATCTCTACAAACACAATACAATAAACACAAATCACAGTGTGTTTTATTTAAAAAAAACAAACACATTATGCATTAGAGCATAAGGCTCACCATTATGCTCACCAAGATTGTATTTATTTAATCAAAAATACAGTAAAACAGTAAAAAACAAATTATAAAAATGTCTTTACTGCCACTTTTGATCAATTTAATGCATCTTTGCTGAATAAAATTATGAATTTCTTTTAAAAAACATTAGTGTGCATTCATAGGTGGCTCTCCTGACACCGTATTTTGCAGAAATGCACAGTATAAAATGTATGTGCATATTATGTCATGTAGAGAAAAATAACTTGCTGACATGTGTATAGGTGATTTACAGTAGCCCTCCAGGAAACTCCCTTGTCTTACTCTCATGGCAAGAATTAGATCATACGGCTGAAATCTCCTGTCTAAATATAACACTGCCCAACACTCATTTGCAATTATGAGCACATACTTGAGTCTGAAAAAAAAAAAAACAGCGCTGCAACAGCTCCAGTATAATTCTGTCATACATGCATGGTTAATGATGGGTTAACTCAGCTCAGAGGACCATCCAATTCCCCACAGTACATTGCTCTTAAGGATATTACAAAGTCAAGAAAAGAAAACCCTTAGCAGTTAAATAAAAGCACCAAAATACTGTAGATACGGTTTGACAAAATTGATCCCAGAGATCAAGAGAAGCTATTTCTACGTTCAAATGTCATTGCGAGCCATTTCCTCTCTGTGATAAGACAACAACACCAAGGACCCTTTCACACATATCTTGTTTGGTCCAGATTTTCGGACTTTTCTAGCCTGACTTCGTCATACTCATATTCTAGTCAGAATGTGAGTCTGAGACTGCTCCATAGAGATTTGATTATGGGGCGTGTCTCAACCGAACCAGGAAAAAAAACAACTCTGCACTCAATTGGATAGACCTACAAGCAATCAGAGCAACGGAGTAAATGACGCATGTTCTTCATTCATATTTTCAACCAACAAACCAACAAAATGTCGCGGCTCTCTGTTCCTCTTTTAAAATGAATGCGCTGTGGATATCTTCTATAACAGACGCGATGGCGGAATCTACACATGATGTTTCATAAACAAAGTTCGGGAGAAGCACGTACAAATAATCAATCCAATATCAACTTGTCATCAAACAATACCATGTCTAACGTTACCCTATATCAGCATGAGGAAGCATATTCACTCTGTCAACTTACCTAACACTCCTTGACAGTTTTTCAGCATCCCTCCACCACCCCGAATCCTCACTCTTGTCTTGTTCTCTCACAACCAGGAACACGGGGGAGTATGGCTACCGAGCCCACAGCCCTCGGACAGCACGTCATATACGCATTTAGTCTATCTGACTTATTTGTGTGAACTCGTGAAATCTTATATGCATTTATTCTATCTGACTTATTTGTAAATGTGAACTCGTGAAATCTCAATTCTCCAGCTGCACTCGTCTTTGTTGTAAACTAATTCAAATCAAGCACTCTTTGGTGACGTAGGTGATTACGTTACCGTTGCTCATCTGTCCATCATCGTATAAAGCCCGCCCTGACAATTTGATTGGTCCGAACAATTTTTGTTCGGGCATAATAGCTCCTCAACGGAGCGAGTCCAGACCGAACTTCCCGACCAAAAAATATTGTGGGCGGGGTTCGGGCTGGCACCCAGGCTAGGACTTTTCAGTTTGATCTGAATAAAAATTACAGGTGTGAAACCTCCCCCGGACCACGGTCCGGACCAAACAGATGAAATTTGGTCTGATGAAAAGAGGTAGTCTCGGTCCGGATCAAACTGAACAAAGGTTTGGTTCGTTTCTAGTGTGAAAGCATTTTCTGTATGGTTCGGACTTTCAGACCATTTACATAATTGCAATGTGAAACCAAACCAAAACTTACCGAATGTAAAAAATGTATCAAAACATGAACTTTGGTTCAGACCTTGGTGCGGACTTTCAGGTGTGAAAACTCCCTAAGTTTCCTCCGTCAGAGCTCGATCACGGAAGGAAAGTGATTGAAGGTTTATGTGCCATCAGACAGGTGCTCTCATGCATTGTAATAACTCACCAAAGTTCTCCCCTCCCCAGATGTCCATGGCTGTGTCATATTTTCCCAAGCGATTAAACCAGGATCTGTCAATCACAAAAAGTCCGCCTGCGATGATGGGTGTTCTGAGGGTTGAAAGAGTGAAAAAAGAGTGAAACATTAAGTCTCTCTTGACATTAAACACTTCAATCCAGGTGACTGCTTAAAATACTGCTGTCACTCAGGATTGATGTCAGAAAGCATTTCTTTTTGAATGTGGTTTGGGTGAAAAGTCTTGGAACGAGAAAAGAGGATAAAAGGTCACTGAAGTGGGGGTGTATGGCCCATTCTCATTCTCCTCATGAAGCTCAGCTTGCCCTTCAAAATCACTGTACCCAGAGAGCTGCTTCAAGTGCTAAGGAAGGACACTAGAGGAAGTGGCTCCGGTATTATCGGAAGCATTTGAATTGCATCAGCCATAATCTCTCATTGTGAAGTGATAGGACACATCGTTTCCTCTGCCTCTCCTCGGGGCTACTCACGTACTTTCATTTCAGATTCATTTACTTTTCACAAAGCTATTCTCATCTTATTTTAGTAGGCAGAAACAAAGCCCAAAAGCTTCAACAATTGGGCTCAGTGTATGAGTGTTAAACCTGTCAAGGGTTGTAAAGATGAGAGAGTGTGAATGAATTTTAAATAATGCAACACAAATTATTTCTAGAATAAAGGTATGCAAATAAATGAAATGCATACGTCACTGCCAGACTTGAAAAGATGTAATAATCCTAAGTCGGATCACTTAGAAAAGTAACAATGCACACCTCCTTAACAAGTGGCATGATTGGAGGTATCCATAGCACAAACATGTGGGGCCATTTATGAGTTTAAACAGACATTGATCCCAAGTATACCTTAGCAAATACCTCTAATAATAACTGTTATGAGAACGTCATAGAAGAACATAACCTTTAAATCTACTTTAAGTGTCACCAAACCCACTCTGGATGCTAACTGCACACCACTGCTGTGTTTGGATTAATTTCCTTTACATACATTAGCATTCAAATGTTTGGAGTCAATACGTTTTTTTTTTTGTTTGTTTTTTTAAGAAATGAATACCGGTACATTAATTCAGCAGGGACACCTTAAATTAATGAAAAGTGACAGTAAAGATATTTATAATGTTACAAAAGTTTTTTAGAACTTTTCTATTCATAAAGGAATCCTGAAAACAATATTTCCACAAAAACATTAAGTCAACTGTCAACATAATAATTAGAAATGTTTCTTGAGCACCAAATCAGCATATAAGAATAATTTCTGAAGGATCATGTGACACTGAAGACTGGGATAATGATGTTGAAAATTCAGCTTTGCCATCACAGAAATAAAAATATTATTATTATTAATAATAATAATAATATTTATATATTAAATAGAAAACAGTAATTTTATACTGTAATATTTCATAATATTACTGTATTTTTTATTAAATAAATGCAGCCCCAGTGAGCATAAGACAATTCTCTCAAAAACATTTTTAAAAAATCGTACCGACCACAAACTTTTAAATGACACTGTATGTAACACATACACAAACTCTTGCTAGTCAAGAAAACAACTGGCTGTCAGTCAGGGTCATGGTTGTGCGTTCCCTCTCACATATCATCCTGATATACACACCACTACTTCCCATCAGTGTCCACACACACACACACACACACACACACACACACACACACACACACACACACACACACACACACACACACACACACACACACACACACACACACACACACACACACAGCTCTCAGTCACTCAGTTATCACCGATCTCTTCTGCATCTGTTGGCGGATGGGCTGTGAGAAACCCAGGTCGGTTCACAACACACGCAGGAGCAGACGGGATCTGAGCCTCTCTCAGCCTGACTGCCTGCTTATCTGAGCTATTAACAGCCTTCATTACAACAGCCTCTGAGAGAGCTAGGAACAATGTGGATTACACCACAACAAGAGGAGAGAGAGACAATTGAGAAGGAAAAACAACCAGGATTTAAAGGTTGATATTGCTTTGTTTAAACAATCAAAAATGATGAATTACATCATTTTATAGCAACTCAATACTTTAATTATGATATAATTCCTCAGTTCTTAATGATCAACCAGACTGAACTTCTCAGTGGAAATCAATGCTTCAAACGCCCTTTTCTCCCTTCAAAGACATGAAATTAAAATACTACATACGTTCCTAATAAATGCCCCTGCTCTAACTAGGGATGATTTTCAGCATGTTATTTTGAAGAATCTTTGATTGTTTGTTCTATTTAAAATGTAGTACATTTTTCCACATCTGAAATAACTTTGTTTTTTTGCTACCAAGGCCACACAAGGGAGGAAAATAATATTAACCAACTTTTTTTTATATTTTCTGAAGAAAATGATGCTTTCCCGTGTAAAACTCGCCCCCACGATGTAAGTGTAAAAGAGGCTCCATTCTTCTTGTGCATTTGAGACCATGCCAATTCTCACCAATCACAAAACAACGAATCGTCAATTATAATCAAAATGAAACTAATCCGTACATCAAACTGAGATTGAAATTATTCACTTCATAAAGTTTTGATATAATACAAAATAATTCTAATCAAACATACAGTAAATCTCAAAATAGATGAGATCCAATCCAATAGATTTTTTTTTTTTGTTGTTGTTGTTTTGTCAGGGCATTGCGATACAGTTTCTAAGGTGTCGTGAGTGATTTAAGCATGTTGCTTAGGGCACTTAAGGTTTAAAGGGCACTTACAGGTGATTGTTTGTTGGCCCAAGTGAAAAAAATCTCTATGACATTCTGGACCCTAGATGTGAGATATGGGTTCCATCCTTCTTTTAACGTTTAAGGTAATTTTTTTGATTAAAGTTAGATTATTTTAATATAAAATGATAATGTATTAATTTAAATACTTTTAAGTCATCCTGTGGCCCTCTTGGAAGCTTGCTGAGGACCCCTAGTGTCCCCTGGCCTCCTAGTTGAGAACCATTGTGCTAGTTTAATACTTAGAAACCGCTAACCCTAAGTCCAAATACAAACAATAGTTACAGTGATGCTAACAAATGCCATTCATGATTCAATCAAACCCTGATGGATATTTCCAACTGAAAATTCTGTTTCACTTACTGTAATTTTACAGAAATTAAATGTGAATGCCATTTCAAGTTGTTTTTAAACCTTTTAAATGCTTTTTCGGAAAGTAATTTGAACTTACAGCAAACAAATAAAAAAACAAGAAGCTAAACATGAAGCCCAATAGATGTTAGACCAAACCTCTGTTCTCATTTAGAGGAAGGTATTTTTTTTTTTTTTAAATCCCCTTTGCTTCTCTTCACCTACTTAATGGGCTCTGTAGGGTCAGCTCTCTTGGCTCGCTTTTCAGCTGATAGTTGCTCCCATTTAAAATGCAAACTCCAGTCGAAGCCTGCGGCAGAGATGGAGGGAGAGACAGGAGAAAGACAGAGATCAATAAAGATCTTTTTGCTCTAATTTCTTGTAACTTACATTTTTATGAGTCATAATTATACAGTACACCGTAGTGGCGGTGATGATTAAAGTGTACTGCTGATGATAGGCCAGGGCTTTCATCATGGATAATTGTTAGATTTGTTTCTGGGTGACACCGCTGATTGGGGAGTAAGACCGACGCCCCTTGAGTCAGGGCTGGGACACTGAATGGAGGATTATAATTGCAGTTTTTACCTCCTCGCAAGTCTGAGGAAGCGGCGACATAGGCAAACGTGTCCATATTAATGATGTCAATCACAGGACTTGCGACACAGGTCGGGTCCTGAAAAATGAAAATATTACAAATTGAGACAAAAGAGCACAAGAGACTTGAAAGGGTATGTGGATGGCTCGACTCTCTGTCTGTTCAGCTTGATTTCACAACAAAGGAGGTGGAAAATCAGCGAGAGCTGGGATTATCTGTGTTACTAAGAGTGAGTGAATGTGCACACACACATCCAACATCATTACACCAGACGCTCTGACCTCATAGCTCAACCCTCTCACGCCTCACAAAATAGTCCAGCTGAAAGAAAAGAATACTTGAGATTTGTCAGCACTAAAGGCTTTCAAACTACTTCAAACTGCTAATGAAATGCATTTTGAAAAATGTGATTTTATTGTTGTAGGTAAGAAAATCTTGTCACTTCTGAGTTAACATATGAGTTCTGAGTTCACACTTGAATTACAGGTTAAAGGGTATTTTTCACACCACACAATAGACGGCAAGCTTTGGCTGTGATCAAACATAACTAAACGACATTTATTTCTCCATAAATTGTGTCATAGTGCTCAGAGAAATTAACAATTATCCTCCGTGTTGTTTTTTTGTGCCAATAAAAGCTAAATGCTGATTGGTTGTGAATAAAATCACCATTTTATTGTCATGAAAAGAATTGTATTGATGTGAGAAAAAAAAAACTCACAAAACTGTGTGCCGTTTAATGTTGTGCACTACTAAGATATTTCAAATAAAAGTTTATATATAGATTTTCTTCAAAATATTTTTAATTTTTGCTGCTGAAATATGCCAAATGACATATGTCAGATGAGAGTGCTGCTAACAGTCAGACAGAACAAAGCGGCAGGATTTCTGTGCATGTGCTTGGCAAGCAGTGCTGCATTCAGTGCCTCCTCCATTCTGCCTGCTGACTCTCTCCCATTGAAAATGAACTGAAAAAGGAGACAATACCACAGAAGCCAGGCAAAAATACTCAAAAGATCACGGCCACAATAAGAATGAGTGTAAAATTGTACCTCTTTGACCCTCTGCAGCAGTGGAGGCAGCCAATCTTTGTTGACCTCACAATGACTGTCCAAAAAGGTCAGGATCCCAGCTCCCGCAGCATCCGCCCCTCGAACCCTGGACCGGATCAGTCCTGTGAAACAAACACACACACACACACAGAGAGAGAGAGAGAGAGAGAGAGAGAGAGAGAGAGGGTGATCAGGGGCAATGGAGAATTCGAGCAACACATTACATCTGTTGAGAAGCCGGTTAAACTGACAAATACTCTCATCTCAACAATCTCATTCACAGAAAAAGATATGAGAAGAGCCATTTAAATCTGATTAGTTGAAGGGACAATTAAAGCCTTATGGTTATTATCGAATCAGAGCAAGAAGCTTTTCCATGAAGGCAAGGCTGTTAAATCGATAGAGCCTGACTGAGGATGCATAATAACTGTAAACGTGCAAGACTCGTGCAAAGTTTCACGCTGCATGGCAACTTCAGCCAATTAAAAATCCCATTTCATCCTCAATAAGGCTGTATTTTCCAGATGGGTGAGCGCACCCTCTACAGAGTTGTTGAGAGCAGGCTGTGTTTGTGTGTGCATGCATATTGGGCCAGTGTGCCCCCTCTGTGTATGCGCTGGGCAGATGGAGAAGGAAAGAAAGAGTGAGAAAGACAGACAATGAAAGAGAGAGAGAAAGTGAGTGAACGGCAGTGATTACATTCACCTACAGCTAATAGAGTTAACATAGCAGAACCGCACACCCTGTTTGTAGCTCCGGGACGACAATGGGGTTTAAATGCCTTAAACCTTTTAACAATTTTCTCTTGTACAGAGTTGGCTGCACAGGGGTTTTATGCATTAATCAATGCTGTCTAAGCGACAATGTGTGACAGTGTGTAATGGAACCTCGGAGCGCTGGAATAAACAGGGAGGGGGCAGCAAGTGGATTATCATTACTAATAAGAACTTTGCAATGTTTCTTTCTTCAAGTTTTAGGTGACAGTGATGGGTGAATGTTACATTATTATTCTTAGTAATATTATCATTACTCTTACTCTTAGCTCTTACTTTGGTTTAGGGAACTTCAAAGCCCTGGTATTAGACTTTTGTGCATAACTAGCTAGGGACGCGACTGATTAGCTTATTTGCATCTTATTTAGAAGAGCTGCACTATTACTTTTCTTAGGGATTGGACTATGCCTGGCAGAAGATGAAATTAGAAAATAATCCGATTTAAAATGAAGGAGGGAATCAAGCCTTATCTATGGAGAAGAATATCATAGCAACTTGGGGGACCTTTGACCGCTTAGCAACCATTCAGAACCAGAGTTGTTATTGTTAACTAAAACTAGCCTTGGCCACTAACTGAAATAAACAAGTTTAAGTTAAAGCATGAAAAATATTAAAGCTAAAACTGAAATAAATTAGAGCTACATAGAAAAAATGACAAAAGCAAATAATAAAACAATTCAAATTTAAAACTGAAATTAAAATGTAAACTGAAAATAAAAATAATGAAAAAACGAATTAAAAATATGAATAAATACAATAATAGTATATAAATAATACTAAAATAACACCTTATCAACCACATATCAGCACCCTGCAATCATCCATAACACCTTTGCATTGTGGCAGCGAGTTTTGCCCAAGGAGGCCCTACTCATATTACTGTCAGAGAGTATGAAAATCCAGTTATTAACGTCTGAATGCATTTTAACCCAGTGACATTAAAAGCATAGTGCTAATAAACTAAATGAGAAATTTAAATCCAAATTGGACATGGACATTTATGTAAAGCTCGACCTGCTTAATTTACCAAAAAGGTAACCAGCCATAAAGATGACTTAACCTTTCAACATCCATAATGTTGTTAAACCATGCTAATAGGATTTCATTAAACATTAAGTTGGCATTTTAACCAAAGTCAATCTCTAAGGGCTTGGACAGCCATTCCGAACAACGGTCGACATAAAATCTGCCACAGGCTGAACAGCAGTGGCAAAATCAATATTTGCTATAACGGTTTAAGACCAATGTTTTCAGTTAGATGCACATCGAAATGCTCTGCTTACAAATGGACTTTTAAATGTTTATTTTTTTTAATCAAGAGTTTAAATCTATGTTTATGCGAGCTGCTTGCCAGCTAATCCATGTTCCATCACCCTCTAGACTCAATATATCTTTTCATCTGAATGGAAAGATACGGATGACAGCACGAGTGCGTGGCGGGGGAACTGTATGCTCTGTTTTCCACCTGTGCAACCGGTACATGTAAGGAAGTGTGAAACACAGACCAGAGCTTCAGTCAATGTGCAGTAATCTTCTTCACAGTCTGTTCACAGTCACCCTCCTAGTAACGCACCACCTGCTGTTAAAACACTCGCCAGCACACAGGCGAAAATCAAACAGCTGCTTTTAGAATCTGGATGGTATTATAAACAGGCATGTTGCCAGCCCAAAATGAAATATTTAATTTGTTGTGTTCGTGCGTAGAATTATATTGGGACTATTTTGAAAAGGAAGTCTAAACTGTTGTGTAATGACGTAAGTTGGGGGAGAACGGAAGTGAATGAGTAAACAAGATTGATGAAGTTCAGTTGAACTCCTGTCTCATGTGCCTCATTACTTATTAACTCCTGAAAGACACCACAAATTGGCGACAAGGTTTAGGCACTTTTTTCACCATCATTGGTCACGTAAATGGCAGTTGCTAACGTGCCTTTCGCAAGTTTTTTCCTGCCTTGCCACAGTGAGCCTGCTAGCCTATGCCATTCAGCACATGGCTGAGGATTTTTGAAAAATATCTGTGGGTTATTGATGCCACAGGGGATGCCTAGCTGGGCAAACAACGGAGAGCTGTACTATGAACAGGATGGATACTTATTAATTCCTGACAGACACAACATAATTCATAGGGAAAGGGAGAGTGACAGAGACGTCATCAGAGGCTTACCTTCTCTGCGTTTATTGCGAAAACACTTTACTTTGGGCAACTTGGTGAGAAGAAGGCAGTCATTTGCTGAAAAGAACAGATAGATTTACAGTCAAACCAAAATGTATTCAGACACCTTCAACATTTCTCACATTATCACAGTTTATTCGCTATAGTTTAGAAAATGATAATAAAATATGACAAGAACTTAGAGTTATCAAATCAGTTGATATTTCACTGGTTTTGGCCATCCTTCTGTTAGACTGTCTCACAAATGAATTAGGTTGAATAGCTGTCAAGTGTTAAATTTAAGTACACAGTTAGATAGCACCAATTTAGGACAACCAATTACCAAGCAATGCTTAATTTTGTTCAGACTGTGGTTTAAAAAGGTCACATTAGCAATTAAAGAAAAAACACTTAAGCAAAACATGGTCAGATCAAAGTGTCTGAATAATTTTTGGTCCCAAATTTTTATAAATGTTACTGGTAGTCCACTGTATGGAGAATTTTGGGGTATACTATGTCACAGTTTACTTTATTTTGCTATCCTCACTTACATCAATTAACTATAGTGTCCTGCAACCACTAGTAAAAAAATATCAAAAATTATATCTGGTGTCTGAATAATTTTTGGTTTGACTGTAAATGTATTTATTTATTTAAAATATTAATCAAATATATGAATGTAACTAAAGAGTGCAGTCATGACATTAGAATATGAATTTTGTACTATTTCTAACATATATAATTAGAAAAATGCTGTAATACACAGTGCTGGTACTCACGATCTTCGCTAAAGTCGTCCACCAGTATGATCTCATGAATCAGATGCACAGGAGTCCGATTCAACACACTGAAGAGAAACAGAATTAAAACAGTCTGAATTGCTGTCCAGCAGAAAACTGTAATACAAATCTCTTTAGGCTGTAGGCTATCAAATGAATCTTTCTTGAGGTCTATATCAGTGCTGTTATTGTTAACTAAAACATTTTTTTTTTAATTCAGCAATTGAAATATAGCTGAAATAAAATAAAATATAAATATTAGATGAACAACTTAAACGACTATAGGAAATGTTGCCATGCCTACTATTGTAACTGAAATCAAGTTTAAAGTAAAGTACTAAAATTGCTAAAAACAGAAATAATAATACATTTAAGCTAAATGGAAATATTTTATTAATAAAAAGTCTAATTAATAAAAATTTAAAAAAGACAAGAAGCATATAACAAAATATAAAATAAAAGCTGATTCAAAATATCAATAAATACTATAATAGTATGTAAATAATACAAAAAAATAGGTCTATATACATATTTATAGATTTGTATTTAAAATACTGTAGTAATACTGTAAGAAACTGTAATAACAATGGCAAGTTTATTCACATACAGAAAGTTCTAAAAAAAATCTCAAATGACTATTTGCAAGGTAAAAAAGAATATATACAGCAGAAGTACTTTCATTTCATTTCAAAACATACACCATAACTTACTGCTGAGTTCTTTATGGCTGACACTTCATATCCAGTTTAACATATGAGATCCATTTCTGAAGAGAAAGCCTTATTAGGTATACCAAAATTGAATTATAAATAAGTAATTTGTTTTACTATTAGATTTACTATATATCTTCAGAAATAATGTTATATAATACTACAAAAAATGTGCATTTGTTTCAGACCAGTTGTAGCCATTTCGCCAGAAATAGATAAACAGTTCTGTTGCCAGGTATGGAGGAGATGCTAGGGTGATGTGTATATGCAGTGCTGTGCAGTTGAAGAGCAAAGACCTCTTCTAAACCTCTTTTCTTTGTCCTCACGCTAGGTGACTGATTGCATTGCTCTCACGCTCACCTCACGGGTATGTTTCCACATGTCTGAGTCAGTGAGACACATTCATCTCAGCACTCCCTGTACTGAACATGCGCACAGATACAAACGCTAACATACACAAGTAAACACATGCACAATTCAAATTCACTTGGAATCTCTACAGAGCTTTAAGATCGTCACATTTTAGTCGCACCCCCCCCCCCCCCCCATTTTGCCAATACATATGGATTTAACTGTTTTTCATTGAGTTATTTTTACTTTCAAGTGGCAGTAACTTTGCTCGCTGATTTGTTTTGATTGAAGTGGAATACTGTCCCTCCTATCATTTTACACCTGCTTAAAGACTAATTAAAAATCAAAGCACTTTCAACACCAATTTCTGCTGCTGTTTCCTATCACTGCTGTACTGACTGTGGGAGTGAATGTCAGTCTATTGATTTTTAGTTTCGTAGGTGGCTTTGTAGGAGCAGGGTATAGCGCATTGGCTATGATGCCCAACCGAGGCTTTGAAGCCAATCCGAACTATAAAAAAGGGTCAGACAACTGGACCAGTCAATGTGGCTCTAAATTGTGCCGCATTTGGTAAAACATTGACAAAAAAGTTACTGCAGCTAATTTTCTACTTTAAAGCAGTTATGAGGATTCACATTTTTCTTGAACTTACTAATATAAAAGACTTTTCTAAATGTATGCAAAAAACATTATTTACTGCCATAAAAATAAAAACATGATATGATATGACCAATGTAATGTATTGCCATATTGAAAGATAGAGTGTATCCTGCTACTGTATGTATAACTGAATGATTTTAAAAGAAGTAACTATATGATACTTTTTTTTTTTTTGAATAATCTGAATAAATAATTATTCCACCAATTTATATATGGTTTTGGTTATCTGGTTAGACTTTGGGTAGACTCCCTTTGGTTAGACTGTCTCACAAATGAATTAGGTTGAATAGCTGTCAGCTGTTAAATTTAAGTACACAATTAGATAACACCAATTTAGACAACCAATTACCAAGCAATGCTTAATTTTGTTCAGACTGTGGTGTAAAAAGGTCGCATTAGCAATTAAAGAAAAAACATGGCAAGGTCAAAGTGTCTGAATAATTTTTGGTCCCAAATTTTTTAAGTTAGCATAAACTCTATGCTGCTTTCAGATGCAAATAATGCAACATAGCTGCTTGTCATCCATCACACTAATAGGAATGTTAAATGTTTTTAAGGACATTCAGGCAAATAAATTCATGTCCCTTCTTATTTATTTCCTGAACTGCTTTTTTTAGTCTACAGTACGAATTGCTCATCTTGAGACAGGAGGAAATAGCGCCTGTGTTCTGTAGATGTCGCCAAGGTTTGTTCTGACCTCACTATACCTGAGGGGTGAAGAAAAACAAACAGCCTCTCCGCATACCTCCTCTCACATCTCTCTCGCTCTCTCTCCTTTGCCTGATAAGTAGCCGCAAGGACAGTCAGAGGAAACCAAGAAATGCTCCAGAAAGTTCTCTTCCACCTCTTAGGACTCCCCTGTAGTAATAACCTCTGTCATCAACAACACCCATCAAAAATTGCCTGGGGTCTAAACTTCAAACCCACTCTGTGTGAATGTTTAGTTTATGAGAGCATTCATGTGAAGGGATGTTTGAGTGTTCATGTGCATGAGAGAGAGAGATTCCACACATAGGGAATAGATCATTAAAAGATAAGGTTTAAAACAGCTTTGACAACAAGGTGTCTAGCAAATTGAGTCAGTCAAAAGCATATTTTGACATTATTGTCAAATATATTGTTGAATGGTTGGTAACTTTAACAAAGGTTGAGGGTTAAAGCAGGGCGAAAGTCATTTCTGTTGTGTACAAGAGCTGCCATGACTAATGTGTGATAAGAGTAGTTCAGATTCCACACACTCGAGGGCAAAACACCTCAAATCACATCGCTTCACCGCAGCCTCAAGAGCCAAACTGCACCTGGATACTGCTAATGCAGTCATATTTCAACCCAAATAAAAAACTATATAAATTGGTAACACTTTACAATAAGGTTTCATTACTTAGCATTAGTTAACTACATTAGTAAACATGAACTAATGATGAACTGCACTTCTACAGCATTTATTAATCTTTGTTAATGTTAATTTCAACATTTACTAATAGGCTACTTTATTAAAATCAAAAGTTGTTTTTGTTAATATTAGTTAATGCACAGTAATGAACTAAATTAACGACCTTATTGTAAAGTCTTACCGATAAATTATATATTCATTTTCATATTATAGTTAGCATACAGAAAATGCATCTATTGCACTGATACTGCAGGTGCTTGAATCAATATTTTTTATTCATGTTAAATCATATCCTAGGTATTTGACAATACTCAACCCTAATTTTTCTAGGACCATTAAGAAAACGAAACCTATCCGTTGACGTGTTTGCATTGTGACATTATTTTCATGAAAATTCATTATTTTCTCATAAGTGAAATTTTTTTTTTTTTTCCTTTTTTATTTAACTCAACATAAATTTAAGACAGTCCAACAAATACTTACAAACCTAAAAGTATAAATTTAAAGTAAAATTTAAGGTATAAATACTACAAAGTAGATATCAGTATTAATACGTCTGCTTTATGGTAATTAGAAGATTTGGAAAATAATGTCTTAATATATTCTTAAGTACATGCACAAAGCTTTACTTCAATAAAATAACTGCTTAGGGAATTGATGATTAAAATGGACTTGTCTCTTGTGGCCTACTCTAAGCTAGACTGAAGCTATATTGACATGTGCCCTGACCTGCAGCTACAGTAAGACTTGCTCAGTGCTCCATCAACCTACAGTAGGTCAAAGGTCAGGATTGGAAGTGAAGTGAAGAAATACTTTTAGTGGTAAATAACATACAAAGATGTCCTTTGAGGGTACTTCCCCAGTGAAAAGCTGTTGTCAGTGTTGCCAAGTCCGCGGTTCTGCAACTGGATACTATTGGAGAAATTGGGCTACTTTTACACTGTTGCCACGGGTTGTTTGTGTACTGCACGGGTTAAAGCGATTTTTTTTTACCCACCGGAAAGTCAGTTTTATCGGGGAACTACCCCGATAAACGCGATTTGGCAAATTTTGGCCGTGATTGGGTTAGTTTTGATTAGTAATTGGGCTGGTTTTGTTGTGCAGACCTGGCAACCCTGGCTGTTGTACCCCTAAAGATACACTTTTTGCATATTTTGTCTGAACAAGGGGAAAGGAAATAATAGTGCCTACTTTTATGTAGCACAACTGGGGATAAAAGGTACATTTTCTTTCACAAGAAAAAAAAGAACAAATACGCATGAGAATGGAACAGATGGATTAATGTCCAAGCCTTACCTCATAACTGTGCGCAGTAGGGTAGATCGTGCCTCATTGTGGAACGTGATCACTATGGTGGTGGATGGCAGATCGGGGTCATAGTGCAGTGTTGTACACCTGGGAGAGACAGGAGGGAGTCAAAATAATGAGACTCTGTGGTACTAATTAAGCATCAGTTTAACGTGTGGCAAAACCTTTGCTAAATTTACACATATTTAATAATCAAACTTAAAGGAGGTCAAGGCAGCCCTAAAGCACATGGCGAACAACAGAAACTGCTGAGATGCGTAAAGCAACTGTTTTTAAGGTGGTTTAGTAACCAGTGAGCATTTAAGGATAGACAATATAAAACAGGGGCCATGGTCAAGAGAGATGTTGCCTGTGTTAACAGGCCAACAGCATCCCATTGTGTGGAGGAAGAGGGAGCATGTGGTTAGAATGGTAAGGACAGCAGGCAGAACCCAGAGGAGCAGGAGCATCAATAATGGAGGATCTGATTAAAAATAAATAGCATTTTCGCTTCACCCCCAACAGCAGGAGGAGTGGGCCAGCAAAAAGCACTTTGTTTTGAGGATGAACGTTCTGACTTGCGGTAAACACCAACCATTACCCTGTAGACTTTATGTTTTGGTTGTAAAAAGTGTCAAGAAAAAAACTAAAGATCAAAATGACCAGCTAAGTATATATAGGCCTAACGCATATGGCCAGATTTACTAACAGCTTACTCCAGCGCAAAAGCTCTTCTGGCATTAAAAAAATACTGTCAGGGACACACAGTGAAAAAAATTGCACTGAAAAGGCGTGGAGAGGGTTATTTTTGCGGCTGAACTTTTTGCATATGCATTTGTAGGAGTTTCCCTTTCAGATGCAACATTTATGGGAGGAGAGTATTTAAATGAATCATGCAAGGTGATTTACTAAGGTTTACGCTAGTCAATTTACTGGTATTTACACCATTATTTAACACCCAAAAAAGCATGTCTTTTGGTTTGATTTATGAAGATTTTGAATGAAGATTTCTTTAATCTCCTTATGAAAAATGTAATGGCAAAATCATTTCCAGAACCTGGAAACCTGGAACCCGGAATCATTTCTGTCTGGAAAGCCTGCTATTGAAAGTGACTGAAATTGACTGTTTAGCAGAGCGTAATTTAGGCTTTTTTATATTCTTTTCACTCTAATTCGATCATTTAAATATTGAGTCAAACTGTGAAATAACGTGATATAGATTTCACCATTCATTAGACAAGCCATAGTGATTAAAATGGTTTAATCAGAGCATCAGTGTTCTGTTGGAGCAACACATACTGTAAAGTGCAGATGTATTTACATTTAATGTCAAAACTTTTGGGGGTTAAACAGTCATGATAAATTTGCTTTGGAATAAGGAATATATCCTGCTTTTGCTTATTCATTCATCAATACAGTAAGATGAGCCTTAAACACACTTTATGAGCTAAGGGCTGCGTTCACAGCTTTATATGCTGTTTGAAGCCAGCCTGGGAGCGGGATCCATCGCTCAATGCAGCTATAGCCCAAGGTCTTTTGAGATAGGGGGATGCTTTAAACAGCAAAAACACAGAACATCATTAGGGTTTCTGTCAGAAAACAACATCTGGGAGAGGGGAAGCATTTTGCTGTGTACTTGATATTTCGTTAAAATGATGGATGTGTCCCTGAGAAAATTGGGAACTGGGAATTTGGTCTTAGCGTTTCTCATTATGATGTATACAGCTCGTTCTCCTTAAGATTGCTACTGCTGGACAAAATCACAACATATGGCCACACCAATGAAAATAGTGCATATGACAAATAGGAAAAGACAGGAAAAGCTAATTAAATAAGCTGCTCTAGTGAGTAATTGCTCTGCATGCTTTGCATATGCTTTATTGTTTGATATACGAAGAACAATGATAGGAACCGACGAGGAAGTTTATCACGAAAATATGTATTCATGTCTCAGATGCTCTGTGGAGATGCAAACGCCCTTCAGGTGCTCCTTTTGTTAAACACACAATAGGATGTCTAAGAGCTCTAGGGAACTGAGTGACACTGCTCCAACCTTGGCGAGTGAGAAAGGCCCAGGAGGCAATATGCTTTTCATTAAGCTTGAGCTTCAATGAGAAATAAACACTACCAAAATATCCAAAAAGAATGCCTTATTGATAAGGCAGTGGAGACCTAACATGAAGCAAGAGGGAAAACTGGAGATACTGTATCATGGTTCTTCAAGTAATGAGCATGAGATCATCAGTTTAAAGAGCCTGTGCTTGATTTGGATGCTAGTGTGAGGACACTGTCCTTGGTGTCTAATTGGCTATTGCTGATGATCTGAGGCACTTCCTCTCAGGCCTGCCACATGCACATGCCCATCATTACTGAGCAGTGGGAGCAGATACAGAGGGGTTGACTCTAATCAGAGGAAAAAATTACACTACTCTAATATGAAGCCTAAAATGTAAGTCATAAAAGCATCAAAGAAATATGGTCAATTATGTTTCTGGAAGGCAGAAAATAAACACTGCGACTGTTTCATTACATATATCAGAATGTCAGTGTCCTGTCATGTGAGTACATTTTCAGTGACAAGCCATATGACATTCACCTGAATAAATTACATCTATTTAATTTTTCATGACAGCGTCCTTGCAATGTTAAAAATGTCTGGGGTGCTCAGTATAATGGCTTCCTATCATTGCAGAGATCTATTGATTGCAGTTGCTAACACTGTATTGATTTAAAAATTCATAGTTTCACCATTGCCATGTAGGCTATTTGAACGTCATTATACAGCAGCCATAACTCACAATACAACTGAATTACAGTAACATTTCACTCATAAATGGCTATAAAAGGGTCCAGTCCAGTCCAGCATTCATCAAGAAACGAAGGTAGATTTACAACATTAAATGTCGAAACTCTGCCAAATGTGGACATCTTTGCTTTGTTAGAATGAAACAATTTTACAAAATGTAGACAGTCACATATTCAAATGTATTAATCTCACTCACTTATAAAGACTAAAATATTATTTCCTGAAAGAATCAAGATTTTGAATGAATCGGTTAAATAAATTATTCAATAACTTACAAAGACATTCGGAATTGAAAGACTCAGTGTTTTGAACAAATCAACTGAATTAATGATTCAATTACTCACTTATAAAGACCAGCATTTAAGTAGCAGAAAGAGTCACTGCCACTAAAGCCTTGTTCACACTGTCAGTCCAAATCCGATTATATGTGTATCAGATGTGTATCAGATCTACATGACTGACTGTCCAGAATGTGTATTGCAACTGTTCAGACCTGATTTGTGTGTTCCGTGACTCTCTTTCGTTTTGCGGAATATTGAAATGAAGTTGGTTTCCACAGCAATGGCTTTAAGTTGGTAGGACTAAACCAAAAACCACATGGAGGGGTTTGCATTGTTGTCTTAGAATATGACAATGTGTAGCTGCAGTGCTGGAAAACTAATAAAGCAGCGACAGAAACGGAGGCTGGCATCAGCGGCTTGTGCAGTGAACGAAGTGAAGACATCTAATCACTGGACCACAGAGATGTCTCCTCCATTATATTATAATTTTCTGTATGACCTGCACATTGACACCAACACAATGCAACCTTGTTTCTGCAACGACGTCTGATGTGTTTACGTTTTACGTGGCGTGAGAAAGTGCACATTTAAGCTACATGAAATCCGATCAGAGTGGTCAGAAATGAGATTGGAATAGGATTTCAAACCACATATGAATGTAGCTTTAAATGGATCTGTAAAAATCAGATTTCATGCGATTTTTTGCCATTCACAATTGCTAAATATGATCGGATTCCAATCGGATATGCACAGAAATCGGATTTGGACAGAAAGTCTGAACAAGGCTTAAGTTCGGGTGCTGTTGGACTGTTATCAGCACTCTATTTGGCCAGTCATTTGAGAATTCAAGGCCTGAAACTAACTGTTGTATAAAATGTAACAATTTAAAATTGGAAATCCTGATAATATCCTGCAAGAAGGTGCAAAGGATTCAGTAAAAACGTAAGTGTCTTTCAAAGAAATTCATCAGTCAGACTGCTGTGTTTTAGTAATCTTAAAAACTACAGGCCATCTTTGCCATGGTTATATTCCACCCCCTCCCTGCTGTTTAAATCACGGTGACTCGGAAGTCTCTTTTTGAATTGAATAAATGGCAGCTTTGATGAACAACATTTGCAAAGCTCCTGGTGCCTGAGCTTATCTGTTATTAGCCCTTGAGAAATGAAAGTCCTTCTGAATTGAGGTTCATGCTAATTTCCTCTGGTGGTGGCTCTTTTCTCTGAAGCAAAATGAGGTTCAGGCACCAGGCTAAGTGAAAGGACCAGGGTCTTGCCACAGATGGCTGTCAAAGTTTCATTCTGCATTTGATTGAATGCTCTTCCAGTTCAGCCTGAGATGTAGCATTTTGCCTTCCACATACTGATAGGACTAAGCTCGTCTGAAGACACCTGAAGGAATGTGTAAACTGATAGAAAATGTTCAGTGCGGATGGTCCATGTTAGGTTGCTTAATGTACTCTAATCTGATCATGCAGTATGAGAAAATGCACCAAGATTCAATAGAAGCTTGTTAAAAGTGAAATCTAAATCCTGCAAGGTTCTATTTATTGACTTAATATAGTCAACAAAAACCTTGCGTCAATACTGGCGTCCAAAGCCACAATCAAACAGTGGCTTCTGCTGGAACGGTAGAATTATCCTTTGTTTGTCCAATTTCAGCTAAAGTTAATTAAGAGGTAAAAGTTGGCACTTTGATTGCATTTCTCTGGAAATTTCAATATTGCGCTACTGGTCAACAACGGAATGAACAATGAGTGTGGTGTTCCTACTGTAATTACAAAGGCATTTGAGTCATGTAAGAGGAAGGAAGAAACGAGGGCTACATAGAAAATACTTGACACCGTGAAAGAGAGAGAGAGTATCGCATTAGAGCACTGGGTCTGCATAATGAGCCGCCTCCTCACCTTTTATCTGAGATTCTCTCTACTGTCTCCCAGCCCCTGCAAGAATTATTTTATAGAGAATTATACTGCACTGCTATAGAGGTCCCAACAGCTCTCTATATGATTTCCTATAAACCTGACATATACCTGCATATTTTTGGAGACTGTGCAACTGAGAATAACCCATGGTTAGGTTTTAGTTGATAAGGCACATTCATCAATAATTTTATCTGTTGAAAAAACAGTGGATCTATGGTCCACGTTATAAAATATGTCTGCAATTTTCAGAAAACTCAGCGTATAATGTTTTCTAAACCCCAATGAAGTTCTTTTAGTTATTTGTTACTGTTACAAGCTGTAACTTAACTGTAATCAATATAAAGCCTAGTCTGCTACTAAAGTAATAGATAAATAAATAATCAATTAATAAAGTTGCAATAATAATTGGAATATGCATATTTTAATTTTAATCTAATAAAAAAGAGATTCAAACTAAGAACTTGCATTTATTTTGCAGAACGGCAAAAAAAATCTACAGATTTAATCTGGGCTTATGCTAGTTACCCCTTAACGCCTGAATTTATATAGCTGTATATAAAAAAAAAATTATGTGTGTTTTTGCCTTTAAGTAGATGGTAAATAATGTTGAGATTATCAATTTCACTTTTGCACAACAAATAAATAGAAATTTTGGTATGTTGCAAATTTGCGACAACAGGCATTTAGGGTAATTTTTTTTACAAAATGGTAAAATTAATAAAACACATTTTCCCCATCTCAGGTATGTAGATTTTATTCATGGCACAAAGTTGTTAGAACTTATAAACTTTAATTGACAAATTAATGAATCTTGACAACAGCAAGAAACAAAACACTCTCCTACTCCCTAACATTGACAGTAGTTTTTATACATTCCATGTTACATTCTGTTTAACTCTTTCCTTGTTTCTCCAGTGCATACATTATATATTCTTATAGTGTTATATCCTAACATGCTATTTTTTGTGAAAAATAAAAAAATAAAAAATAATAATTTTGGCTGAAACCATCTAAATACAGAATTATTATAATATGTAGCCATTAGTCCAATCCAGCCGTTATTGACCAATGTCGCAAATTTGCTACAAACTCTACAAATCTACGAAATCTACAAAGTACGTAAAAAATATTCGTCACATGAAGCCTATATGAATAACATAGCTATAGAAGCAATCAATAAGCTGGTACATATTTTTATCTTAGCACAACTTAACTCATTTTGGGCAATTTCTCCACATTTGCGCCCTTGATATGCGGATTTTGCAAACCAAAATATTAGCTTCGGTGAACCGGATGTAGTTCCCACTCCGACCGCTCCTACGAGAAACCAGTGCGTGCAAAATGTTCCTAGGTATGTATCGAATGTGCACAAACAGGCATTGGGGGAAAACACACGCTATCTCGCCTGCAGTCTGAATGGAAGGGGTTTGTTGCAAATTCGCGACAGTGGGCGTTAAGGGGTTTTAAGAACAAAAACTTAAATGACTCCATATTTCCCTATTTCTGAACCCAAGCAATGATGTTGAGAATGTTATGATGAAAGTTCTTGTTTATTCCAGGAATGCAAATAAAAATTCTTCAGTTGAGACTTTGACCCTGTTTAGACCTGGATTTAACTGATCTCTCATACACGAGGTAAGTCAGAAACGCATGTGACAGTATCATGTCTGTAGTGTAAATATTTGTATGTGACTGTCCTGATGTGTCTGGGACAACAGTGAAAGACTGCTTACTCATCTATTAATCATCCACTGCAATAAAACAAAGAGATTTAATTTAAACTAGTTGGTTAAGTGTAGCTTTAAAAGAAATACAATACATAACATTTTTTGACAGGGATTCACAAGAATACATCATTTTTTTTTACAAAATTCTTGTGAATCCCTGTAAGCATTACATTTCCAGTGAGCTTAAAAAATTCAAGTATATTTGGAAGCAACAGTGTGTTGGATTTTTCTTTTTCAACATGACAAATTCCTCTCAATGAGTATGAACACAAGTGGTAACATGAGAAAGTCTGTCACAGCTGATCACTTACGATCTGATTACCCGAGATGGATGTTTATACCAGGTGTAAACAGGGTAAACATGAAAAGAATCCAGAAATAGCTGAAAAATGAACTATGGCACTCTGTCTGACTGAAGTGACATGCACTAATGAGTGAGCGACCTCCCGCAGTGCTGCAGAGGGTGAAAATGTACTGTGGCCAAGAGCCGTCCCATTTCATGAGCTACAAATACCATGAGGTCATGTTGCCACCAAGAGCTGCCAAATATCACAAACAGCTGTCTCATTAAGAAGCTTAATCACAAAACCAGTCACAAGTAGCACGGGTATATTTGTGGCAATAGCCAACAATAAATTGTATGGGTCAAAATTATCGATTTTTCTTTTATGCCAAATATCATTAGGTATTAAGTAAAGATCATGTTCCATGAAGATATTTTGTAAATTTCCTAACGTAAATATATAAAACATTTATTTTTGTGAGTGAATGCAGCAGCACAATCACGAACATAAATGGACAACTTTAAAGGCGATTTTCTAAATGTTTCGATTTTTTTGCACCCTCAGATTCCAGATTTTCAAATAGTTGTATCTCGGGCAAATATTGTTCTATCCTAACAAACCATACATCAATGGAAAGCTTATGTATTGAGCTTTCAGGTGGTATATAAATCTGATTAAATCATCAAATAATACTGAAAAAAAAAAAGTTATTTTGAACTGTAATAACATTTCACAATATTACCATTTTACTATAATTTTGATCAAATAAATTCAGCCTGTGTGAGCATAACACCGTTATGCTGGTTAGGACAAAAACTCTGATTAACATGGAAAAGATACCTTTTGTCGCGTGGTTAGGACATGGTGTTAGAGACTTCTTTCAAAAACATTACAAATCTACCCACCCCAACTGTAGTGTAAATGCATCTAGTATAGCATACTGACCTTAAAGAACCCGAGAAGCACTACCCAGCCATGAACCACAAATCTTCACTCTTTTTATCTTAGTACACCTTTCATCACTTTCAAGAACTCACAGATGCACCTTCATTAATTTAATATGAACCGTGTGGGTATTATATATAGATCACACACACGCACGCACGCACACACACACACACACACACACACACACACACACACACACACACACACACACACACACACACACACACACACACACACACACACACACACACATACCTGTAATGCCGGGTGTCTCTAAGTGCTCTGTTGCTGGGGATTCTCTCGCTCTCTCTTTGATTGAAGGCATACAGACTGTAGGGGTCCTGGCCTGGCTTCCATTTGTGAGCATTGAGGTAGCTTTTCTCTTCAAACTCTTCCAGCAGGTCATCCCACTCAGCATCTGAAATCTACAACATAATGGAAACACAGCAGTCAGATTCATTGCAATCATTTAGTCTATCCATTTTTCACTGTCTGTTGTCTTCTTGTTCCACAGAAATACTGGAAGTCAAAGACACTTCAGTTCCATAAGTTAAAGGCACACTATGCAGTTTCCGTTTTTCTCAAACAGCGACCCCTAGAGTCGCTGTGGAGTACTTGTATTTAACATTACTGTCGTAAATACCTCTCGCGCAGAGCCGTCTCTGCACTCTTCCGACCGCACTTTCTTCGTCGACTCTACCATGATTCACATCTGAAATGCGTGCTAGTGTCTTCCATAGAGGCTGCTTCATATGTTGTTGATGTATGTGACGTCGTTCCATAAAGCAAGTCGTGATTCTCGCGAGATTTGTCGGGGCGCCACCTCTCAAACTTGCATTGCTGGTTTTGCCAGCAGCGTCAGCAGCAAATCTTGCATAGTGTGCCTTTAACCCTACAGGTCTGACCAAACAAAAAGCCTAGCATCTCAGAGTTTCAAATCTAAACAAAAACAAACAAACGAATGAATGAAGGAATAAACAATACACTGCAAACTCCAACACTTTAAATTGAGCATGTTCAGTTAGTGAAAAGAAACGTTCAATAAACTATTTAAAAGAGTGGGGAAAGTAAATAAAGTGGCTGTAGGCAATATTCCCAATTATCATAAGAAAGTCATTAATATTTCAGTGTTCTGCAGCACCATCACACCAAAACCCTTGAAATATAAAGCACATGGCAAGCAGTAGTCTCATATTTTGAGGGTTGAACACACTATGTCTTGGAATCCATGAGGCCATATCAATCATAATTTAATAAACCTCCACATTCTGCACCGACAGCAGTATAAGAGTTTCCATGTTTTCTCACTTATTATTTCCTTGAGCTTTTTTGCTGATGTTAGACCATTAAGGGGGCTGGAGGCTGTTGGTTATGTTTGGGGCAAGTGATTACCCATGCCAGCAGGTTGCTAGTTTCTCCCCAGATGCCTGTATCAATGCTGACTGATGATGATGCTTCCTTCTCTCCTGCGTTTTCAAATACAGCTACTACCCTCCATGAAAATAATTTCAACTAGCATTCGTATTTGTGTAGAGATTCTGCTTAAAATAATAGAGAGGGTTGTTACTATGAAAACACACATCATAAATCAATAACCCATGATCATGACCGGTGCAGTTTCAGAGGTATTGCTAATTAGGACTTAGTACAGAGAGTTCTTTTTTTTAAAGCATGGATTTTCTCAAAATATAGGCTAAGCCTTAGTGAAACTTGTGTACAGACATGTATAAAGACATATATATACATACATATATATATATATATATATATATATATATATATATATATATATATATATATATTATATATATATATATATAGAAAAAGTCATCTGTAAAATAAAAAAATATCTGAAAGCACAAACCAGTTCTCACTTGGAATAATATCAAGAAACTTTATAGTCCCTTTTTTACAAGTTACAAGAGTTAAGAATTCAACAGTGAGCTCACATGCCTTTTCACAGTATTGCGTGTGTGGTGGGAATGTCATGGCCCGCTGCTTTACAACAGCCACAACAGCATCTTTACAGCCAGTAATGGAGGTAGGTAATTGCACATGTCTGTTTCTTTAGACTGCTTAGCATGATAATGGCTGGGCTTTTAATTCAGCTCGCCATTTCAGTTTCCCATTCGTATTGGAATCTGATATATTGGCGATTTTTTTCTCTCAAAACTGTTGGTTTCTGTCTGTCTTAAAGTCAGGCTGATATTAAAATGCAGAGATGCATTTTAATAATACAAATAATATGTAAATGCTCTAATTAGGAACATGCAAAATGGCATATTTTTCAAATCAATTCGGAATAATTAGCTTGCCTGAATAAACACCTGTCCTGGAGCACCCCCAGCACTGCACATTTTGTCTACGTTCACACTGTCAGTCCAAATAGTATTATTTGTGTATCCAATTGGAATCTGATTGAAAATTATTGATGTCCACACTGTGTATCGCAACTGTAAAGGTTCGATTTGTGTTTCCATGCAGCTCTTTCGTTTCGGAATACCTGAATTGGTTTCTATGGCAATGATGTTGCGTTGGTAGGAATACGCCAAAAACATCAACAACCGCAACATGGAGGGGTTTGCAATAGAGATGTTGTCTTATCTAAATTTTACAACATGACAATGTCTAGCTGCCGCGCTGGTCTCTCTACTGCGTCTTCTGAGGAAAATGTATATTGACATTTTCTGCTCGTCCGGCACTTTGCAACAACACAGCTTGTTTCGGCAGCGACTTTCAGAATTTTTCCTATAACAACGTCTGACGTTACGTTTTACGTGGGGTGAGAAAGTCACATAAACCACGCGAAATCCAATCAGATATGGATGTAGCTTGAAACATTTCATGTGATCAGCTCATCAGCTCATTAGTAGAGACTGCAAGACCTGAAGTGGGTGTGTCCGATAAGCCCTGGGACACTTTGACGATTTTTCAAATCTTAATCAATTTTAAAACAGAAGGGCAGTTTCAACCGATTTTTAGCATTATAATCCTCTAAATGCACACACTAGAGAAGATTCGTCCGGAAAGCGAGACCACACACCTGTCGATTGTAGTAACATTTTCACAGTGAGAAGAAATCTCACAGAGACTCGCAAGATCAAACGTGACTTGTGAAGAAAAACAGATGGACGACGTTCAAAGTCGTCAGCTGGTTCTCCTGGCGTGTATGGCAAGCCGTTTTAGCTTAAATTGTACCCAGCGTTACTCGTCATAATTGCATTTTTACTAGTAAGAATTCAATTAGAGAGCTCTACAATTCAATTCTTACTGGTAGCAATTACAATTAGAGAGCTCTCTAATTCAGTTATTACTAGTAAAAATTACAATTAGAGAGCTCTCTAATTCAGTTCTTACTAGTAACAATTCCAATTAGAGAGCTCTACAGATGAATTTTTACTAGTCATATGTCTCCATTGACTTCCATTCATTTTTAATTACAGAGCTCTCTAATTGAATTTTTACTAGTAAAAAAATGAATTAAAGATATGTATAATTGCAGAGCTCTGTAATTGAATTAAAGAGCTCTACAATTGCATTCTTACTAGTAACAACTGAATTAGAGAGCTCTCCAATTGGAATTGTTGCTAGTAATAATTGGATTAGAGAGATCTCTATTTAAATTCTTACTAACAATTCAATTGTAGAGCTCTCTAATTGTAATTCTTAGAAGATTCGTCCGGAAAGCGAGACCACACACCTGTCGATTGTAGTAACATTTTCACAGTGAGAAGAAATCTCACAGAGACTCGCAAGATCAAACGTGACTTGTGAAGAAAAACAGATGGACGACGATCAAAGTCATCAGCTGGTTGTCCTGGCGTGAGTTTTGGGAAGAAAAATGTAGTCAGAGGCAGCCCGATCATCAGTCGTTATTATGAAACATGTTTGATATGTACGATTTGGGATTGTGCGGGCTCCGAAGCGATCCGGAGCAGTAAAATAATCGTAATGACAACAATTGATCTTTTGGACATAAAGTCGTTTGCAACAAGCATCGAATCGGGCCACGCCCCCCGATTGCTTGGGGGGTACAAATTGGGCTCAAAATCGGGCTTAGTGCTGGGAATGATCCAGGACAGGTTTGAAAACACCTAGGCTGTGTCCAAAATCTCATAATCTCATCAAATCTCATCAGATTTTAATCTCAAAATCTCTCTTGAGTAGGTACCTATTTTTAATACGTAATTACTTCACAACCACTAAAAAAAAGTATGTTCTGTAGCCTATAGTAGGAACATGTTTGAATGTAATCCAGACGTACCACATTCACCACGCTGTCATTATCACGTGACCTTATCAGTGTCAGTTGCGTCTTGTCAGTCACCACCATTCACAAAATCCTCTCTTGTGGCCTCATGGGATAGTAAAGTGTCCATCGTATGCATACTTAAGAATCTTACCCGGAAGAAGTGGGCCATCCGAGTACTTTTTGCCTACTCTTTTATGAATACTGTGAATTGTACTTCTTTTTGTCACATACTGTTTTTCGTCTACTATATAGTAGGGAAGTACGTGATTTCAGATGCAGCCTTGGTGTAGGAAATCAGCACTGTGATTGATATAGTGATATAGGCCTATAGGCTAAATATCTTTAACCTTTATCGCACAAAACAAATCTTTTAAAGTAGGCGATTTAAAGTTTCACACTCTACTTTTTAAAAAAGGGATGAATTTAAAAGTACTACCACAAAAAAAACAAAAAAAACAAACACGGTAAACCCTTTTTGGGGGGCAAACTAGGCAACCTCAGCAGTGGACGAATCAACTATACAATCCTTAGTTCTTTATTAAAGATTCCAGATTCAATTGCTATTTATTTTCAGATATCATAATTAACACTAAAATAAAAAAGTATGTGTATGCAAACATTTAAACTACACAAGAGATAAACAATTCACATGCACTCCGACCCTGCCGCTTGCTACAGCGATCTGTCACGCCACATTTCATGAGAAAATCAACAAAATTTGAAAGCTTACTGTTAATGTTTAAAGCTAGTTATTGTTATGTTCGAGCTAAAGTTTAAATGACAAAAGGTGAAGGCGCAAGTAAAAATGTAACGTTGTTATTCTAGACACTTTAGGATTAGGGCACAATGACACGCAGCAAAATTAACTCTTATAATGATTGAGCATACACAGTGATAGAAACAGAATCTAATTAGCGCATGAAAAAAAAGATGACAGGTTCTGAATCAATGTGTCAAATTTCCTATCTGCTTAACAATTTTATTCGCCTTCAAAAGGCAGCGTTCGCGCACCCACCCCCACGCTCCCTGCTGAAATTATTAGCTCCTTGATGCTCCACAGTCACTGATCAGGGCATTTCAGCTGTGCCACGTTTGGGGCTCAGTGTTCCCCCAGCTCCCACAGAGCTCAGCCTTCTAATGAGAGGAGGAGGACAGACTGAGGAAGTGGTAATTGGATACTCCCTGTCCTGTCGTCTGTACTCTGTATGTGTGGTTGTGTGGGTCCTTTTTATAGAGCATTCTACACCACCAAAGCCTCTGCCCTCTTGCAATGCACAAAACCACACATCAGAACTCTCCAAAGGCTTCTTTTGAATTCCTGCTCCTTTTTTAAGGGCCTCAGCACACTCTCAGCAGGTACAGAAGTCATGCATGACTGTAAAACTGGTCTGCGGTATACACTGCATTAAAATGATTCATTCTGATGTTCTGTCAGAATTCATGTGCAAGCAAATGATGAGTCCATCAAACTCCATCTGTCCGGTCTAACACCTCAACACCAGTGACACGAAGCCACTGTGAATATACCACACAACAGCACTGTCTACTTGTGTAATCTGTATTGTGGGACATATCTGCCATGAATCACGGTAATAGCAGATGTCATGGGTGATATCTCGGTCCTCCCTTACCATTATAAAGATAATGCATCACTCTGCTGATGGGGGAGTATCTGCCCATCGAATCTGAGTGAGATGTCACCACCATTTGATGAATGGTTTGAACACACCGGCCACCGTGACACACACCGCATTCACCTCAACAGCCGCTGTACCAACCCTGTATTTCATATTCCTCCTCGCCAATAACAGCTATTTCAGGTTCGGCCTTCCCTGTCAGGGTTATTACAGAAAATAGATATTGAAGCAAACCGCAAATGGAAACATGTTGTTCAACACAGAATACTAAAGTAGACATTTCTCTCCCAGCGCACAGTTGTATTTAAAGACGGAGTGTCTGAAAAATCTATCACACTGCGGTTTTCAAGGCCACATTAACTGTTTACTTGTTTTTAGTTTTACATACTCGTCTCACACAAGGGCGTACAATCACATAAAAACTTGAGAATAAAAAAGTCAAATCCATCACTACTCAAGCATTCACCAGCTAAGAATTGTTCTGTTTCTTCTGAAATGAATCCAGTCATTATACCATAAAAAGTCAATCATCGTCTCCATACAGATGTAAGGAACATGTGCTAACTGTTTTCATATTTCCGTTCCTACAGTGTTGTTCAGTGTTGTGATATATCACACCATATATCATGTTTCATACCCCATTACCCTCAGTGATACTTTATTGTCATATACCAGCCGCTGTTTCAGTGAAAAACTGACTTGCAAGATGTACCAGAATTTGCTGCAGATTTATGCATCCTACTGCAACAAGCAACTAGACCTTTTTATTAATGCAACAGATATGAGCATAATCTCACTTTATACTGTTTGTGAATATCATTGACCTTCTGTTCCCATTACTTTCTATCTTAGTCGGGACAGATATATTGAACAAAATAGTGGAATTATTGATTGCCTACTGGTAAAATCCACTACGTATTCAGAACAAGAGAACTATCAATTGCTTATGCACGATCTCACACACATACAAAAATGACTGTTTTTTTTTACAGTATACAGAGTTCATCTTAATAAGAAACATAATCTTGAATAAGTCTTATTGGGAATTAAACATGAAGTATGAGCCGAAATGTTGCTCTTTGATCTTTGAAGTATAAGTTTTGTCTCAGATGTTTCTCCTTCAATACCTTAGGATAAAATGGATTTAAATCAGACAGCTGTTTACAATAATAATAAAAAAAGGATATAGATAAAATGAATGTGGATGGCATATAGCTCACATAATTTGATTTTGTAAGGAATTTGAGATCAAGGAATTTGAGATCAAGTATCAGACTGGTATCTTTTTTTGCAAACCGTTTGAGACTCCTTTAAAACTCCAGAATAGAAGAACCACATGTGAGATCACTATTTGTCAAAATAAAATAGTACACTTATGAAACAAAGCCTAATAAAACTCATTGCTGCATGTCTATGAGAAACAAAAGACAGCAGAGATCTGTTTTGTGGTAGCCTAGGCTATGTCTTTCCTGTGGGGAGTCTGAGAAAGTGGCTGAACACAGTTTCTAGAGCAAATGTCATGGGTACAAATGGTATTGGTTCATTTATAGCCTTAATTACGAACTATTTAAATATTTACTTTCCACTCAGTAATCTAGATTGAATATCTGCTTCCTCATGTACGCACTTATATGAAAGCTGTTCCCATGCGTCCATCCTTCTGACTGATAGGAATTCATGTTTGAATAGGAAAGGAGAAAAAAAATGCTATTATAGAATTAATGTGTCAACAAACAAAATGTGAAAAGGTTATCGCAAAGCATATTATTTCGTCTCCCAAGGGAAAAATAGGTAATAACAATAGGCTAAATTTCTCCTATTTCAGAATAATTTCAAAAAAGGATTATAACGTTAACTTACCTACTCACCAATACAATACATAACGTTACTCACCAAAACAATAAAAAAGATTCTACACATTGGACAGTTTTGTTCTTTAGCCTATTATCGGCTCAGAGATGTAAAAAAAAAAAAAGTGACGCACCTAGGCTATACAAATATTTTCTCTCAGACAAACAAGGGATTAAAGAGTTACTGACAGATCTTAAAAACCAATAAACCAACCAATTCAAGCCATTTCGTCTTTGAGGTTATGATGTATCACTCACCTCTTTTACTTTCGGTTGCTCGTTTCTTTGGTCAGGTAATATTTTCCGGCTATTCAGCAATATGAAATAGAGTAAAGCGGCTATCCAAAACAGCGCTGCGAGAGCTAAAGTCAGCTTTCGAGAAAGCCTCTTCATTTTCAAACGGCCGTTAACGATTCATTTCAGTTTGAAAACCATTCGCGCGCTCCTCTCTCAGCGAACGAAAGGCGAATTGTGTCCGCGCGCTGCGCTCGCGCACTTGCCCGTAGTGCCTAATATCCAGGAATGAGGTTGTTGCTCTCGTGCGCAGCGCGCTGACTTGCTGAGACTGTGAGTGACGCTGGACGCTGTCCAGGGCGATTAAAATCATCCTGTGTAGCCACCGAGGTACTGACAAAATGTATATGAGTTTAGCACCACCTACCGCGGAACGGAGCTTTCACGGACCTGCCTGTTCCTGATGCGCTTCTTATATTGACTCGGTCTGAATTTGTCTCCGTTTGCGAAATGGGCTTACAATAAGCAGCTAGGGGTCCCACTGCCATGGAAAGCCTGAACATATCAGAAGATTTTATCATTAGCGATTTCTAGTGCTGGAAAAGCCATGCAAATGCATAAAAACTTAAATGGAAATCATGAAAACCTATAGGCCTAGTCTTGTAAACATGAATGGCAGGAATATGTAAATTCAACCCAACTTTAGACAGGAAAGGTCTGTTTGATTACAGGCTACATGAAAAGCTACTAACAGTTTGTTTGGGTTACTAAGAGTCTTTAGGAATCACCTAATCTGAATTAAAGGAATATTAAATATTGTGTTATATAAGAATAACCACAAAAATAAACCAGCATTGAAATCCTAGAAGTATCAGTCCACAACAAACAGAGCAGAACAGATCATTTTGCTAGTGAGTAGCCTACATAGTTTACTTGCTACAAAGTGCCTCAAAGAAAATGTATTTAATGCCCCTAAACTGTATAGCTTGTAAACATTTAATTTACACGTGTACATTTTCCCTTGACTCCCGGATGTTGCATAGTGACAGTCAATCAGATTGAAACAAACGATTTCATCTGGCTCTTGACATTTTTTTAGCACAACATGCATCAGACAGCCAGTATAGCGCACAGACTGTGGGCGGTCAGTGGACGTGCCGTCTGAGGCTGAGATTAAGTTGATCCATCACCATTTTATCCTTGAAACAGGGCTCTTAACCTCAGGAGGACTATCCCTGGAATAAGTGCACTGTAAGACAGTGAGGACAAAAGTGCAGCTAAATGACAAATTATTAATTAAGCTGTGCAGTGCAATCAAGGAAATCAATTAAATCATCAGCTATATTGAAATATTAAGCTTGGACACAAGTATTTCCCAAATATATGATGTGGAGAAGTTAAAAGTAAATAATTCACTGAAAGTCACAAATTAAACTGATAAGACCACCTGTAAATAATAAGTTTGAACGATACAGCCCTATTATGCAGGGTCTGTAGTGTCTCAGATTCATCCTTGTTAGTGTCTGCTGAAGCATGACAGATATATCAAAGCACATAGTTGGTTTCCTCTTCAGTCGCTGGGCCTGAGGGAGCACATTAGCATAGTTCTAATTAGCTCTTATGCCATATGCCAAAGGTTGAATATGCAGCTCAGGGAATATTTTCACAGAAACCTGAAAAACTCTTCTAGTTATGCTACCCACTCTCAAATTTTAGCATATTCACTTGTATTGTGGATGTTCGTGACACACTTGTACTGTATGTGCCAAGTCAGTGTTGCTAATGCTATAGCGCAGTTAAAAACCATTAGCTTATTCTTTGTTTGTTTTATTCTGCAATCATCTCTTTTACCTGTTAAAGTCAATGGGAATTGCTTTTCGAAACCCATTTCCCCACCCCCCACAATTTGATGTATTTGAGAGTGCACTGCATTTCAGTTGTGGTATTAGGAATAGGAATGCAATGCAAATACAACAAATTTGCAATACAACACTGTACTTTCAGTGGTTATAACTCTGAAAGGAAAGCTGAATTTACAGATCTGCTCATGAAACTCAATTTGACGTATTTGAGAGTGCAACTGGATATTCAATGAGAAGAATGTAGATTGATTTATCCAATGGAAATTATTTGGAAAGTGGGAGTTACATGAATGGAACCAGAATGAATGCAAGTTTGTTACAACAATGGCCATAATGTGTGATTCTTGATGAAATCGGATTTATGATATGTTGATTATTTCATTTCTGATTCTCTCTGTGGCGTCCTCAGCATCTCTGGAAAAGCACTATGGATAAGATGAGAACAAAAGTGTGTGCTGTGTACAAGCAGTGGTTTCTTCACAACTCAGAAAGTTGTGAAGTTGAATAACTTGCTAGCAAAATTTCTAAATATTAAAATTTGAATCCAGATACCTGGAAAACTTTGGCAAATCAAGTGATTAGCTCTTTGTTACAAGTGTTCATATCAATCATGTACCTTTTTTGTTTCTGAGAAGACAAACCCAAAAGGTTGTCGGACAATCTGATTGGAGCTTGCGGTTTTCACAAGTGCTTTCCCTTTTGTTTATAAAGTATATGTATTAGACGGTCATAAACTACTGTTCAACAATATTGACTCCCACTTTTTAATTTACAGATAATAATAATAATCTTAAATAATAATCAGATAATAAAAATAATCTTTTTTATTAAAAAAGCTCCACTCACTATACAAAAAAGAGCCAAACAGAACATGGCATTTTTGAAGGATGTGGATATGTCAGAGACCCTGGTTATCCTGGCATTTACTAGACAGATAAATTAGAGGTAAAGAGCATAGACCAAGGATAATGTTACATGGACAGGTCTGTTCTACAAGGCAATCAGCCAGCAGTGAAAAGGGAGCGAAACAACGGCCCCTGAAAAACGAATTACCTTAGCGTGACTGAAAGGGAAACAATAGACTAAGAGGGTGCAGATAGCTAGAAATTCCATTTTGCTTTGTCTAATGGGTCGATAACAGTGGATGGCCAAAAAGAAGCCAACAGGACCGTGAAGAGAGAAACAACATCTGAGAGCATAATTTAGGACGGCTAGTCTTTTAAGTATCTGAACTAGCGCACTGTAAAGTAAAAAAAATAAATAACCCAAATACAAGCATACTCTTCTGTATTCCATTTGAAGCAAGCAAATTAAGAGAGAAAAATATCTATCATAGAATTGGATTTAAATAAATAAATATGCATATACACTCACCTAAAGGATTATTAGGAACACCATACTAATACTGTGTTTGACCCCCTTTCGCCTTCAGAACTGCCTTAATTCTACATGGCATTGATTCAACAAGGTGCTGAAAGCATTCTTTAGAAATGTTGGCCCATATTGATAGGATAGCATCTTGCAGTTGATGGAGATTTGTGGGATGCACATCCAGGGCACGAAGCTCCCGTTCCACCACATCCCAAAGATGCTCTATTGGGTTGAGATCTGGTGACTGTGGGGGCCATTTTAGTACAGTGAACTCATTGTCATGTTCAAGAAACCAATTTGAAATGATTCGAGCTTTGTGACGGTGCATTATCCTGCTGGAAGTAGCCATCAGAGGATGGGTACATGGTGGTCATAAAGGGATGGACATGGTCAGAAACAATGCTCAGGTAGGCCGTGGCATTTAAACGATGCCCAATTGGCACTAAGGGGCCTAAAGTGTGCCAAGAAAACATCCCCCACACCATTACACCACCACCACCAGCCTGCACAGTGGTAACAAGGCATGATGGATCCATGTTCTCATTCTGTTTACGCCAAATTCTGACTCTACCATCTGAATGTCTCAACAGAAATCGAGACTCATCAGACCAGGCAACATTTTTCCAGTCTTCAACTGTCCAATTTTGGTGAGCTTGTGCAAATTGTAGCCTCTTTTTCCTATTTGTAGTGGAGATGAGTGGTACCCGGTGGGGTCTTCTGCTGTTGTAGCCCATCCGCCTCAAGGTTGTGCATGTTGTGGCTTCACAAATGCTTTGCTGCATACCTCGGTTGTAACGAGTGGTTATTTCAGTCAAAGTTGCTCTTCTATCAGCTTGAATCAGTCGGCCCATTCTCCTCTGACCTCTAGCATCAACAAGGCATTTTCGCCCACAGGACTGCCGCATACTGGATGTTTTTCCCTTTTCACACCATTCTTTGTAAACCCTAGAAATGGTTGTGGTGAAAATCCCAGTAACTGAGCAGATTGTGAAATACTCAGACCGGCCCGTCTGGCACCAACAACCATGCCACGCTCAAAATTGCTTAAATCACATTTCTTTCCCACTCTGACATTCAGTTTGAAGTTCAGTGCCCGGTTGCATAAAGCACCTTAAGTGTAATTTTCCCTTAAGTTCGCCCTTATGTTTCCCTTAAACCTAAGGGTGTTGCAGAAAAAAAACCTTAAGTGTTACTTAAGGGTTTCTTTAAGTGAAACGTCATAAACACTTAGAATTTCCCTTAAATGCTGTTTTTTCACTTAAATAATCCCTTAAAAAGCGTTAAGTGTTGCATAAAACCCCTTAACGGTCATTTCCCTAAGTATAACTTAAGGTTTGGAAATTGTAACCTTAAGAGTAACGTGGACAAAAATAAGACGACATGGCTGAATTTATGGAACCAGCTGAAGATCATTATGTGCCAAGAAGAATTTTTAGGGATAGGGAGAACCCTTTGGACCATTTTAGCGATGAAAAATTGTTGCAAGAATACCGATTTGATCGACGCGCAATATTTGCGCAATACATCGCTAACAAACTAGAGAGCGACCTTGACCATGTCACACATCGCAACACTCTTTACCTGCGGTGTTACAACTGCTTATAGCACTGCGTTTTTTTGCAACTGGGAGTTTTCAGTAGTGGGATATGTTTTACATGTGCATCGGCTACCATTCAATAAATGTAGGCTACAATTAGTGTGTATCGGATTTTCAGGTGATATTCTCAATTCATTCAGTTAACGGACGCTCTGAGGTAAAGTGTTCAGACTGCAGACTTATAGCAATGATTATATTTAATTGTACAGTACAGTCATAAGATAATATAACGTACAGACATTATCTTAATTCCATAATGTCCTTAAACATAACAATAAACTGAGAAAGTGCGCGTCCAGTTGTCCTAGACGCGACGCGGCGTGTTAGTGTTTTGCGTATCTATGGCAACAACAGACTTTTATAACGTGAATCCAGGATCGCTGTCGTGAAACACTTAAATGTTTCCCTTACCTAAGAGAACCGTTTAAGAGATTATATGCAACACCCTTAAGTTATTCTCTTAGGTAAGGGGAAATCGCCCCTTAAGTATCACACTTAAGGGAAAAACTTAAGGTGCTTTATGCAACCGGGCACAGGAGATTGTCTTGACCAGGACCACACCCCTAAATGCATTGAAGCAACTGCCATGTGATTGGTTGATTAGATAATTGCATTAATGAGAAATTGAACAGGTGTTCCTAATAATCCTTTAGGTGAGTGTAGGTATGTATATCTAGAGTGCTTTACTTAGAGTGGATTACTTACAAATCAGTTACATTTCAGGTAATATAATCTGACTAGTTTTTGATTACTTTTGACCTAACTCATTTATCACATTGATTTGAATATGATAATCCTGAACCATATTGATATAAAAATACAAAGAGAAAGAAAGCTTATTCAATTCTCTATATTGTCAAAGACATAATATAATAATATAATATGAAACTTTTAGTAGAAAACGTGTGAGAACGCCATCCTGCAAAGTTTATTGAAAATGTGGGGAGACTGATTCTGTTGCAGTATTCACAATGCTTTATCTGAGTGGGCACAAAAGAAAAAAATGAGTAAAAGTGCTGCTGTTTTTGGCAGTGAATGTGCCAAATTACCAGCATAGCTAGAAAGTAAACGCAGAATAACAGGTGATGAGGCAGTTCTGCGTGTTTGGATGTTGGAAAGGGAAAGCGGAGGCAGGACTGTGGGAGCAGAGACTTAGTCAGATTCCACAAGTGCAAGATGAATCTTGTCTAGCGAACTGTGAAGATCGGAAAAAAAGCTGACTTTAACAGAATAAATGGTTGAGGGTGAGAAGTCCAAGCATGTTTGTTCAGGCACAGTGAATGTGGAGAGCTTAATAAGGACATACTTTCACACCATCACAATCGCCTGTTAAGCTACCCAGAGTTCCAACAATTAACGCTGATCCCGTGAGGCACAAAACTGCTGACAAACATTCTCTACTTTTCTCTCATAAAGGAGAACATTTATGCTTATCCTCTATATTCTACACACAAAGTATAGTATATCATGCAGGTAATGTATGACATATCACAGTTTGATCATTTCTATTCAGTGCTGTCAGCTATTTTCTGATCCTCAAAGTATTTATTATTACATAATGCTCTTTTGACTATTTAATGTGTTCATATATGCACCGAGGGGCAGTAAGTTGTACCTTAGCGTCAGCTCAGCTATTATTCAAGTCAACCTAATGGATTTGCCTCAAATGCCAGACAAATAAGTTCTTATAATTTTCACTATTATAGTGTCAAATATCACGGCACAATGGTAATACCTCCACACAGGGTGATTGTGCTGGATTATATTGCATGGTGAAATGTATGGTAATAAATTGAGCTGGAATGGCAGAGTCATTAATCAGAAGTAGCACAGTACACCCCAGCCTCAGCGGAGAGAGATGAAGCACTTTGTAGGTAATGGAGGAGCTGCCAGTGGGGAAGATGGGAGGCTTTCAAGCCAGCCTTCCTCACAAAGTCAGCAAAGATCAACAGCAAAGGCAAGGTGCAAATGTAAGAGAAACAATTTCACTGACTTTACACCAGAGAAAAGCATTCATTCACAAATATACTTGGACGTAAAAAAAAATGAACTGATGTTCTATGAAATTCAACAAGATGATGATGCTTTGAGTCAAAGCTTAAAATACATTTTAGATTTCATCCGCTAAATATGATAACATAACCCAAGAGCCATCCGTTCTGAATATATGGCAAATGTAGTTTGTTGGAAGAGTGTTGGTCAGGTTAAAAAAAATTATAAAAAATATCCCACATTAGCATGGGACTTTAAGGTCTTTGGGTTATCACGATTAAGACTGCTGTTCTCTCTGACATGCTTATCAGCAAATATCCTCTTTGAGACACCGTCTCACACACACACCAAATAATCGTGGTTGGTAAAACAACAAAGAAGAGACATTCATCTCTCTGAATGTAATATCGTGAGATGTGTTTCTCAGATGTGTACTCGCTCACACAATCTTGCTCTCTTTGGATGGGTGTTGTCCAAATACCACTTGATGGATGTGAACAGGAGACACTTGCAGAGCTCTTGCCTTCCGCAAATTCAGATAAGAGTGGTGAAGAATGGAGAATCAAAATAACAGAGGTATATTTTTCATTTCTTATCAGTAATGTACACTCTCACACACAAGCATCCAACTGCCCACCAATAAACAAATATGCTTAAAATTCACTGTTGACAACACAGAGAACCACATAAACTGAATAACATCTAGGCCTAGAGTGAATCCCTGTTCCATAATGGAAGTGCAATATAAATAATGAAACAAATATAAACAGTATATTCAGATAATACATAGTTTTTTATAATGGAATATATTAATATATAATTCAAAAATGATCATTCAGAAATCGTTCTAATTTCCTGATTTTGGTCACACTTTAGATTAGAATCCAATTTTTACTATTAAAGGAGAACTCCGGTCAATTTTAACATTGAGCTCATTTTTTTGTAAATTTGGAGTGTCCACAGTAGTCGATTGTCGAGATCACACGCGTGATCATAGGTAACTAAGCAACAGTGGATAACTCCACAATCGACTACTGTGGACTTCGACCGAAAACAGGATGTAAATACAGGTATGTGCGCTGGCTGAATTAACATCACTTTTATTAATATCTTTCACATCTACTGCAGTCAGATTCACCCGTGTTCACTCTGAAGGAATCACTCACATTGGCTGGGCACTTGTAATGACACATCAAGGATGTTAAGAGGCTAAAAGCAGGTTTAAAACTTGCCCCATTGAAGTCAACAGGGTGCAAATTTTAAAAAGAGGATAACACGGTGTAGGCAACACCGATTTTTGTCGTTGTTCTCTGTACTGACAGCACTCCAAATATACAAAAAAATGAGCTCAATGTTAAAATTGACCGGAGTTCTCCTTTAACTGTGACATTTGCCTCAAACTCCTAATTACTGCTTATTAGTTAGGTGGTTGTTAAATGTATCTATTGGGTGGATTAAGGGATATAGAATATGGTCATGCAGAATAAGGCATTAATATGTGCTTTATAAGAACTACAGTAATAAACAGCCAATATCATTCATGCTAATAAGCAAGTTAATAGTGAGATTTAATTGGTCCAACTGAGACTTAAGTAATGAGTTGCCATCAAGGAAAAGTCTGCCCGGTGGTTGTCATTAAGATACAATGCCGAATTGTGATTTTTTTTTTCCCTCTTCCCCAGTGCGTTGCTTTTTTTAAGCATCGCTTTCTGTCAGGCTGAGTAAGTGAACTCGTAAGAATCTGCCTCGAGAGATAAAATCATCCATGGACAAAGCTGTAAAACCAGAGATTAAATGTGTCACCAATTCCCTCCTGATTACTGTTTGTCATTAAACACTACATTTGTCTACCAGAGCTATTATGAATTTGAAGGTAACAGTGAGGTTAGGCAATGGAGATTTGTGATCTGAGCCAATGAAGATGAGTTACAGTCCCTGAGTTGCTTTGGTAAAGTTTTAGTAAATTGTATTCAGGTGGAGGAGGAGAGTAGAGCAGGATGAGAGGTGTAAAGATGAGACAGGAGTGACAGATAAAGGGAGTTAGATGCAGAAAGATGAATGGCTGTCCACAAAGCACTTTTGGAGAGGGATAATATGGTTGAGATGGACTCAGTCTCATTTTTCATGCTTAGGGAAAACAGCAGCAACACTTCTCTCTCTTTCTCTGTCCCTCTGCCTTTTCACACCCATCTGACTTTGCGGTACATGAGTCCCCAGTCACTGCATCAATTAAAGGTGTCATCACTGAAAATAGAGCACAACTTGGTATGAATCCACTGAATGTGTGTCACGCTTTTTGTCAGAGCATCTCTTTATCACATGCTCACGTTGAGTCATCCACCAGCTCATCAAACTGACAAAAATCCACATTAGCTATCGCTGAAACATCACAATCCTGGGTTTGTAAGATAGCATTCAGAATTAAATGAGACTACACAGTATAGTTGCATGGCATTTCATTTCACTTACCAGAAGCTGTCTAGTTTAACCAGGCAGTATCAGTGGTAAAATCTGATGAAGTCACTGTCATTCTTTACAGCACAAATACGCCTCTTTCTATGTAAATTAGGCTTATTATTTATAGATTGCGCCTTATTTACAAAACGCAGTGCTCTTACCACCCACAGAGAGCAGGAGGTAAATAGATTTTTTATTAAAAAGATATGTTTGTTTACATTTTCTGTTGTTCATGGCAGCATTAATTCATCAAATAAAGATAAAATGATGGAGAAGAGTGGAATAACCAGGCATATTTTAAAAAAAACAAGCCTTTAAAAGAGGTCGCAGTGGTGGAACGATGCTACAGTTCCAAAAAAGTATGCCAGATTTTGATAGACTGCTGCATTCTTCACTGGCAATTATTTTTAAAAAATCACATTTTTGGGACCATGTTTGCTGTATTGCCTAGATTTGCATAATTCCTTTAGTGAATTGGGCACTAAAACAATGCAGACAGCATGCAAATAAACAATCAGTGGGCACACTGCATTTTCATTCTCAGTAAATTCGCTCTGTATTTTAAAGCAGATTAATCTGTAAATTTAGACAGGATTCAAAATAGATAAATGAAAGCAGGTTTAGATTTTTCAAGGTTGAATTGAACCTGGATGGACTTAATTGGTTTTGATGTTATCCTGTGCTACTTTCTCATTACTTTTCCAAGACTTCCTGTAGTAATCATCACTTCCTGCAGCTGCTTTCTCTACATTGAGTTTCAACCTTATAATGTACTTAGATCACAGCACAGATAAAGGCCACAAGGGCTTGGGGGTTTTATTGCTTGATGAAATGAAAAACTGAGGCCTTTTCCCACTTGACTGACCAACACCTTTCCATTTTCACCCACCACACCAATCACACACACACACACACACACACACGCTATCTCCTCATGCCAACCAGATTCCACTTTCCTGCTTTTTCTTCCTTTTAGAAACTTTAGCCGTTAAAGGGGTCACTTCTCCCAGCTCATTTCTTGGCAACCATGCGCTTCCAATCGAGTTAAACCTGCAAGAAAGAGAGAAAGAGCGATAGAAGCGGTGTTCCAACTCACAGGGTCCCTACATGCTGTTCAGATATCAGAGATTTCCGGAGACGTTTTATAGATCATAAGTATATAACTGTACCAATAGTTCTGCTCAAACTTTTTCTGTTTGTTCTTGCAGCACCACTTTCTGAGTATGAATTGATGCAAGTTTCCTTGACTTGTTCCCGGTGAACTACTTACGGAACATCATGAAATAACAACGCATTCTCATCCTAGGGCGTCATATACTGACGCTTTTGACATTTCGTCTACATCGAACGCACATGGCACCCTTTAGCGTCAATATGACACGCACAGAGCTTTGTTCGGTTATGGGTAGGTTTAGGTCTGGGGTAGGGTTAGAGTTAGACCGCTAGGAGGTGCCTTCTGGCCCATATCTATCTGCGTCTCATATTGACGCTAAAGGGTGCCATGTGCGTTCGATGTAGACGAAATGTCAAAAGCGTCAGTATATGACGCCTTGGGATGAGAATGGGCTGGAAATAACAGTCATTTGGAGTTTTGGATATGATAAATGGATATGAATATGAACTGTGTATAATATTCAAGTGATGCACTTAAATTTCACTCTCCACTGCAGAAGTATATTATTAGGGGCCAAGCACCGAAGGTGCGGAGGCACCTATTGTATTTGTTCCCGTTCTTATTATTCTTCCGTTTCTTCTTCTTCTTCTTCCGCTCTTGGAGTCTATGGCAGCCCATAGAACCGCTTGCGGGAAAGTTATGAAATTTGGCACACTGATAGAGGACAGTCCAATATGTCACCATAGCAAATTTGGTGTCTTAAAACCAATCCCTCTAGCGCCACCAACTGTCCAAAGTTGCACTCATGTTTATGCTAATAACTTTTGAACCATAAGGGCTAGAAACAAATTCTTTTTTCCTCTGATTCCCTGGCTCGATACGATTCGATTGCATCCGTCATGGAAATTTTTCCGCCATTTTGAAGTTTTCGAAAAACCTACTTTTTCGAACTCCTCCTAGGCCGTTGCTCCGATTTTCACGAAAATTTAACCAGATCATCTCCAGACCATGCTGACAAAAATGTATGGAATTCAAGTTGATTTGTCAAACCGTTTTCGATAAACCCATGAACAAATTTGACGTAGCGCTTGCGAAAACAGACATAAGGCTGTATCTCCGCAACGCTTTATCGGATTCAGACCAAACTTGGTACCGTTCATCACAAGCATGACATGCTGCGTTTCCTGGTCCGGAGATATGAAAAATGGCTATTTTTGCTGATAACTTCTGAACAGTTTGTCCAAAAATCATAAAATTGGTCTCGTTAGATTCAGGGCAACATACGGAGTCGACTGATATTCAATTTTACCATATCGGCCGTTTCGGCTGTCGGCCATTTTGAATTTTGTGCTAAAATGCTGTATTTAAAGAACGCATGAACGGATTGTTACGAAACTTGGTATGGGTCATCAGCATGATGTCCTGAAGGAGCGTGAGAAGTTTCGAACCAGCGCCACCTAGTGGTCAAAAGTTATAACAAAATTTCCAAAAAGGCCTAATAACTTTTGAATAAATCTGGCTATTGAAATTAGAGACCTGCGCGGGACACAATGTTCAGTCCCGCTCCCGCCCGCTCCCGCAGTGTTCAGTCCCGCTCCCGCCCGCTCCCGCAAAGATTTGTCATTTTTAGTCCCGCTCCCGCCCGCATCTGTAATATTATGTCCCGCTCCCGCCCGCAAATGCCCGCAAGACGGCAGGCAGCAGGATGGATGTTCACATTCTGTCTCACGAAAGGTCTTGGAAAAAAAATGCGTGCGCACATAATTCCTTACAGTAACTAACGCCAACAAAGATAAACATTAATCGGCCCAAATTTCAATAGGCTTAATTATCATGTAACATAAAAACAGCCTTAGGCATGGCCTACACACATAGGAACATTTGTTAAACGGATCATTTTTATCCTAGACTACAGGCCATTTAAACATTTAAAATGTGATCACCCAAAACACGAAACGGTCCCATATTAGGCCTACGAACAGCATAATATTCACTAGTAGGCTAACGGTAACCCAAAAAAAAAAAAAAAAAAAAAAAAACATTTATTCGATTAGGTAATATTATTATCTATCTAATATATATATATAATTATATATTAGATAATGTTAGAATGTTATTGCTGTCTATTTTGAGCTTTCGAGTTCGAACACGGAGCAGCGGGAAGGAATTGTCTCTAAACAAGTGTGCGTGAGATTAGGCCCCGCCCGTACTCCAAAGGACAACATCCACAAGTTTAGGCTGCTTAAAACGTTTTTATTGCTGCCAAACAGAATCTCCCTCAAAACTACAAATTATGTACGCTACTTTAATCATTTATATATTTTACTTTACACTCATATTTAATTTGCGGGAGTGCAGCGTATCATCCCTCCCGCCCGCACCCGCAAGTGCACCTCCATCATCCCGCCCGCGCCCGCAATGACCTTTCAAAATTTGTCCCGCGACGCACTGTTTTGCGTCGCAACCCGCGGGTCCCGCGGGACTCCCGCGGGAGTGCAGACCTCTAATTGAAATGCCACTGGTAATAGATTCCTTGGGTCAAGCCGAGAACATAGATACCAAGTTTTCCTTATTTGGCCGAACTTCCTGTCCGCCATCTTGATTTTCATTCAAAACCTACTTTTTCAAACTCCTCCTAGACCGTTTGTCCGATTTTCACCAAAATCGAATCGTATCATCTCCAGACTGTGCCGACTAAAAGTTAAGGATTTCGTGTCGATAGACGAAACCGTTTTCGTATAGCGCAGCAGCAAAGTTGAGGCATGATGCAAAAATTACTATTCAGGCTTTATCTCTGCAATGCCTTGACATATTGACACCAAACTTTGTATGTGTCATTGTCACTTCACTCTGACCACATCACATCAGTTTTGTAACTGCACCACCTATTGGTCAAAAGTGATAATCAATTAAATCATATTTTTAATTACTGTTTATATGATTTTTCAGCCATTTCGCCTAAAATCCTCTTTAAATGTCTTTAATTGCTCCTTGTTGCAGTTGGTCTGACACTTTCAGCCATGTCTTGTCATCTTATTCTGCTTGGCCCCGATAATTGCTGCTTGCAGCTATATTTTTAAATATGTAACTGTGTTTATAAACACTCATGAATGTACTAATAATATGAATGTATTGTGTGCTATTTAGTGTATAATTATATGTATATTGTATTTGTATATTTATATTATCCACAAAAATCATATTCTATATATCAGTCATGTGTATTATATACAGTATGCTTTTATATTATGTATGATCATGATGTCATATATAAAAAAATACACGCACGCACGCACGCACGCACGCACGCACACACACACACACACGCACACACAAATCAAGATTCACATCTGCAAGTTCAGCTGTTATTTCATGACATTGCAGGGCGTTCCAAATGAATATCTCAGTCTGGGAAGTAGAATATCACTTGGTCGCTATGCCATCTGAAGTGGCCTTTGGACTGAACAAATACACTCCCTACGATTTGGAATCTCAATTAATATGCACGGATATAATCAGAATTGCATCTGGAGAGCATTTAGTGTGTTAAGGACCGGCTAACAGGAATCTCTCTCTGCCTTAATTAATTTTTAGTGTAAAAGCTGTCAATAACAGAAGCAATAATTTCTGCTGGCAATGGCTTTAATCAGTATAATGGTTCATTAATGGCTAGATCCCATCTGCCCACTGCTTATGTTGGCAATATCCTTCACATAAACCTTTAAGCATAGCTGCTTTGTACAAGACATCCTTGAATCACACCAAATGTCTAACTTCTCAAATGTATGGTTCTAAAAGTTTGAGTTCAGAAATGACAACTTCTGTTTTCAACAGATTCAATCCCTTTGGTAAAAGAACAGCTTAATAAATTGCCGTGATGCAGTATGAATAGTATGCTTTTCTTTTGCGTCTGCTCTTACACTGGTCGATAAGCAATACATTTAGAAATAAATACACATGCTGAATAAGAAGCTAGCGATGCATGAAGCGCTGGGAGAAATCCACCTTGCACCTTTCAGATATTGATTTCCCAAAAACAACAGGCTTTGGAGCATGATAGGTGAGCCCTGGAGTCCTGCATTAATCATAAATTCAGATGCAAAGTTAATGCAATGCAATGCAAAGCAGAAAAAAAGTATGACAGAACATAATGTACTCCAGAACATCTCGTCTCCAGTGTTTAATAAAAACAAATGAGATATTGATGTGCTAGTAATCTAAACCAGTCTAACATGCAAATACAGTATCGTGAGGGTATAATTTATGAAAGGCCTGAATTCTGCTCCACGAAACACTGTCCCATAATGCCATCATTCCATGTAATGTGAAGAGACACACATTTGTGCTTGGGACAGCCAAATGCCACAGCATTGTATTGTAGGACAGTGTCATTGTGACAAGACCGGACCTGTCGGAGCCCTTCCATGGCACTGTAACCCTAGCCAATTAAAAATCCCATTTCATACTCAATAACGCTTTATTCTGGATGGGTGAACTCAGCCTCCTCTGGTTTACACTGTCTATGGAGTAGGTGCATACTGAAAGTGCAAATTAGGCTTGAGTTCTTCTATCTGAGCTGGCCAGCTGGGTAAAGAGAAAGCAGAAGCGATTATCTTCAGCTAAAGTTAATGGAACCAACATAGCAGAACAGGGAATACTCTGTGAGGGAATTAGGATGACAGTTGAGTTTAAACATAGTTAACCTTTAACAGTTTTGTTAGCCGAGATGTCTCATTCAGTTAGTTACAAAAAAACATTCATCAGTGTAGAACCTAAAATAGTGTTGCCGTAAACAGAAAGTAGCCTTGCAGACAAAAATCAACAAAGTTGACAATCTAAAGTGATTTAGGCCCCCTAAAACTGCTTTATGTTTGCATGTTGTGTCATTGACTAAATAAGAAGACTATATATATATTACATTTAAATAAACGTAAATTTAAATTTACATAACATAAAAATTCACTTCAAATAAATGCTGTTTTTTAAAACTTGCTTTTCATCAAATAATTCTAAAAAAATGGAGCAAGTTATTTTAAGCAGCACAACTGTTTTCAACATTGATGACAAGAAATGTTTCTTGAGCAGCAAATCAGCTTATTAGAATGATTTCTGAAGAATCATAAAGAATAAATACATTTTAAAAAGTATGAAAAAAGAAAAGTTATTTTAAATTGTAAAAATATTTGTGTTTCTTATTTGTATTTTTGATCAAATAAATGCAGCTTGACCATAAGAGACTTCTTTCAAAAATATTTAAAACAAATTCCGACCCAAAACTTTTGAATGGCAGTATGTAGTATTTATAATTGCAATCATTTTTTTTTTTTAGAAGTTACACAAGTTACACAAATTTTGATTTCATAGGTTTTTAAAATAATAAGAAAAAAGTATATGCCATTTTTCTAAATACATTAGGAAATCTAATTCAGTCATACCTGTATTAGTAATTACCTGTATCTCAGAATAGCGGTAAAAGCATAGGTGAACCAAAGAACACAAACCAGGGACATTTCTGACCGCACTTTAACCCTTAGGAGGGGCTTTCAGTCGTGAAAAGAGCGAACCTGCTGAGCAATCACAGCATGGGAAGCATCGCACACGGTTTTCATTAAACGGCACACGCTCGTATATTAAGAGACCTCTGGACCGTCGGCTCTGAAGGCAAAAACCTGCTGAGCACAAAAAACATCTCAATCAATACTCTCCTCACAAATGCCTCTGCTAGATTTTCAGCTGAACGTTTGTTGAAGTGTTTTACCTAACTAATGGATTTTTCCGGTTCCAGCAGTCGCAATCACTGCGCGGATTGGTAACAACATTATTTATATCTCATTATACTGTGTTTCAGATGCTACTCATTAATCACAAACCTATTCAAGTGAGAAGCAAGGATGAACACTACGTGCATCCAAGATTTTGAGCTTAGATTTGTTAAATGGAGCAGAATCACTTTTTTATCTCTTTATTTCACTCTTTCCTTTCACACTATCACCAAGAAGAGAAATTGTATCACTCACAACCGTGCACTCTCAAGTCCACCCTCTCTGGGATCCGCTGCTTGAGATCCGTTAATACCTGAGTCAGGAAAACCCCTACACAGGAACAAAGCATCCCTCTCCGGCCTTCTGTTTCAACACGACATAATCCAAGTGGGTGGATGAATCTTGCTTTGAACGCTTGTCTGTTTTGAGACAGCTCAGTTATATATACAGTATATATATATATATATATATTTTTTTTTTTTGTTCTGTTCGAATCAGAGCCAGAAACATGAAATGATGTGAGGGAAAAGCAGAAATACAGCATTGATTGTACTAGTACAAAGGATGCAGACTACGGCTCCAACAAAAGATTCAGTGCTTTATTAGAGAAATTATGCAAAACGGCAGTGCGCTGAGTTCACACTCTGAAGTGGGAGTTCAAAATCACGAGATCCTTGCAGAGTTTGGCACAGAAAACAGAGAAACACATTCTAGTAAAACAGTTCCTCGAGAGAAAATTACCACAATATAAATAGAAATAATATAATAGATGTATTGTTCCAACCACAGAAAGTGTAAAATGCAATGATCACATTTACAACGGACATTTTGCAGTTTAATAGCTTATACGTGAACAGGTCCAGATAGAATCATCTACTGTTTTCCTGTTCTATTTTGTCCATTTTTACAAATCCTGCTGTGGAGAATAACAAGGGTTTTTGGGAAAGCTAGAAATGCATGGCAGGATGCTGACAGAATGCCATTTGATCCTGGCATATAACGGTATTCCTTAAAGAGAGGAATACAGATGACAGTGTAGTGGAGCCAGAGACAGATGTGTTTTTGAGGGGTCTTGCCTCCAAGTTTCGCATCGGGTAGGGTGAGTTTTGTGAGCACACACACACACACAAACACATACACACACACACACACACACACACACACACACACACACACACACACACACACACACACACACACACACACACACACACACACACACACACACACACACACACACACACACACACGGCTGTCTGTTATTGATCTAATATGATGTTCTTCCCACTCACAACGGGAAGTGGAATTGTACATGTTGGATCACAAATAATAAATAAGCCAAAAAAATGTGTTGGTGTTTGTGCTAATATATTACAGCAATAATAATTTGCATCAAATGAGGCTGGATGACTGTCTGTAATGTGTGATGAAACATTATTATGAATGCACGAGGAGCAGAAGCACAGTCTTAATAATTCACTGTAGTGTGCGTATTAGTAACTAGAAAAACATCTCATTCTTCACAGACACGCTGATTGTATCATCAATCTTTATCTTGGGCTCTGCTTGAAGATCTTAATTAAAATTCACTGCTTTACTGTTGCGTTTTTGGAACAGATTTTGGAACAAGGATTTTAGGATTAAATCAAAATCTAAAATTGAAACATGCGGTTCTCTGCGAGGTGAGTGTGATAATGCTTATCTACAGTCGCTGTCACTTTGGAGCGCAAATTAAACCTCTTTTTCTCTGCTGAGCAAGGGAAAACCTCACCTTTTCCTTGAAACTTGTGCTAGAAAATGCTGATGGTTTTGCACAAAACAGGACGTTCTTTGCCGGTTGTTGTATTTTTTTTTTTTTTTTTTTTTAGAGAGAATCCATAACCTAATGCCTCTCTACCTACAGCTGCTAACAGCATCCTAACTGAAATGGAAGCAATAAGTGACTGATTTGAATCGCTCTGCATAGCATGCATCATTCAAATAGTGCACAATGTGAGCTAAAGATAATCAGTAAAACCAACCTGATCTCACGGGAAAACGTACAAATTCTACGAGGTGGCTAAATCGTACATATTTTACGAATTGCCCAATTCGTATGAATTCATACGAATGACCTACCCCTGACCCCGCCCCTAAACCTACCCATCACGTGGGTTTAGACAAATCGTACAAATTCGTACGAGTGAGGTCGTACGAATTCGTACGAATTAGCCACCTTTTTATCATTCGTACGAATTCGTACGAATTGGTCGTGAGATAGTGTTGGTAAAACCAGTTAATTACTGACAAACATAGGCCTACAATGCACAACTGTAAAGGCCTGTTCACACCAAGAATGATAAATATAACTATAAATACTGTTCTAAGAGAATAGCAGAGTCCTCACACACCGGACGTGAGCGGCACGACACGATGCGATAAAAGGCAATAGAAACCATTATAATCGATGCTTTTTTGCAGAAGTGCCATGGAACCATTTTTGGGTTCCACAAATAACCTTTCAGTGAACAGTTAACTCTTTTCTCTTAGTATCAAACTTATTTTAATAATCTAAAGAACCTTTTTCCACTATAAATAACTTTTTGTACAGTAGAAAGATTCCATGGATGCTAAAGGTTCTTTATGGGACAATCAATGCCAATAAAGAACTATTATTTTTAAGACTGACACTGGATGCGGTGCGACGCAACACAACAACTTTTTTTATATTAAAGGGGTCATATAATGGTACATGCACTTTTACAAGTTGATTGTACTGAAATGTGTGTTGGCAGTGCCTGTACACAACCAGATACAAATCCATCCAGTGTTTTTTTTTAAAATCATCTTATACGTTTCCCCCTCTCCTAAATCAAGCCGTTCGACCGTGTGACGTCACACGGTCGGACGCCCCTCCCACAATGGTGATTGACAGACCCGTTTCAACAGAGACCTCGCCCTTGTGAGCGAGCTGTCAATCATAGCCTGCGCCAATCTGCACGTTCATTGCTGATAGCTGGAGCACTGTCTATGAGCAGAATGGCGTCTAAGCAATTGTGGTGTTCTTGGGTGTAATAACGAACACAGCAGTCATTTTGATGTTCCTAAATCCGAACCGCTGAAGACCCAGCGGCTGAGTTTGTTTTCGAAGGGAATATTCCCCACAACGTCAATGCTTTCATGTTTGCGCGAATCATTTCACCAGACTGCTTCACAAACGAGGGTCAGTATAAAGCTGGTTTTGCTAAGAAGCTGCTCCTGAAAAAAGGACCAGTACCAACTATTCGTGTTCCTGCTGCACCTCCAGAAGAAGTGAGTGAGTGTAACGTTTTATTAACTTTTATATTAATCTTTATATTAATCTTTGCAAATCGCTAGCACGCTTCACGATGAATGCGGCTGTTTACACTCAGGGTACATTACGACATGTTTTCTATGTATGACGACGTTCTCAATATAATTCATAATCCCATGTTTATAATAAACAACGCGTTATGGTTATTGTGTTACAAACGGTGTCCGCACAGAGCAGAGGGGCGGGGTGAGCAAAGCTCATTATCATTTAAAGACACATGCACTCAAACGGCGTGCTGAAAACAGAGCTGTTTTTGACCAGGTAAAATGAGTGTTTTCTTACAATACTAATGAGAATTTTTAATTAAAGTATATTACAAACTTTTAATTTAGACCCTAAAGAATCATATTAGCTTGTACAAAAATGACATTATATGAATTATTGCATTGCATTTATGCTACCTCTAAAAAGACATGAAAAGTCTTCAATCCCAGGATTTGGCATTGGAATATCCATCATTATTAATGGGATCGTTAAGGAACAAGAATCACTAAAAGCAATCAGAATTTTCCTTAACAATAGGCTACCCAAATTTAATAATTTTCTTCAAGGGATAGTCGTTCCAAACCAATACGATTTTCATTCAATTCATCTTCGTCATTTTAAACCATCAAGAGGTTTGAGTGAATAGACTTTCAATAGAGGGACAGAAATCTCACAGATTTTATTAAAAAATATCTTCATTTGTGTTTTAAAGATGAATGAAAGTCTTATGGAACAACACAAGAGTGAATAATCAATGACAAAATCTTCATGTTTGGGTCAACTACCCCTTTAAATTATTCATGATTCCCACACCAAGGTGAGTAAATGAACTATTAAAGACTGAATTAGATGACTTTCCCTTTAAAAGTTCTATGTGAACATGAACTAGTACACTTAAGAGTGCAGTCAATGGGCACCATGCGGCACAGAAAACAAACAAACTGAAATTGTTGGTGTATCAACATGATCACTGCACTCTAAACTGTTCACATCTGCTGGTACACAGAATTTCCATAATGCTTTACACCACTACTTCTATTATCAGTATGCTCCCAGAGAAACTTCTGAAATAGAGAATGAAGTTTCAAAGCTAATGGTTTCGAAATGCCGAGATCCTAGTGCAAATTTAATGAGCATGTGCTCTCTCTGTTCCATAATTGGCTGCTGTTGCAATTTTAAAACCCCACTCGCTCAACATCTCTGGAAGATCGCCATCAGTCACATTCTCTCATAAACCAAATCAGAGGCGCATGAGAGGGAGGAAAACACTCAGTAAAGCATCATCTCTGATTGAGCATAATTGTCCCTCGCCTGAGAAACAGCTTTTGACAGCAAGCTATCTGCACTACACAGCTGCGGTGCTCAAACGCTGGATTTGGCATCGAAGAAGACCCAGGGTAGAGCCAGGCGCTTTTGAGTGGTTGAAAGATATGATGGTGCACAGTCCAAAAAGTCATGATCAGTCTTACGGTCCAATTAGTGACAGACAATCACTTGTTGGTGCATTCAGAATGAAAAGCAATTAAAATCAAATGGACTTTTTGGGTTTGTGGGATATTCAAACGTTTGTTTTAATACATTTACTTTCAGTGGGAGATGGGTTTTGAAAATGCATCATCGCAAAGAAAATAAAACTAGCAATGGTCAGCCTAGTGAACACATTTGACAGTAGTATTGTGTCTATTCATCTTTAAAGGGATAGTTCACCCAAAACTGAAGATTCACTAATTATTACGTCATTCCAAATCCGTATGAGTTTATTTCTTCCATGCGAAAGCAATTTTAACACACTTTTTTATGAGAGAAGTAGCAATGTCTGATTCATGAGTGAATCATTCTTTTGAGTGGGATGTTCTCGGCCGTTCCGGTTCGCAAAACCAGTACAATCAATTCATCCACAAATTAGACTGATCCTGTTCTCAAGTTCAAAATTGACTCAATGATCTTGTTCACTGTGAATAATGGTTTAAAAATGTCTGTTCATGACACAAAGCTATTGTATGACTTCAGAAGACTTGAAATATAGTCATATGAAGCACTATTATGATTTTTTTTTTTTAATGGTGTGTTTGAATCTTTCTTGGAAGATTAAGAACCACTTCCAATTGCATTAAAACATATGACCAAATTTCTCTGTTCATGTTCTATGGAAGAAGGCATCCAACAGGTTTAGAGCAACATGAGGGTGAGTAAATGATGGCAGAACTTTCATTTGTTTGAGTGAACTGTTCCTTGAACACATTTTCAGGTTGCTCAGACACCGGGAAAACATTCTGAAGCAGAAATGAGAATTCATCTATTCTTATGCTGACTTAGCATCTGACAAATGTCGCACATCAAATGGTATTTATACTCAATCACAGCTATTCAACCCTTTCCTTCAACCACAATTCTCTAAATTCTTGTGCTGAATGCATCTTAAAAATAACATTCTATTTTCCAATACCTTTTGCACTGCAGAGGTCATGACAGGTTTCATCATTCTGGTGCACAGGTCGTAATGCAAACTAAAGCTGTTATTTCTCTGCCACTGTACCGCCTTTATTGCAGATACCTAGGTGATCATATTAAAGAGCATCAAATGCATTTAGACTCTGAAAAACAATATGGGAAGAGAAAATAAAAGGAGACTTCTTACCCTTCTGTACTCTGTCTAGGCACACCTGAGTAGAGAGAAATAAGAGGTTATACATTTGAGATTGCAAGCAGGAGACACAAAATAACCAAGAGCCTCATGGGGACAGCAGGGCTTTGATATTCTGATGAGGCTGTGGAGACGAGTCAAGAAATCAGATGTTTGTATCGACTTTGTTTGCATGAGTGAATTGGAAGCGGGAATCAATGATTACCTGTGTGGTGTCTTAATCCCTTTCATTATTAAAAGCGAAATATGAGAGTGAAGGTGGGCTATAGAAATTCAGCATTGTAATATCTGTGGCTACAAAACCACTGATCACATCTTTTTGGTCTTTAATTTTTCAGTCATATCAACTGACTATGCTGTCACATGACTGCAAAAGACTATGATAGAGCATATTAAAAGCTACCAGTGCTCAATGGCATACACTGTTAAAAAAAAATCATATAACCAGTAAGTCATGGCAGCTTATGTTTTTACATTATCATTTACAAATAATTAAAGCAATTTCAACTTTTTTTAATAAAATATTTATATGAGATTCATGAGTTACATGAGACTCAACTTTTTAAGCCAGTTTAATATAATTTAAGTTGAAATGACTTGTACAACCAAGTTGATTCTACTTAAACGTACAATATGTAATTTTTTTCGCCGCTAGGGGTTGCTAACCTCTTACAATAACAAAGGCGTATGATGACGCAACATTTGCTAAGAATTATGGATCTTGTCGTCAACGTCAAGCCGACCGATCTAATAATGTTATGGATGAGTAAATACATCGATGTTTTTATCATGACTGTGATATGAAGCAGGTCGGCATTGCTAAGAGACAGCTATCAGCTCCACACGCGACGCGAGTCCCGCGGATATAAAAGGAATATGGACATTTCATTCTACCGAACTACACGCAAGTGCAGAATTACTACTCACAGGTCGGTTTATTAGACAAATTAAACTTGTGAGGTAACGCAGCGCTGTTTCACTTGGTCTAACATTACACTATCACACTAAACTATATTTGAATGTGTTGAAATTTATGTTATTCTATGTGTTAGTTTGTCTGTATGAGACTAGCAGTAAGCTAGATCAACATTAGACTAACATACAGATCATATTCTAACATTTTATCATTGTTGAACTATATAATATTGATTCGTTTTATGTAAATGTGCTCACCTGTTTAATAAAGTACTGTAGGAGCGGTCGAAGTCTCGGACGTGGAGCTCTCGGCATCTCGAAAACGCTGCGCTAATATTGATTCTCGTTTTAGTTCTCCTTTTTTATCCAAAGTCTGGTTGCCATGGTCCATAATGTTTGAACGAAACAACAACAGCGTGCAGATAGACATTACGAACTACACAGTTGTCCACGTCTGTCGCCTTGGTTACTATCAGAGGGCTCTGGTTACTATGGCAGTACGAGCGGACACCAGGGAGAACGCGGATATGACACCATTGACAGCGACAAAACGGAAATAAAGAAACGGTCCGTGTCTTCGAATTAAATTACAAATTTCTCCTGGTTTGAAAGTTGTTGGAAACAGTCGGGATAATGTAAGCACAACAAAAAAATATATAACATAGATATAGTGATTTTTGCTCTTTTTAAAGCAAAAAAAAACTACATATTGTACCTTTAATATAAAGCAGCAACTGAACTTATGTTTATAAGTTGAAATGGGTGGACATTTTTACAGTGTGCAGTATACTTTGAAGGTAATGAATAAAACAAACACATTTAAAAAAAAAAAAAAAAAAAAAAAAAAAAAAAAAACATAATAGGTTAAAAAAAATAGCTACGGGTGAATAAAATTCCTTTACAGATATGCAGGAAATGGCCTGGACTGTTATTGTGCTCTCAAGGTCATTCAAACCAATCAGACACTGCTCTGGTCTAATGTGGGCCTGAAGCCATAATGCTGATGTTTATTGCTTTATAGACATCAGAAGAAGAAGATGAACCCAAGGCAGGGAACACATTTCTTCAATATTCTGGAGAGTACAATATATTAAATAAACTGGTTTTGTGGAGGACAATATTCCCACCTATTTGTACTGTAATAGGTAGCTGTTTGAGGGAGACATTTTTGCAGAACATTTTTAGTCTTTTCTCTGAAGACATTTTACTTAAAGATGCAGCCTTAAAAGAATGGTTAACCTAAACATGAACATGTTGACATTATTTACTCATCTTCATGTTAAACCTGCATGTTGTATTTATTACACAAAAGGAGAAAAAAAAAAGACATTCCTTTTCCATACACTCAGAAAATACCTTCTTTTTTTACCCCTAAAATGTGCATACTAGTACCTTAGAGTATGTACCTTAAGGTACTACTATGAAGCTTTTAGGGTAAATAAGGTACAAAGAAAGATTTTAAGGGTAATGCCCAAATGACAAGCTGTTGTACTCTTTTTCTGAGAGTGTAACAATAATAAACACATGTAATGTATAACCACAGAAGAAAAAGGTGAACTATTCCTTTAAGATTTTCCAAATCAAGCACCATTTTCATCTAAAACTATTCTGACAATTTCACTCTGCTGGAAGCATTAATTAGCAAAAACACATGGAAAAGAATAACAAAATAAGTCATTATTTCTTACTTCCCCTTTGTGCTTGTTTTTGTCTCTGTGCCTTTTGTTTTCACCCAGAAATCCAGCTTGCATCTGAATACCTCAGGCAGTAATCAACCTTTTTTTCTTACAAAAGCTTAGAAAGTCTGCTGTAGCTGAAATTAAAACTTGTACAAACCGCCAGTAAAGAATAAAGTCATGATTCCCTGGGATCTCTGACTGATTTAAGGAAGGGGAGACAGAGAAATGAGCCGACGTGCACTGATGAGATTTCATTTTTCCTTGATTTAACTTTGATTAAAATGCCTGGTGGTAGGTGGGCAGACTTCTAAATCTGCGACCACTGGAGCGAGTACCCATTGGGCCTTTTTTAATGAAACTTCAATTTAGAGTAGGATAATAAGATATTGCAGGGAACATTACCTGTGCTTCACACACTTGACAAGCTGATAAAGCACACCGCTTGGACTGTGTATGTCTGCAGTTTTCTACAGACAGTCCAATCACAATCCATTTATACTCAGAGAAATATATGCGAGTGATTCTTTAATTAGGACACCTTTTATATTACGTAGGATGAAGAAGAAATATAGTAGCTTCAAATATTTTATTGTGTTTGAAATGTTACAAGTACACACACACTTTATATATATACATATAAACACACACTCATAAAAGCTCAGCTCATCAGTTGATGGATGTTCAAATATTCCCATTCAAGCGGGGCCTCACTTATACAAGACAGCATAAGACAAGAATATATATCAGTATATGCTGATAAAAACAAGGCATTGTAGTGCCACAGAAAAGAAATTGCATTCAAATATGTTTTACAACAAGAGATCACAGTCATATTGGATATGGCAGCGTATTGAATCACTTGAGCGTGTCCAACAGGAGGATGAATGACTACACCACACGTGTCAACAGGAAGAGCAAGGCAGTCTGGGTAAAAGCTATAGTGTTCTGGCAGGATAAGACGCTAATCATCTCTCTCTTTCTGTCTCTGTCTCTTGCATGGAATTGTAGCGTAATTCCTGCCGAGGTGGGATAATATTGAAGGTTTCAGATGAATGGTTAAGGAGGCTGATTAAGCCATTTCATCAGCCTATTGTGTTACTGCGCTGACAGCCCCAAGAGCTTATTCCTGTGAAGCCTTGTTATTAAGTTTCTCCAGATAAGCTTAAGTGTCTGTGACTGGCATTTTGCATTATTTGCAGGGTTCACTGTTCTGATGAGTGGCTGTAACGCTTTGGGTCGCTGTGTCATTACAGTTACCGTCGGTGTATAAATGAGTGAGTGAATGGGTGAATGTGAGGCTATATGTAAAGCGCTTTGGTGGCCATAGGTCTGTGAAAGCGCTATATAAATGCAGTCCATTTACTCGATGTCTGTCCGTCTAAAATTACTTTTATATTTTTAATGCCTCCTCTGATGAAACATTAAAATTAAACTGGTTACTTACAGGTCGATTGCTGGTGGATTCAATATGGTTGCACCTCTCCATCGTGTAATAGCGGTTTCTGCATCATATTATGACCGGCTCATAAAGCAATGCTGAAATAAAACAAACAGTTATATGTATATCACTTTTGTCAGTAGTATTTTAAAATAAATAAATAAATCTAATATATAGTTAATGCCAAACGCAATCCCAACTAGAGGAAACTTTTTTTATAATTTAAATGATCCCATCATTTGTAAACGAAATCGCTTTTTTTCTAAATAATCATATATATATATATATATAGGCTATATATATGATTATTTAGAAAAAAGCTATATTCATTTCAAACAATAATAAGGATGCATTAAATTGATCAAAAGTGACAGTAAAGACATTAATAATGTTACAAGTAAGATGTTCTGTCAAACATATAACAATAGTCCTGAATAATGTATTGGTTATTTTAAGTAGCACATCTGTTTTCAACATTGATAATAATAAGAAAGTTTCTTAGAATGATTTTTGAAGGATCATGTGACACTAAAAACTGGAGTAATGGCTCATTTATTACATTTAAAATGTATTCAAATAGAATTTTATCTATCAAATAAATGCAGCCTTGGTGAGGATAAAAGACTTTCAAAAACATAAAAAAAAAAAATCTTACCATCTCCAAACTTGTGAACAGGAGTGTAAATGATGTTTATTATGATTGATTGACTAACCTTTTCAAATATTAAACAGCCCCACGAATTTGCTGAATACCAAATACTAGGAGCTGATATGTAAACGTAGGCGGTCATATGTAAATCTGCTCATGGGTGTGACATCAATCCCCATTTTTGCTGCATAAATCTCCATAAATAGTTTCTGTGGACTAAGAGAAAGCTTTGCTTTATGAATGTCAGAGCATGTCTACATGGTACATCAAACTTTTTATTTCAAAAGAGCCAGAAAAATCCTGTTTTCCAAGATATGTCTGCTCTATTGGATTGAATCTGCTTATATAAAAGAAATATCTGAACCTGACATTAAAGATGATGATGAAAAAAATGAAGCACCAGGGATCGCTGCTGGTGTCACTTCTTTCGTGAGCAGTGATGCACGTACACACACACACACACACCAATGCCAAAATGTGGCACAGCTTCAAATTGAGGATATGAGACTTTTTTGAGGACAAGCTGGCTTTGATAGGAAACATCCCACAGATGAAATCACAGGGAGAAAGATTGCAGCCTCTGCCAGCATATCTGTGCTTTAGAAGTGAAAATAGAGCAGCACGGATTGATTATTTTAAAAAGAAGGAGAGATAAAGATGTAAATTAACTTTGAACATGTTCGTACACACTAACAGAGAGGAACACAGATCTTTTTGGCTTGCCTCCCCAGTCTCTGGCAAAATATAGGACAAGCACAGAGCATGCTCAGTACTTTACTTAAAAATTTGTTTAGAATTTTGTTATATTTAATGCATTGCCTCAGTTTTGGTTAAGTCCCTAATGCAAGCTGAAAATTAATGCTGCCATTCAAATGTTTTTCTATTCAGGTCAAATTGAAGAACGATTCACTCACAGCCCAAATTCAACCACGAAATATAGATCATTTTTGCTCCTTGCCTTTGTCGCTGTCCAACTCCCATTCGGATCGGACATCAGAATGAATAGTGACAGTCTCATACAGAAAGACACAACCAACACACATAGCAGCTCACATAGACAGAGTGAAGCTTTAAATTCCCAAATCAATACAACATTCAGTGCGCTGAGAAGGAACATATATATTTAATGATAGGAACCCATTATGCTGAAGACTAGAGGCTGTTTTAACTGTGTAAGCACACTGTAATTTGTCAGTTGTTAAATGTAACCCTGGGGGCGGGGGGGTTGCTTACTTACTTACAATGAAGTATCCAGTATCCAAGACAATTTATTTATTTTAGAATCTTACCTGTACAGTATATTATCTTAAAAAATTGGTAAAGATTGTCAAAATAATCCAGTACAATGTACAAAACAATCTGCCTAGCAACAAGACGAACACTGCATTCTATTGATACTAATAATGATGATAATGACATGAAGATTAGAAAATATTGGGGAATACTGGATGATGATTCCAGAGACTTGTTTTATAATAATTAATAAAGAATGATCATGCTAAATGAAATGAAAGCAATTGTGACAATTCATTGGCGTCTAATGAACATGTCCCCTCTTTGATGCACCCCTTGCCTTTAGTGAAAGAGTGTTAATTGATTACAGCACTCAGGTGGGTTTTTGTGTGAATTGTGTTGACTTTCTCTTGTCCAGGGTTCACGAGGCAGAAACTCAATCTAACATCCTGGCCCATAGACATCTGTCTGAGGATACAAGCTGGCAGGAAGCCAAATATAATGCTGATTAGAGCCTGTGGATGTGCAGAAGTGATTTCTAATAGCTGTCAGCATCCATTTTTCAACAGAAGGCAACATGCTGTCAGTCATAGACAGCAGGATAGTTGGCAATGAGCTTGAACAGCTTGATTCTTATGGAAGTAAAATAATGACAAATGTTTTTGAAACAAAAAAGCTTGCTGAATTGCACTACTTGAAAAAATATGCATTGCATTAAAGGGTAACTCTCGCCAAAATGCAACCTAGGGTCTTTTTGTTAATCTACCCGAGGCAAACTTTCGTTTAAAAGCATAATTAGAATGGAAACGCCACTTTTAAGTTTGACCGTATTTTCGTTTTCGGTCAAATTGCCTTTTGAATGGGAGTGCTTGGGGCACTTCTATGATAGCATCAGAAATCGCTATTTTTAAAACACTAAGAAGGCTCGACACAACATGAAACTTTGCTCGAAGTATCACCAGGGGTTCTACACATGAACTCGAGCATTGAGAACATTGTTTGTGTACAAAGAGTTTACTAAAAAAGAAAGATTTTGAACAACTCACTGTAGCATCCGCCGGCACTTTGACAGTCAAAAATAGTCAATCTCCGAATGTGAATGAACTGACTCTGAATTTTAGTATTGCTTCTTATATGAGCATCCTTTTTCAAATACAAGGTCAATATTGATTTTCACTAACGACAAAACAACAAATTATCCGTGAATTTATATGAAACTAAGCTTTGGGGCTTTCTATCTTTACTCTCCTCCCTGTTATGTTCCATTCGGAGATCGACTATTTTTGACTGTCAAAACGGCCAATATCTCCCGTGACCGAGATTATGTTATTCCCCGATGCTGATGTACAGATCAAACGTTAAACCTGAGGTTGTAGATATTTCTCTCGGTTGTTTAGTTTTCTTAACTTTATATTGCGAAGCTGCTGCAGAACTGGGGATTCCCTCAATACTCACTCTCCAGGATTCCCCTGCGGTCAGGACACTTAAAGTAACTCAATGGACAAAATACAGTGATGATATAAAAGCCCAAACTCCCACCTTATTGGGGATGTAGGCTATATTAATACAGGCAAGCAGATGGACCAGAATATGAACGTAACGCGCAAAGTTACTGGCATAAATTGGATCGTGTTGGATATTCGCACATTTAGGGACCGTCTCTAAAGTTACATACGACATTGGTACACACGTTTCTAACTTCAATAGCATTTGAAGAGAATGGCTTGCAGTCATAAAACCAACTATTGAACCATGTTGAATTTCAGCCCATAAAAATGCAAGCCCTAAAAATACAATGCATTAAAATGCAAGCAGGGTTGATGCAATGCATATTTTTTTCAAATAGTGCAATTCAACAAGCTTTTTTTGTTTCAAAAACATTTGTCATTATTACCTCCATAGATTCTTGGCTATTTGTTCAATCTAAAGTAATCAGGGTCATAAATTAACTTTGTGCCACACCTGTTTGTGAACTGAGAAAATGTTCCTGTAAAATGTCTCCAAAAATATGTCAATGTCAATGAGATTTTGTAGTCGCAGTCGCAGCGTCATAGTACAACTTGATGCAGTTTACAGTCTGTGAAACTATATCTCTCACAAAAAATGAAGATGAAGTGATTTCATTCCTCAAATTTTCATTTTGGTTGCTTAATACGAGGAATATTCCTATTGTGTCATCAATTGGACTTCTGGACAGAACAAAGGCTTTGTTGTTAGATGACGCGGGTCACAACATTTAGCAGGCAAATTGTACATCTTTGATTTAAAATGCTCATGTTGAGTCAACAGTTCCAGACAAGTTCTTACTGTTCAATTCTAATTTGATCATGTATTATGCTGCAATTCCTTAAGTTACTGACCAAATGGTTTTATTTAGTTGCTTAAACCAATTTAGCATTTTAACTTAGGGATTGACCTTGAATGTAATTCTGCAAATTGCCATGTCTATGTAAATTCATCTGGCAGTTCTATTCGATTTTTATTTCAGGTTAAAGGTGCACTATTGTTCAAAAGTTTGGGGTTAGAAAGATTTTTTTTTTCCTTGAAAGAAAGGAATATACTTTTATTCAGCAAGGATGCATTAAATTGATCAATAGTGACAGTAAAGACATTTATAATGTAACAAAATATTTCTTCATTATAAGAAATGCTGTTCTTTTGAACTTTCTATTCAAAGAATAAAAAACAAATTAAAAAAAGAATCCACAGAAGTATTAAGCAGCACAAGTGTTTTCAACAATGATAATAATAATAATATTAATAATAATAATAAAAACTTCTTGAGCACCAAGAATGATTTCTGAAGGATCTGATTTCTGAGACACTGAAGACTGGAAATTCAGTTTTGCCATCACATGAATAAATTTCAAAATATATTCAAAGACAAAAAAATTCCATCTGAGATTAAATGCTGAAGAGAAGAAAATGGAAACACTCAACAACAAGAAAATACTACAAAGATACAGTATAAATGTAAGGTGCTGCTATATTGAGAATGCAAGTGCCCTGCAAAACAACTTCCTAGTGCATGTGCAGCTCCCTCAGCATGTTTCTCACCGGGAAGCGGAACAGAGCTGACAGGACCTGCAAGGTACATCTGAGGCGATCAGTGTTTCTCTGGTGAAACAAATGCCGAGACAGCTGTTCCAGCTGGCTGAGTAAAGCTGACCTCAGACACAGCACTCCGGAGGTGAATCTGTGGAAAGGTATCAGAGATTCAATGTGTTTGAAGCTAGAGCCAGCAGCAGAGCGTTTGTGATCCAGCCCTGTCTGTAGACAATTGTGTGATGTGGTAAAGTGGTCCTGACTCAGAGAATAAGCCGACAGCGGATAAACAAAGCAATGTGAGTTAGTCAATGTAACATTCAGATACAAATCCCCACAACAATGTAGCTGCACTTTAAAAGACACACAAAATGAGGCAACAGACTACAGTTGTCCTTGGAAAACCTTTTTTTTTTAAATCACACATTCCTTAAAGGGATAGTTCACCTAATAATGAAAATCCTGTCATCATTTACTCACCCTCATGTTGTTACAAACATGTATGACTTTCTTTCTTCTGTGAGACACAATTTTTTTGTGAGACACAATTTTTTTATTCTTATCAATTTGAAGAATAGGGTCCAAAAAAAAAAAAAAACATGTCTAAGACCATTTCTAAGGGCCATGATGGAGAATTCAATCCTGACAGCTCTAATTTCACACACACATTACAAAGAAAATAAATAAAATAAAATATGTGACAAAGTATTGGATCAGAGCATTAGGTCTTGCAGTGTAAATGCAGCCAATGATCTGTGAGAATAGGGAGAGCTTTATTTAGACATTCTAGACAGTGCAGAAGGCTAAGCGACCATGTAAAAAAATCCAGGTAAACATTTGTTAATGAATTCCTCCTACACTTTTAGGATTGTGCAAGAAGAAATAGAAACAGGTTCGAATGTCAGGAACTGCTTCTATTCGGTTTATATACTCCAGTCTTCAGTCACATGATTCTTCAGAAATCATTCTAATGCTGATTTGCTGCTCAAGAAACATTTCTTATTATTATAAATGTTGAAAACAGTTGTTCTGCTTCATATTTTTGTGGAAGCCATGATATATTTTATTTTTCAGGATTCTTTGATGAATAGAAAGTTCAAATGAACAGCATTTATTTGCATTTATTAAATAGAAATCTTTTGTAACATTATAAATGTCTTCAATGTCAGTTGATCAATTTAATGCATCCTTGATTATTAAAAGTACATTTCTCTCTCTTTTAAATCTTACCACAAATGTTTGAATGGTATAATTTTTCCCACAATACTGTTAAAGGAGAACTCCGGTCAATTTTTTTGTAAATTTGGAGTGCTGTCAGTACAGAGAACAACGACAAAAATCGGTATTGCCTACACCGTGTTATCCTCTTTTTAAAATTTGCACCCTGTTGACTTCAATGACTTTTAGCCTCTTAACATCCTTGATGTGTCATTACAAGTGCCCAGCCATGTGAGTGATTCCTTCAGAGTGAACGCGGTGAATCTGACTGCAGTAGATGTGAAAGATATGAATAAAAATGAAGTTAATTCGGCCAGCGCACATACCTGTATTTATTTCCTGTTTTCGGTAAGTCCATAGAAGTCGATTGTCGAGTTCACGCGCGTGATCATAGGTAGCTAAGCAACAGTGGAGAACTCGACAATCGACTACTGTGGACTTCGACCGAAAACAGGAAATAAATACAGGTATGAGTGCTGGCCGAATTAACTTCATTTTTATTCATATCTTTCACATCTACTGCAGTCAGATTCACCCGTGTTCACTCTGAAGGAAAATATATATTTGCACTACCGTTCAAATGATTAGGGTTGGTAATATTTTAAAAATATTTTAGACAAATTATTATACATTTAAAATAACTGTTTTATATTCTAATATTTTAAGATGTAATTAAATCCTGTGATAGAAAAGCAGAATTTTCAGCAGCCATCATTTCAATATGTTAATTTGGTGTTTAAGAAGCATCTTATTATCAATGTTGAAAACAGTTGTGCTGATTAATATTCATATTTATTTGGAAACCATGATACATCTTATATAGGATTCTTTGATGAATAGAAAGTTTAAAAGATTTTTTTGGAAACATGTAAAATATAAAAGTATTTTGACCAAATGAATGCTTCCTTGCTAAATAAAAAATATTAATTTATTTAAAACAATCTTATGACCCCAAACTTTTAAACAGTATCATATCTTGATTGTTGAGAAACTCACATTAAAAAAAGAATAAAAGTCTTGTTGAGAGCGACAGGACAGACTGTCCTGTTGAGCAAAGAAGAAACTGCCAAATAATTTCCAGTAAGCAGACAAGAGCAGTAATATTTTTGGGGTTAACATCTGTCTGGTACAGCGAGACAACCTATAAAACGTCCTTGTTCTAGTCCTGGGACTATAAGCATTAATGACGACTCCATCTAATGTCAATGAAATAACAAGATGGTTCTATTGGAGTGTGTTTAAAAGAAAACTCTCTCTCAAAAATCTGTGCTTTGGGTCAGGAGCTGACAACATGCCTGGTTGTAATGCCATTGTGGCTCTTAGGAGCAGCTGTTCAATGGTGAGTAATTTGGCAGCAGGTTGGATTTTGTTTCTTGGAGATAACAACAGGCTGTGAAGATGATTACGGGGCACCGACTGAAACCGCCGCTACACGCTGACAGTCCTGTGGGTTTTTACTTGAGGTGCAAACTCTCAGAGCAGAATGGAGTGCTCAGAAAAGCTTCAATACCACTGACGGGAAAATAAAAGCGAGGTAGATTCCTAGAAAATTTTGAGCTGCAGGGAGGTTAGAAATGTTTTACAGTGTGCATTAAAGCAGGAAACAGAGCTTGAGACCAGAATACAGCTATTTTTTTTACTTGAAGAAAGCAAACCCATAGCAATCAGAACGCCCTAGCAACGTCCTAGCAATGTGCTTAAATGACTCGGAAAATCATTGTAACCACATAGCAGCACCGTTGTATACCCACAACAACCTAGACTTGTGGCGATGAGCTTTGAAGGGTAAAATAATGTCACTGAAAGGACAGGAAAGGAATGTGTAACAGTTCATTATTTCAAGTCATTTTAACTTACAAACGATTCAAAACTGTAACAAAAATTGGCAGTGATTAAGACCTCTGCCTGGTGAGGAAGGAAATCAATTTCTTGGAAAAGGATTTCATAGTGCCTTTCCATGAAAATGGCAACAAATAAAATCATGCTCAAACAGAGTTTATTTATTTGTTTTTAATTTATAATAGGTTTCAGAAGTTCAGAATGACTATATATTGGTTTAATATATTTATATGATTATAATGATAATAAAATGGACTTTGGAATATTACTGCAGTGCATTCACATTTCTATGGTTTCATATTTCACTTTTTAATTTAATGAACTTATAATAAGAAAAAAAAATGTATAGGACACATAGTGGATTCAAAAGCTTTAAAGTGTTAGTTCACCCAAAAATGTAAATTCTGTCAGTACTCACCCTCATGTTGTTCCAACCCCGTAAGACCTTCGTTCATCTTCGGAACACAAATTAAGATATTTTTGATGAAATCTGAGAGCTGGCTCACTCCTCCATAGGCTTCTAAGGGATTGAAACTTGCTGGCCCAGAAAAGTTATTAAAGAGATCTGGGCCTCGAGTTAGTTCACGTAGTGTTTTAGCGCAGCGCGTCTGTGTTGTACGTCACAAGCATCACACACATGACCAGCGTCGGCCAATAGTGAGCCTACGTGGTGATGTGCAACACAGACGCGCTGCGCTAAAACAGATCTAACTCGAGGCCCAGAGAGAAGGAAATGAAAAGTGGAATAAAGTCGTTATTTTTGTATTTTTTTGCGCACAAAAAGTATTCTCGTCGCTTGATAAACTTAAGATTGAGCTAGGGATGTTAACCGATGACCGTTTGACCGATGGTTGACCGTATCAACGTTAACCGGTCAAAGTTGTCGGTAGTCGGTTAAAAAAAAAAAAAAAGTGATCTCTAAATTGGGCTATTATAGACAGTGGACTTTACTACAGTTAGCCATCTCATTCCAAGATCTTTTTGTGTGAAGTGAACAAATCCCTCACACTGAATTTTTTCATAACTCACCTGTTTCTATTTAATAAACCAATAAAAACATTTGGCGCGAGGTCACAGCGTTTGGGTTCGCGCGCTCACAAGGTTTGCGAAAAGTAAAGGCTACAGGCTAACACTCGAGGTTAGAGCCAGGGCAGATGACAGGATGAAGCGTGCAAAGAAGTGTGTGGGACCATTTCACCAAAAAGAATGACAGATGTAAGTTGCAACTTGTGTGATACAGTGCTTAAATACAGTAGTAACACATCATCTATGATGTAGGCTATCACCTTAAAACGCGACACCCGCAAGCCTCTTTGGGTGAGAAAAGGTAGCCAAAGCGGGAGGCAGAGCGGCAGAGAGATGCGACAGAGTTGCGAAATTGCAGGCACGATATTGTACAATATTGGGAAAATATTAGATATTGGGAAAAAATTAGCCTACATTTCGATATTTTTTTCCCAACGATATAGCCTATATTGCGAGCCATGATCAATCCACGCTAAAGTCAATAATTACCATTCCATGATATTAATAATTCCACTAATAAGCAAGCTTCATTACAAGTGACAAAAAGGTCACTTAATATTTTATTCCAAAATTAGAACATATTTCTGTCAGAATTCGGTGAACGTTCTACGCAATCCAACGTGGCGGCGCTCTTAACAGATGTTTGTTTGTTCATTCCTCAAAATAAGTAAAAAAAAAAATATGATTCTCTCTCTCTCTCTCTGTTTTCGGTGCTGGTGCAGTGACGCGTTCATAAACGGCACCTAAAAGCTGTCACAAAGAACCAGCAAAAGTAATGATTATGAATATGTAAAATATTGCGATGAGGCATTTTAATTATCTATTAATAGTGTTTTCTGTGTCGGCTGCAAAGATGAAATCTGACTCGATCTTCGCAGTAGTGAACGCGCCGGAGAGAAATACACATTTCACGGATTAAATCGTTTTATTTTGTTTTGAATGGTTCTGTTTAAAAGTAGAGATGACTGTTAGCTCCAGTTCAGGCGCTGACGCCTCCGTGTCGTCGTGATATCTATCTGCTATATTTACTTTTATTTATTAAATCGAGAAAATTGGATAATGAAACGCTGATTAAAATTAAGAAACAATTAATACAAAACGAAATTCGTTTTAAAGAAAGGCTTTGTGCTTTCTGTTTGAGGTCTCTGTGAAAGTTTTAAAGCAGTCTTTTAGAGCCGCTTTGAGCGGTCGCGTCCGTAATGAACTGTCACGTAACAGTGTTTTTTCCTCATAAATGCGAACACGAAAAATAAAAGACAAAAAACTTTTTAAAAAAGACAACCATCCACAACTTTATAACACTCCAGTCAACATCCTCCTTTTTGTAGACGAAATAGTCCCAAATAGCTGATTTTGACTTTCTTTTTAGTACGAAATATCATTCTCTTAATACACCATGGGTGCTACTACCCTTCACATTCCGGCGATGTGACTATTGCTCATGCGCACAGCCCTATATTTTAAACTAATCGGTTAACCAGTTTCAACCGGCTAATGAGGCTTGGTGGTCGGTCAAGAAAATGTTTAGTTTTCGCCATCCCTAGATTGAGCCACTGTAGTCACTTGGACTATATTAACGATGTCTTTAATAACTTTTCTGGGCCAGCAAGTTTCAATCCCTTAGAAGCCTATGGAGGAGTGAGACAGCTCTCAGATTTCATCAAAAATATCTTAATTTGTGTTCCGAAGATGAACGAAGGTCTTACGGGGTTGGAACAACATGAGGGTGAGTAAATACTGACAGAATTTTCATTTTTGGGTGAACTAACCCTTTAAACAAAGCCACACACATTATGTGCTTTTCTACATGATCAACTCTATTATATGTGCTGAAGCCATAGAGACACACAGCACTAATAAAAACCCACTGTCACACATTTAACAACACTGATTTAAACATCTTTACACTTCCTCACATCCTGGCCTCTAATACGTGTCCCGATACACTGAACTCTCTTGAACAAGTGATCAATACCCGAAAGGAAAGAGATTGATTTCTTCCCTGCTCTCATCCATCAGTGTCTCTAAAATGAATACATCCATCTGTAAGCATATTGCTTATCGACCCTGGGTAAACAGAGATACAAAGCAAATGCACAATTATCAAGATGCATTGCGATGCTGTATGAGACCATTTGTCATTTGACAGTTGATCTGTCTGAAGAATTTGGGCTACTTGGCTTGATCAGAATATGAAGGACGTCCCCATGTCCAGCTGATTTAAAAAGATCTTGGTCTAACTAGTGTATGTGTTTCTGTGCAATTCACTAATAATAACTCAATAACACTACAGTTGTTAAAGAAGTCTCTTATGCTCACTAAGGCAGCATTTATCCGAAAAATACAGCAAATATCATATTTGAAAATATATTACAATTCAAAACTGTTTTCTATTTTAATATTTTATCAGCAGCCATTTCTCCAGTCTTCAGTGCCACATTATCCTTCAGAAATAATTTTAATATCCTGATTTGGTGCTCCAAAAAAACTTTTTGTGGAAACAGTGAGTGATATATACAGTGCTGATCAGAATTATTTGCCCCCTTGGTAAATACGATCAAAGATGGCTGTAAAAATCTGCATTGTTAATCCTTTTGATATTTTATTAAAAAAAATATTTTCTCCAAAACACATTGGGAACAATTATTTGCCCTCTTTTATTAAATACTTTTTGCAACCTCCTTTTTTCCAAGATACCAGCTCTGAGTCTTCTCCTATAATGCCTGATGAGTTTGGAAAACACCTCCAATGGAGGGACTGAAAGCTCTTCATCAAAAAGATCTGCATTTGTGCCCCGAAGAAGAACCAAGGCTTAGGGGTTTGGAACGACATAAGGGTGAGTTATTAATGACATAATTGTTATTTTTGGGTGAACTAACCCTTTAAATGTAATGTTTGTAGCATATTTTACCAAAGTCACCTATAAACTAACTGCCTCTTAATTCATCATTATACAGACTACATGCAATTTTTGTCCATCCTCAATGAGCAACAAAGCTGCTTTTTATACCAATTCAGTATTTTTGTCTTTGATGTGAATAAATCTATCAATCAAGTAATCATAGCCTTATTTAGATTTATTTATCTGTTGATCAATATACCATTACATTTATTCATTTAACAGACAGTTTTATCCAATGCAACAAGACAGTTAAAAATCTTATTAAAAGTAATGGCTTCCAAAGCAAGCCTCTTCTTAATTAAATATATTAATATTTAATTTATGCATTATTTCTACAGTCTCTTGTAGGATGTATGACAAATGTTATGCAGGATAAGGTCTTGCAAATGCACTCGGCTCTATTTTAAGTTCCCAGAGCTGTAAATTATGCAGAGACTGGATTGTAGCGGATGTGTTGATATCCTCCTCTCACATCTCTGACACACGGTACAGTCAGGGCTAGCATAACAACGGGATGATAAATGTGAGAAGCTTAGTCACCAAATGAACTTCATACTCTGCTCAAGTTTGGAGGACGATCACAACTTTATTGTGCTTTCAATCGAACATCCCACTCCCACATCTCACAAATTTAGACATTTCAGACTTTTGCTGGACAACATTAATTCATTCATTCATTCATTTTGTGTAGTCACAAAAAGGCTTTTCACACTGCGCTTTACCCCAGGCTGGACAAGGTTATCATGATTCTAAACGCCATTCCGTTTTTATCCCAGGGGTAAAGGAACATTTCACACTTGTAATTTAGAAGCGGGGTTAGCAACACTTTTTCTGGTTATGAAACCTACTCGGAAGCATGCAGGGATAGGACCACTTTCGTATTATTAACCCCATATTGCAGTGCCAAACTTGAACAGTGTGCCGAACACGTCCTGAAAAGTAATACCAAAACATTTCAAATCACTCCCTTGTTGCTGGCTGCAGCATGGGTCATAAACTCCGCCCTCTCCATGTAATCGGATGGAACATGTGCCCAAACTAAAAAAATCCAATTACTAATCCAATCAAAATCATTTTTCCCAAAGATGGTTTCTGTCATATTAGTTAGTTCTTATCATACTGACATATGTTCAAGTGTTTGTTTTTCCAATAAGTTTGGTTTTAGTTAGTTATTTGAGGCTATATAAATTGGGTGTATAACGTTATTGCGATTGAAACTGTGGGAGTGTGGGAGGGATGATACACCTCAGAATCACTACTGCGCACTCAGGCTCCAAATTACGAAATCGGCACGTCAACGACGGCCATTTCTTCTACTACAGTGGCTTCATTTTTCTACAGTGGAATGCACGAGATATATATTTTTTTTTTACGGTCTATGGAACAGTGTGAAATCAAACGATGCAGTGTAAGAATGTTACGACTGGATTCTTAGCAACTGATAACCAATATCGTGCCTCACAGTCACAGCACGTTGTATAAAAAGTAGTTTCAGCATTTGAGGGGAACATTTTTAAAATGGTGACAGAAAACGCAACAATTGAAGTGAAGAAGAGACTGTTTCATAAATTTATAGTGTGAAAAGTCCATTCAGGATAAACTTAGATAGGATATGGGTAGGATAGGATAGGATATAAAATAAATAGGATATGATGATGCCCTATGCTAGAGTCATTATGGAAGCATACATGTGCCATTTGTCCAATCAGTGACACTGGCACTGCAAATAAGAACGTTAAAGTCGACATGAAATCAAAATTGACCCTATTTACTTTGTTAGCGCATATTACTAGTCTTGTGGTGAACAATTAATCCGTGCAAGTTAATACACCGAAAAAAATTGTTTGCCGTGGTAATCTTTAATCAAAATCTGAAAAGTTACTTCCGGTCTGGAATGGCGTTCCTTTTCTGATGACGTCAGTTGGACGGCTTGGGTTGAAATCGCTTAACCAAAAAGTAAAACCTTGCCTTCTGTTCAATATTCCATTTCACTTGGAAATACGTCACAACAATGGTTAAAAGTCGTTTGCAACTTCCGGTTCACAGGGACTTTAACCCAGGTTGACAGTGTGAAACAGCAGCTTATGAATACCCTGGATTAATTGTTAACCTCGGGTAAATTATGAGAAATGTAAAACATGAGGCAAGGTAGCAGGATTCTATTTACCTGGCGTTTAGAATGACCCAGGGTTCACTATTTCAAGTGTTACCTATCACATACCTTCTGGTCTTGCAGAATGACTACAAAAACACTTCCAAGTAGCACCAAGGCAGATTGCCTGTTAAGATTCATGCCTGTTGGAATTGAGGATGTGATAAAAAATGGAAAAGGAAATGAAAACATCCTAAATGCACCCCACATTATTGCTTGTTCCATCGGAAATGCATCTGTCATGAAGTGCATTTTATCAGAAGTATTCATGGAGTTCAAAATGAATATTTCAGAGAACAAGATGCCTGTTTGACACAGCACAAGAAACCTGAGCAGAAATAAACTTGCTGAGAATATGCATTGATGCACTGATGTTTGGTTATGGATCGCTCAGGTCTTTCAAACGCCAGTAAAACACCTTCATAAAAGCCTCGTACCACGGTACAGCTGTCAGATCATGCAAACCCATTTACCTAGCCGCTTGTTCCCGCAAGGAATACTAGCTTTTTTTACACATTTGAATGCCTCAGTAGAAGTGCATGAAATTACACTTCAAATTGGCACGCGTTTTCTCTCCCTACAGGGAAGGATGCATTCCCACTTCTTGGAACATTAATCAACTGGAAATTGAGACAGCGGTTGAACACATTACGGCTGTCAGAGAGCTGAAGACAATGTAGAACTTCCACTGCCTCAAACGAAACCAGAGGGTCTCCGGTATCACGCAGTTCATTAACATTTCATACAGAGAACACAACACAACAGCCCTCTGGAGTGAGACTTTCTTTATTTACACAGACTCTGGCTGCAAGCAGAAGCGGTCAGGAAGGATAATCACACTTTTCTGAACCCGTAACACAGAGGGTTCTATTTCCTAGTGCGTTAACAGAGCCGAAGCAAAACTGCAACAGATGACCTCAAATCTAGTTTGTCTCATAGCATCCTTCAAAGAAACATCTCTTCAAAACAAACCGCCATCATTATCATCAAGAAAGAGCTGTAACAAAACTGTTTGGTTACCAACATTCTTTCAAACATCTTTCTTTATTCCACACAATAAAAAGTCATACAGGTTTGGAACAACATTGCAGGTGACAATGATTTTTGAGTGAACTATTCCTTGGATTATTCCTAACCGGTGCATATTCTTGAAAAGAGATGATGGTTACGTAATCATACATTTAAATCAGAAGCGCCTCAACATAACTAGATAATATGGTCCCCAGGGATTTTTTGTATTCTTGTTTGCATTTTCCCACAATATTCAGACATTTTTATATCAAGGGAAGTAAAATTGAAGGTAAAATTACAAATTGAAGTGGCCTGTTTGCCTGGGAATTAGTTCACAGCTTCACACAAGCATCTAATTCCCATTTATATTCATGTTTCACAGCATTTTCTAAATTAAATATCACACTTTTGTATGGAATACATTTAACTGCACTTACAACTCAACAAAAATCAACAGTAATGAATTCTGATATGTCTCACATACTGTTATTTTAGAGTTCTCTCTAAATTGTGCTTAAGATATGCCACAGAGGGCCACAGAAACAGATTGATTACATGGACAGGGTCACTGAAGTCTGAATCCAAGTTTGCTGGTGCTGTAAATCAACACGATTAGTGCTTTCTTTAACTACTGAAACAACACTTACTTTGAACAGAAACAAGCACAAAGGCATACGCGTTTGATAACAGGCATTCTGCTTCTCTACATACACTGAACAAAATTATAAACGCAACACTTTTGTTTTTGCCCCCATTTTTCATGAGCTGAACTTAAAGATCTAAGACTTTTTCTGTGTACACAAAAGGCCTATTTCTCTCAAATATTGTTCACAAATCTGTCTAAATCTGTGTTAGTGAGCACTTCTCCTTTGCCGAGATAATCTATCCACCTCATAGGTGTATTTAATGTATTGTAATCAGGGTTCGTACAGATACTGTAAAAAGAAATTCCATGACTTTCAAGGACTTTTCAAGCACTACTTTTTTTGGTTTTCAAGGACTACAATACTTCTACATCAAAGGACTACATCTCACTTATCACTTATGGATTTTTAAAACTCAAATTACCGATATAAGGTATCCAAAATACAACGTATTTAATAATATATATTAAATACAAAGTTTATAATGGCTATTATTTTTCAATAAATAATATTTCATATTATAATGTTACCGTACTTTGTATTATCAGACAGGCTGCAGTGTTAATTTTGCGTTTTTTCGAAAAAACATATTGTATTTTAAGTAAGTAAAGCACTTTTTAAGTACCTCTTCATAAATATTGCTGTTTTCAAGGGTTTTCCAGGACTTAAATGTCAAAAAGTCAAATTCAAGTACTTCAAGCACCTTGTGCGAACCCTGTTTAATTCAATTTAATGAATCCTGGCTGAATAGAAGTATTATTTTCTTAAAAAAAAAAAAAAAATCTTACTCACCCAAAACTTTTGAATGGTAGTATGTATTTATATTAGGTGTAATTTTCCTAATTAAAAAATGTCTTGTCTAGAACCCTGTAGCATAACATGAGCCAAAAATCCATTTTCTATTCCTATAATAATATTTACATCTGGGAAAATGCGAACATGATTGAGGATCGGTCCTTTTGGAAAGAAGGAATAAAACAACAGATTAAACAGCGGCTCGATTTCCAACCAGCTGAACATGAAGTCACACTCGATTACTATTAAATCAATACATCTGAGCCGCTGGTGGCTTGTCTTTGCTGTAAGGTAATTATACTTTAATTCAAGTCACATTTTACACTCCAGCTTGATCCTATTAAAGAGTGAGATGGCAATGGCCTTTGCTCGCTAAACTACTAATCTGCATCTACGCCTGCCACCTGATGTTTCGCGTAAAGTCTAAATCGCAATAAACCTCCGGGCCTTCAAGTCCACACAACGACAGAAAGGCAGGTTCAAACGGTGTTCTGTTACGTTACACACATGATAGGCTGAAATTAATTTCATCATAACTGTAATGAGAGCACTGAACATTGAAGCGGAGAATGAGGAGTAATCGCTATTAAATACAGTAGCTGTGTTAATCAAAATATGTGTCTTTATTGGTGGAAAAATTAGCCGACTAGTTTAATGAGTTTTTAAAATATTGCAAAATATTGGATGTGTCATTCCTGTGGCATCCTATACAGTTTTGCAGTGCACTGTTGGTGCTCTAAAAAAAAGAGCATATCTTTATTGAGAATCATTGCTCAGTGACCTTTTCCACATACTGTCCTTGGGGAAGGAAAGAATTGAAAATGCATTCCACACATCATACTAAATTTATGCAAGATCTCCGTCTACTTTGACCCATTTACCGTGGCACTTCTTGAGCCTTCTGCCTCACGGTTATCTGCAGATGTTAATATTTGATGTATGTGTGTGGTCAGAAGGACCAAGGTGAACCTCAAAACTGCTGAGGCTGACAAGTGTTATAAAAGAAGCTGTTAATTTTTCATCCCTGGGTTTTTGCATGGTAATAATGATTGGAGGGGTTTGCATGAAAATGTTAAAGCAGAACTAAAAATAATCAATCCTTTCTGAGACATCGCAATAAGAAAAAAAGAAAAAAAATCAGCTCATTTTAACAAAATGTTGCAGTTTGTCTGTCTCTATAGTCTTTCTCCCAGTATTACCTCCAATTACAGCACAACACCTCCTCTTCTAACGTCTCTTGCTGTGTCAACACGTTTTTTACGCCAAATTACACCTACCACCCAACCAATTTATATTTAGTCAGTGAAGACATTTCAGTGTACTTATTTGTTTATTTACTTGTCGGTTTGACAGCCTCTCCAAATGATTTTAAAGAAATGTTCTCATAAAACTGGTATTTATGCAGCAAATGCACAGAGCAATATGAGCTAATGGAGTGTGTCGGTGGGTAAGGTCATGAATGCCAGATGGCTGGAGAGTGTTGATCAGCAGCCTTATTAAAGGTAACAAAAAGGTCTGGATTTGTGGGACCGTGACTGCATTGTTTTTGGAAAATTCTGATGCTCACATTAACCAGCAATATCGGAAATATGAAACACAAGTTAAACCGTAGGTATACGGGTTTGATTCATCTTTGTGTTCAGCTCTGTTTTTTAGTCATCTGCCTCATCCAGGAGGGTGACGAGTCTGCATACAGACAAGAGATCGAATAACTTGCTGTCTGGGGCAGTCATAATAACAAGCTCAACACACAACAGTGGAGATAGTGGACTTCAAGAGGAAGAGGAACACCCCAGCACTCCCTCCACTCACCATCATGAACAGCACTGTGGAAGCAGTGGAGTCATTCAGGTTTCTGGGCACTGCCATCTCACTGAAGTGGGACAATCATAGTGGGACTCCACAATGAAAATGGCCCAGGCCCAGTTATACTTCCTTCACCAGCTGAGGAAATTCAACCTGCCAAAGGAGCTGCTGATACAGTTCTACTCAGCCATCATTGAGTCTGTCCTGTGTTTATCTAACATCTATAGCTGTCTGATTTGGTTCACGCACCAAATCAGACATCAGGAGACTACAACGGACTGTCTGGAGTGCGGAGAGGACTATTGGTGCCCTCCTTCCCAGCCTCCAGGACCTGTACTCTTCCAGAGTGAGGAAAGGGGCAGGTAAAACCATCACACCCCAGCCACAACCTTGAACTGTTGAAGGCACTAGAACATCTAGACACAGGAACAGTTTCTTCTTAACGGCTATTTCTCTCTTGAACAGTTCAATGCAACTTTGTTGTGCAATATCCTATTTATTCATATTATTATTCACAATACTGTAAATATGTTCATTATCAAATTTTTATTCTGGCTAAACCTATTTATGTGTTTATACTTTTTAAAATTTTCTATTCTTATATGTTATGTGTTATGGGCAAGGTAAATTCCTTGTGTGTACAAGCACACTTAGCAATAAAGCTCTTTCTGATTCTGATAACCCTGGGTTTTAAAGACCTGCTCCAGAGACCTTCTATACGTCTAAAATCCTACAAAGAGTGGTTCTGAATCAGACAACCAATCATAAACCGCCCAAGTTGTTTAACTTATTAAATAATCATATGCATTGTACAGTTGCAAAAACTCTCATGCTTATTCTAAAGGTGATGGATACACATTACACAGGGCAACTTTTTGAGCAATATTGCTGGGCAATGTTGCCGTCAACGGGCAACCAGATGAGACACAGGGCCCACGACCGATCTAAATTATCCAGATAGAAATGTATTGCCCATTTTCAATGGGAAAGTGCCCAAGCAACAATCGCTCGGCAAGATTGCCCAGCAACATTGCACAAAAAGTTGCCCTGTGTGTCATCACCTTTAGACTTACTTAGACTTAGAAAACTTTAATGTCCCCAAGAGGCAATTTGTTGTACAGTACAGGCATATTGATACATAATCCACAACACAAATCTTTTCCACATCCACAATGTCATAAATAAATAAATAAACACATTTCATCACATTTATTCTCCAGTCAACCCCTCCCCACACCTTATTTGATTGGGTTATTGCCATGGGAATGAATGAGTTTTTTGCTCGGTTGGTTGGTTCTAACCTAAGGGTATCTATATCTACGACCAGAAGGGAGCGGCTTGAACTCCACTGAAAGTGGATGGGTTGTATCCATGCAAACCTTGTCTGCCTTCTGTGCCAATCTGGTCAGATATAGTTGGTACAGGTCTACCTGTTATTTACCAATGATTTTTCCACAGGTTTTAACAATTTTCCCCAATTTGTTCCTATGGGTGATTTTTGAATGTCCATACCAGCATACAATTCAGTAGGAGAGAATACTCTCAATAAAGGACTTTAATACTCTCAAGATCCATTAAATTAGTGTTGAGATTAGCTGGAAGTTGTCTCTAAGTCTGTTTGCTCAAATTTGTGGGTGGATTGTACTGAATGCTGATGAAAAATCTGCAAATAAAACGCAAGCACGTGTTTTACAACCCTCAAAAGGTGTGTATAGATCATTTAAAATCACTACAATGGCATTGTTCGTCCCCCTCCCAAATCTGTAGGCAAATTGTAGAGGGTCAAGATCACGAGGGCACATTCATTTAAAAAAGAAAAAAAAAGATGTGCATGGATAAATCATTTATAATAAATAATTCAATATTCCACAAATTATGATTTCATGATGACTTTAATTTAGAATTGGAGTAATAAATACATACTATTATGTTTGCTGTATGTTTCAGGAAACTTACACTAGGGCAGATATACATGGCAACATTTACACATTAATTAAGTTATTAAACAGGATGCGTGTCTTTGGCTAATAACCCCAGGGTTAACCTGACAGCAAATGTACGAAAAGTGTGAAATATGAAACATGATAACCGAGGATTCTGTTTACCCTGGCTTAAGAATAACCAAAGTTAACCATTTCAATTCTGAAAAGGCTATTTGTTTATTGAGTAGCCTAGTAGAGTGAATGGAGTTTAACCCGGGATCTATAAGACAAGAGTGACGTCTAGTGGTTACAACATTTGTTCACACAATACATTTATATAAACCTATTGAACCCAGATGAATTCTTTTGGACCCCCTAATAATAGTTAGGCCTAGCTTACAAATATTTTGTCTTGATAGGAACATATATTATAATTTAACATATACTCTATGAATTGCAAATTACTAGCATAAATAAATAAATATTTAAAAAAGACCAAACGTTCGAGATGTTTTGTAACAACAGCACGAAACCATGCGTTCAGAGAAGACAGACAGGGAGACAAGAGAAGACAGACAGGGAGACGAGAGACGACAAGCTGAGCATTCCACTGGGACACCGACAACAATCATTTAATATCTGGATGGATCGAGAGTTCCGCGGTGTGTTTATCGACACTGCTGCATAGTTTTATCTGTAAAATGCACCGGTAAGTGAAACGCTATTTCCACTGCTACAGTGGACGTTTACTTATATATGCGGCGCAAATCTGAATGAATAGGCCTATTCTAACGATCAAGCCTTGATTTAACGGCAGTTCCATGCCCTGGGTTGTTGTCACACTGCTCAAAAACAATCAGATGTCTACATTTACTGTAACTAACAAATTTGCTTGTGGAGGACCGACCGTTCTTGTGTTTTGTCACATAATGCTTTCCGTCATGACTAGTTCGAGTCTGAATCCTTTCCGCGAATCGATTCTTTCGATCTTTTTTTTTTTTTTTAGCATTCCAAAACATCAACGCATAAAGGCAATACAGATAGACATGGAAACAAACTAAAAATAAAGACAAAAAGATACACAGATACAGAAAAAAAGAGGTTTGGTAAAGAGCCAGAAAAGTTTTGTTTATGGACTTAAAATATATGGCTAGTAGGAAACACAAATTAATATTTCCATATTCTCTTTTTTGAGTAGTCAAACAATCCAAAGAAAACCTCTTTAAAAAAATAAATAAATAAAACTGTTTAAGTTTTACTTAAAACAGTAACTTATCCACTTACAAAATAAGATTGTATACACATTAACAAATCTGACCAAAATTACTGTCTGTCTGTGTGTGTGTCTGTCTGTGTGTGTGTGTGTGTGTGCGCGCGCGCGCGAAGGACTGGGTATTTAGTTTATCTAGCCTACATCTTGTTTGTTGGTCTTTGTTAATTGCAATTTCTAAGTATGTAAGTGGTGTCATCATCAGCCAGCTGGCTAATAATAGTTTGTCTATTGTCAATTGTAATACATTAAACTACTACTGGAAATAAGCAGAGCTAAAAAATGAGAGGAAGCATGTCTAACTCCACGTGACAAAGTTAATATTGGTAAATATAATTTAATAGCACTATTATTTCTATGTCCTGATGGCTCTACAAACTGCTTTATTTACTTACTTTTCGCGCCGTCACTCAAATCATCGGTGCACTCCATTCAAGCGTCGGTCAATTCACTTGTCGGTTCTGGTTCTCGACTGATGGTAATTCATAGAAAAGATCCGACTCAAATGAACGATTCATTCACGAGATTCGGACATGGCTGGTGACGTCATATTCAAACGCCATCATCTGTGTTTTGTTGTGTTAGCATGTTACAACAGCTAGACGTCTTTTCATAATAGTTTTCGGGTTTCAATCATGTTGCTAAAAAGAGTCGTTTTACGATAAGAGGACGTTACATGCCTCGACACACTCATTCTAATTATGTCAGACCAGGAATACCTCCAAAGTAAGTTAATATATGGATTGTGAGTTTTGACTATGTCGATGACTATCAAAAGCAAAACGGCATGATACTATTATCTATTTTAATATATCAACATAATTATGGAGGCCTTTAACAGACTAAATAAAAATAAGTATGTAATGAAATTATTAAATATATCATGGGAAGTTTCGATAGATAAATATATGTATGAAATGTATATCATGTCGTAAATTAGGTCATTTTTATTTATTTGTACATAAAGTTCATTATGCTCATATATTGATTGCAATTGCATAGTTTAACTGTGAATTTTTTTTTACTATTGTAACCACAGGTAAAAGCATGAGTGACTCTTGATTTTCATGCTTAGTTTCTAACTATGATATTAGAAAAAATAGTAGCATAAACACATTTACAATACAAACCATAACTTAGTAAAGTCTTATTTATAATGATTCTACAATATTTCAGGCAAGGTAACTTAAGTTAGTGTAATTGTTTCATAGTAAAACCATGGTAAATATTTCTAAAAGTTTGCTCTGTGGTATAATAAATGAGGTTTTCTTTCCTCTTGCAGTCATCCCATGTTTGCCCGGTACCTGAGCACAGTGGGCTTTCCACCAGCTCAGACCGTTTACAACCACTGGAGACACTGGTATCAGCCTAGTCATTTATGGTGGACACAACCACCTCACTGGCAGCATCCCTCTTCCTCCTTCAGCACTGTCAGACACCTCTCCAACAGGCCCCCGAGACCTCCGGATCCGTACAACTGGAGTTCCTGGAGGCGATCTGAAATATTGCCACAAACTCAACCCAGACGAGGCCTTCACCTTTCTGCATTTCTGATGGACCGCTCTGATCGGGAGCCATCTCCTAAAAGGAGAAAGAGTGCGGATGGAAGGCCGGCAGGGGAAAGATCTCAACGCTCACCTGAACGTATACCTCCAAATGGCAGCAGGAGTCCAAAAGGAAGTCCTGAATGGCTACGCAATGTAACCGGCATTCCAGTGCCTCCTGGAAAATTTCCTTTAAACCCAGAGAGGACTGAAGCCACACCAGGTGAATGATTTGGATGCACATTTTAATTCATATTGATGTATTGGTATGTTGTTGTGCATAAAAAGCCAAATCCATAATCTTTTTTCTTCACAGAGTTGAAGAGACACTGGGAGGATCTTTCTCAACTTTGTAATGCTACATCTGCGGAAGGGGGGAAACAAAAACGGCCATTTGATTTTTCTGTGATGTCCTACAATATCCTCTCGCAAGACCTGCTCTGTGATAACACGTATCTTTACAGGCACTGTAATCCTCCCGTTCTGGATTGGCGCCATAGGTTTTCAAACATCATCAAAGAGCTGGAACAACACAGTGCTGATGTAAGTGAAGGGGCCTTTCTTGAAAGAATCATTTGTTCGAATATTTTCATTATTTCTCATTTCCGCGTAAAACTTATTTAGGTAAAATTGATGGATTCAATTGTTTAATACCGTACGTTGTTACCAGTCACACATCACTACTAAAATGCCATTCAGAACTGTCTGACTAGCTTGACCTCTTTGCCAGCAAATTTCTAACTTTAGAGTGTACAAACATTATACATGTTATTTTTATGTAATGGTAGGGATACACAGATATTAAAATTCCGGCTAATATCAATAAGCCGTTCATGTTATGACTGATAACGGTAAATGTCAGGTGTTAAAATTCTATACTATTTTCTCTAAATAAATTAAAAACACTAAAAACTCAATTATTTTAAATGCAGGAGAAAATTAGGTGCTATAATGTGCAGTATGACACATAGATTTTAAGATTTGTTAAAGATTATATTTAGCAGAGTTATTAAAAAGACTAACTTTAAGTGAGTGTTAGATGCCTAACGATGCTTTGTTTTTATATTCAGTGGACAAGAATGGATGATTTTCTTTAAAATATCTGCAATAACTTTTTTTTCTATAGATAATGTGCCTGCAGGAGGTGCAAGAGGACCACTATAAACAACAAATCAAACCCTCGCTAGAATCTTTAGGTACTTGCTTTACTTCCTTGATATCTCTTTCCTGTGATGGCAAAGCTTAATAGAAAAATCGACTCAAGAAACATTTCTCACTATCAACAAAATGGTAGTGGTGCTTAATATTTTTTGTGGATTTTGATATATTTTTCAGGATTCTTTGATGAACAGAAGGTTCAATAGAACAGCATTTATTTGAAAAAGTTTTTTTTGTAACATTGTAAATGTTTTATGTCACTTATTCAATTTAATGCATCCTTGCTGAATAAAAGCATTAATTTCTTTGATTGATTGGTAGCATGTAAGTAGAGGGTTTCACATTGAAAATCTGGGATTCCAAATCTTGTGTAAAAATGAAAATTTTACACTTTTAACCTTTTTTAACCATACTTTATTCAATAAATAGTGAGAAACAGGGCTTAATTTTTAATGCAGCAATTCTCTTCCCTTAAAACAGGCTACCATTGTGAATACAAACGGAGAACGGGACTTAAGCCTGACGGCTGTGCTGTGGTCTTCAAACGTGAGCGCTTCTCTTTGGTCTCCTGTCATCCTGTGGAGTATTTCCGGCGTGGCATCCCTCTCCTGGACCGTGATAACGTGGGCCTGATTGTTTTGCTGCGGCCCATTGACCCCCATAGCTCTCTCACCGACATCTGTGTGGCCAACACACATTTACTGTACAACCCTAGGCGTGGGGACATTAAACTGGCCCAGCTGGCTATGCTGCTGGCAGAGATAAGCCGGGTGGCCCAGTTACCTGACAGCAGCGTTTGTCCTGTGCTGCTCTGTGGGGATTTTAACTCCATTCCCTGGTCTCCCCTGTATCGCTTTATTAAGGACAGCAGACTGCACTATGATGGCATAACCATTGGCAAGGTAGAGAATCTTGGGGCATTTCCTTGCTTTTTATTTTTTCAGATTATGGCTGCGTCCGAAATCGCTTGAGTAGGTACTTAATTTGAATAAGTAATTACTTCACAACCACTAAAAAGTAAAAGTGTGTGTAGTATGAATGTTATCTGGACGTACTACATTCGCCATGATGTCATTATCATGTGACCTACCAGCGTCAGTTACGTCGCTTTATCTCCATTCATAAATCCCCTCCCATGGCATCATGGGATAGTAAAGTGTCCATCGTATACACACCTCAGAATCTCGCCAGAAGAAGTAGGTCATCAGGGTACTTTTTGCCTACTCTTTTATGAGTACTGTCAATTTGGACGTATTTCTTTTGTCACATACTGTTTTTTGCCTACTATATGGTAGGGAAGTATGCGATTTCGGATGCAGCCACAGTTTTGGCATCTCTTAAATTTTCTGACTTGATTTTGCAGGTGTCAGGACAGGAGGAGAACCCAAGGGGGCAGCGTATTCTGACTGTGCCAATTTGGCCCAAAAGTCTAGGCATCTCTCAGCAGTGCCAGTACGAAAGCCAAACAACAGGTCACCTTTCAGCCCTTATTACATATAATATAATGTAAACAGATATTAAGAATTTCCAAGAACATTTGAAAACTGTAACAACAAATATTATGTTCCACAGTGTATTTTAAATGTTATTTCTAATGAACACTGTAAAAACAGTAATATTTTTAAATATTATTACTGTTTTATAAAGCTGTTTTCTATTAAAAAATAACAGCATTTATTTGGAATAGAAATATTTTATAACAATGTAAAAGGCTTAACTTGCACTTTTGATCAATTTAATGCATCCTTGCTGGATAAGAGTAATAATCTATTTCTAAAAAATAAAATAAAACGTAATGACCCCAAACTTTTGAACGGTAGTGTATGATCTGACATTTTTTTTGCTGCTCTGTTATTAACAGTTACAGCAAATACAGTAACCCCCAAACAGTTATGTCATAAATACAAATGTATGATTGTTATAAGATTAGATTAAAAATATCAAACAAAGTGGCATGTGAAAATAAATGATGCTAGACCTTTTCTAAAAAAAAAAAAACATTTCCATTTTAGTCATTTTTGCAGGGAATTTTAACTAGTTGGTGTCCTTGAAAAAAGATTTTTAATGCATGTATTCTGTAATTTAGGGCAACTGATGTTACTTCTAGTGTCCAAATACATCCAAATATTTCTCCAATATATCTATTGTTTTATCATTTAAACTTTAGGCAAATGCCACTTACTTTATATATATATATATATACTTTATTTGGCTTAACCTAAGTGTCCAAATACTTTTTGAGCCCACTGTATGCACTTTGAAAGCAACTTTTACATTTAGTCTTACTATACATGGTAAACAGTAATATTGATTTAAACAGAGGCAGTTCCAGCTATAATGCATTCTGGAATAGCTTTAAATGTGCAGCTGCTAACATTTAGTTTGAATTATTTTCACAGATTCTGATTTGAAGGATTTGGAACAAACAGAACTGGATTGGTAAATATAAATCCCAATATATCTCTACAGTGCCTTGCTTGATTCACTCATATAAACCCCTAGTTTCTGTAACTCTTTTTGTGTTCCTGCAAATTTGACAGCTCCTGCGATGTCTTTTCTCAGCGTGTCGAACTTAAATGTTTTTAACAGTAATCGTTCTTCTCTCATGTGATCTGTTTTGTAGTTTCACCGAGCCCAGCATAGAGCACGGTTTAAAGCTGACCTCAGCGTACTCCCACTATCTTAAAGAGAGCGGTCAATCTGAGATCACCACATGTCACTCACGTACAGCCATCACTGTCGATTACATCTTCTACTCCGCAGCTCTGGGGGATGAGGTGGCTCAAGCAGGTTTGACCATTACATCACTATTATCTTTCCTAGGAAACACTCAATAGTTGTTGTTTAATGCAACATTTAATAATTCAGATGATTTATTACTACAGCTATTGTGTTTGCTGTCGCCACATGAATATGTATATCATCAAAGTAGAAGCTGATGCCACTAGACTATCAATGTAAATGTTACATCACCACTCCTGTGGTCATGTGACCCGTGATGCTGCAGTTTGCTGCAGTGCAGTACATTCAACAGCAAAATTTCTGCTGCTGCTGGCTACCATAGTGTTTTTCCCCCCATCACTTACCCAGAATGCAGTGTGCCACCAGAGAAGGGTCTGCAGCTGCTGGGCAGGTTAGCCCTGGTGGGGAAAGATGAACTCCTTGAGGTTAATGGCCTTCCCAACCAGCATAACTCCTCTGACCACCTGCCGCTTTTGACACGCTTCCGTCTACACCCTTGAGCTGATGGCTGACAGAACGAAAAGTGTTTGCGATGATCCTACAGCCTTTAAATCCTTTTGTGGCCAGAAGATAAATTGTTTTACAAACTCACAGTACAATGTAAATGTTTTTTTTAACACCAGCAAAGAAATGATTCACAGATTCTCTTAAAGGAATAGTTGACTTAAAAATTGTAATTCTGTCATCATTTACTCACCCTCAAGTTGTTTCAAACGTGTATGAATGTCTATCTTCTGTTGAACACAAAATAAGGGCCAAACAGTTGATGGGCCTCATTAACTTCCATGGTATTTTTTTCCCTCATAATATGGAAGTCAATGGGGTCCATCAACTGTCTGGTTACCAACATTTTTTTAACTATCTTCTTTTGTGTTCAGCAAAAGAAATTCATACAAGTTTGAAACAACTTGAGGGTGAGTGAATGATGACAGAATTTTAATTTTTAATTTTATTCCTTTAAGACTGTCTGTAACA